>NW_005355708.1:4805403-4813686 GCF_000412655.1 Myotis brandtii | reverse complement strand
GACACATATGGAATACCTTAATCAATAAAGAAAAAATAAATTAATAAATAAAATAATTTAAAAAAGGACTCAGCCCTAGCCAGTTTGGCTCAGTGGATAGAGCATCGGCCCCCAGACTGAAGGGTCTCGGGTTCGATTCTAGCGTGTACCTCGGTTGCAGGCTCGATCTCCAGCCCCAGTTGGGGTGTGTGCGGGAGGCAGGCAATCGAAGCATCTCTGTCACATCGATGTTTCTCTCTGTCTCCCTCCTCTCTTCCACTCTCTCTAAAAATCAATGGGAAAATATCCTCAGGTGAGGATTAACAAAAAACAAAACAAAAAGGAGGACTCCGCCTCGCTGCCCCCCTCACACAAGCTCCCATGTGGCCCTCTCGGGCAGATGTCACCTGTCTTCTTCACCCCTCCTTTCCCGGGGAGGGACCTCTGGCTCCACTCCTGGGTCAGAGACAATCCCTTGGTCAGAGATACTCACCAGCGTGAGCCTGCCTGTCTTCTGGCCCCTGCCTCCCTCAGTTCCGAAAGAACATTTCAGGAGATGATGATGGTAGTAATTAATAATAATACTAATATGTCTACCACATATTTAGTGTTTGCTACATGCCAGGCATTGTGCTAATCCTCACAATAGCATTAAGAGGTATTATCTTTTTTATTTTATTTTAGAGATATTTTCACATTTACCAGTTCATAGCATCACTATTTTTGTTATTGATGTTAATCCTCACCCGAGGATATTCTTCCATTGATTTTTAGAGAAAGTGGAAGAGAGAGGTAAAGACAGAGAGAAACACGATGTGAGAGAAACACATCGATTGGTTGCCTCCTGCATGTGCCCAACCAGGACCCAGGCCAGGGAGGAGCTTGCAACCAAGGTACATGCGTGCCCTTGGTCGAAATCGAACCCAGGACCCTTTGGTCCGCAGGCCAATGTTCTATCCACTGAGCCAAACCGGCTAGGGCAAGAAGTATGATCTTTATACAGCAGAGGAAGGATCTGAAGCCCAGAGAAGTAACTTGACAAGGACATAAAGCCAGTCAGCAGCAGAGCTGGGATTTGAACCAAATTATTGCTGATGTGTCCCAAGCCCTCACCTGACTGCACTCTTGCGGGTCCACAGAAGCTCCCAGGGCACCCCACCTCTAGGACTGAGCCCAAGTGGCTGCATTTCTCCTCCCAGTGCTGTGTGAGCCTCACTCTGGGACAGCAGGGGTGGTGGTAGGTGGACTTCGGTAAAGATCCTGTACTCTTCCTGACACCCACTCCACGGACTGTGATGCTGGACCAGGGCCAGAGAGGAGCCCAGGTTGCTGGGGGCAGCTCCTCCCTTCCGCCCAGGACTTTGTACCTGTCCTGGGAACAGCAGACGGTTGCTGCTCAGAATAAACTGAAAAGCTAGGAACCTTGGAGATAAGAATTCAGAGAGATAAGTTCCCTGCTGAAGGACTCCCTCTCTGGCCACACGAGCCTAACTACAAGTCCTGGGGGTTACCTCTGCCCCTCCCACGCATGCTTACCCGTGGGGGGAAAGAAGCATGAAGATCCTCTAAGACACAAAGGCCAGGAGGAGGTGCAGCCCTCCCAGAGAGGGAGGACTAGGGGGAGAGTCAGAACGAGGGAGGCATTCAGAGGAAAAGATGGGGCACCCCTCGGACTCTAACTTCATTCCTGAAGCCATTGGACTGACCTCCTCCCTGGCCATGGCGTAAGCCATCTCTCTGCCAGCCCAGCCTGTGGAGTCCGGAGGTGGAAGTTCTGTCCCGAGGTTCGAACAGCCAGGCAAAGTCACAGAACAGAGTTCTGCGCTCCGCCTGTGGCTGCTTTGTTCCCTCACAACTTGCTCTGCTGGGGACCGACCACAGGGAGAGCAGCGGTCCCAGGGCCCCTTCCACCATCCAGGCCGACTGCCCAACCGAGGCTCCCACTCCCCTGCCCCCTCCCCCAGGGCCCTCTAGGAAGCCGAGGCCAGACTCAGGAACACATTGTCCTTTATTTGCGTTTCTCAGAATACTGTACAAAGGGAGTAAAAATCCTATTCACACTTTGCTTAGAAAGATTTTGAGGTGAAAGTCCCTATGATACATGGGGTGGGGGGTAGGGGACCAAGAGGCAGGAAATAGAGCCAATGACCTCCCCTCGTCCCTCAGGGCCCTGGGAGGGGGAACGGGCGCCCACAATAGTAACACAGACCCTAGTGAGATTGGGGAGGGAGAAGGCGGCTCCTCCCAGCCACGCTCAGGCTCCTGCCCACCTCTCTTCCCCTCAGGGTGAGGAGACAGTGCCCGCCACTCCTCGCTCCTTCCCTGCCCTGCACCAGCAGGGCCCAGGCAGGACTCTGCAGCCCACTGACCCCTCCGGGGTGGCCTCAATAGCCCCACATGTGCCTGTCACACAAGAGGCCCTGCCCCAGCGCACGTCTACACAGAGAGGCTGTGAGGTGAAGGACCGCACCATTCATCATTTCTGTCCGTTTCCCCGCGCCCCTCCAATACTGCAGAAGGCAGTGTCAAACCAGACCTGTGCTTATAACGACTTATAAGCCTCCTACACTCATCTCCACCCCATCACACCAACCCAGGAGCTTCAAACCCACAGCAGTCTCCCTTCCTATTACCACCCTCATGCCCTGGGTCCATTGACTCTCCGAGCTTGCCCCCCTCTGACCACTTCCCAAATGACGTTGTCTAGCTTCTGTCCCCACCCTCCTTCCCTCCCACCAATCTCTGCTGCTATGTGACCCCCTTTTTCTGAATCTCAACTCAGCATGCCCACCCCTTCTTCTACCCCTCCCCGCCTCCACCAGGGCAGGATGCCAGCGGCCCTGGCCCCCTCACCTCTGGGACCAGGCTGTCCGTGCCCAGCCCCACCATCCCTCTCCTTACCCTCCCCACTCCCACCCACTACCCAGGGTGGGCTGCAGGGGAGCTGACAAAAGCATGAGGCTTTGATTAGACGCACTCGACCAGAGGGATTAGGCACCATCACCCACTGGCTTTCATAAATACAAGCACACACTGCGAGTCATCCTAAAAACTTGAGAACTAAAGTGAAACAATCTAGAAGCTGTACCGTACCCTCATGGGGGTTAAAGTGCTTCAGCGGTCTGAGAATGAGCAAGTGAGCAGGGGGTTTCCCTGGCCTCTTGTCCCAAGCTCACAGGTCTGTGCTCAGCCTGGAGCCCAGCTCATGCCATGACCACCCCCTCGGAGTCTCTATCCAAAAGGCAAAAGAAAAAGATTTTTTAAAAATCAGAAGGGTCAGAGTCCAGGGGATGAGAAGTGGGGGGGAAGGTCCCACCCCAACCCCGCTACAAGCTACTTCAAGTCGGCTACTGGGGGAAGTGAGGGGGGAAATTAGGGCCCAGAGGCTCAACCCCCATCTCTGGCCGTATCCAGAGGCTCCTCTGTCTTCAGCAACACCGCACAGGCTCTACTCCGCTCCTGCCACCTGGACAGGGAAAGAGGCTGTGTCCTCAGTACTTATTGATTCCAAAAATCCGGACTCCATGGAGCTGGGGCAGCTTGGGGATGAGCACGCTCATCAAAGACACAGTGTTGAGGATGAAATGGATCTGGTCGTACTTGGTATAGAAGCTGGTGAGAAAGTACCTGGTGGAAAAGGTTAAGGAGAGTATAAGACTTTGCTTGGAGGACCCCTTCCTCCCTCACTCCCTGGTGGGGAGAGGCACATTCCTGACAGCTCAGATGTTATGGGAAAGGCCCCCAGGACAGAAGTAAGATGGCGAGATCTCCCCAAATAAAGACACCCCTCCCAACTCAGTCCCCTACTTTACCCCAGGCCTGTGGGCCTACCTCACCGGCAGGAAGAAAACCTCAATTGAAAAAAGGGGCCGTGCCGGTTTGGCTCAGTGGATAGAGCGTCGGCCTGCGGACTGAAGGGTCCCGGGTTCGATTCCAGTCAAGGGCATGTACCTTGGTTGTGGGCACATCCCCGGTGGGAAGTGTGCAGGAGGCGGCTGATCGATGTTTCTCTCTCATCGATGTTTCTGACTCTCTATCTCTCTCCCTTCCTCTCTGTAAAACATCAATAAAATATATTTAAAAAAAAAAAAGAAAAAAGGGCCAGGGAGGCACAAGGCCTGAGCCCAGCATATGGCCAGGGATGCTCTGACTTACCTTCCTCATTCCTATGCTAAGAGTCAAACTGGGGAGGGGTTTAGACCTGGTGGGGCCCCAGGATCCCCCGGGGCCTTGGCCTGCCTACTAGCATCCTCCTCTACCCAGGGCACTCACAGCACAATGGGTGTGATGGTCAAGAACTTCCGAGACGCTGTGAACTGAACCCCGTAGTCCATCTGCTCCCAGTGGGTTAGCAATCTTGCCTTGCCCTGGTCCGGAGTCTCGAAGGGTGTCCCCTTCACCGTGTGTAGAAAGATGTACATGCCCTGGAGGGAGGGGCTTTCATTAGAGGACACAAAAGGCAAAAGGCCCTCCAGCTCAGCTCCTCCTAGTCACAGAAGTGGGCTCTGGGTGACCCGAGCCCCCCTCTGGTGGGCAGGGGCATGTGGGCTGGAAGTCAGGATGAAGCAGCTGGGAGTCTGTCAGGAGAATAAGGGTGAGAGGGCAGGCCTGACATGAGGAGACACATGGAAGGAGGTAGCTCCCTGCACCAGCTGGGAGGGGACAAGCTAATGGGAAGGAACTAGGCCCCTGCCTCACCACGAAAAGAGTAAAAGGTAGCAGGCAGGTGGCGAGGGAGCAGAGAGAGGCAAGAGGCAAGATGGTGTGAGATCCTAATTTGGGAAAGGGGCATTTCTGCTCCAGGCTGGGCACCTGGGTCCCAGGGACTATCTGGGACCCGTAGTTCAGCTCTCGATGGCCCATCTTCCAGGTCCACAAGCTATTCCATCGTGGAGATGGGACAAATCTGCAGATTTTAGTCCTCCTGTTGGAGTGCACAGGGCTGGAACCCAGACGGGGGAGTGGGTCAGAGATGAGAGCTTGGTCTGGACTGTGGTGACAGATGTTATCAGATGTCACCCTGACTTCTGGCCCAGTTCTGGGGGCCCCTTCTACTCCTCAGTCCCGCCAAAGAGCAGCTCACACGGTCAGGGTGGGCAGCAGGCAGGCCCTCACCATGTTGTGGATGAGGTTGGTGAGGGTCCAGACGACAGGGACGCTCACGAAGGGGATGCTGAGCAGCACGACGTGGAGAAGGCCGATGGCCAGCACGTAGGAGAGCCAGATGCCGCGGCTGTTCATCACCCGTGTGTTAGGGTTCACCTCGCTGTGTGCCGTGCCCACGTTCATCCTGCTGCCCCCTCCTGCCGCTGCTCTGCAAACAAGCAGCACAGGTGAGACAGGTCACACCACTTTCTCTGCCCCCTCACACCCTCCAAATCCTGCTCCCCCCAAGAATTCCAGGCAGTTCTACTGTTTTGACTCATAAACAAGGAGGCCAGAGAAAGTCCACGTGGACTTAACTCTATACATTTCCCAGATGCTGGGCTGGGATAAGCACCATCAAACATCCATCAGGACAGTCCCCTTTCCAGGCAGACTGCCTGGGTGGACAGGTCAGGGAGCATCTAGTCCCAGAGCAAAGAAACCACTGCCCCTCCCCCAGTCTCATCCTCCAGAGCATTCTCACCAGGGCCCTCTTCCCACAACGCCTGTACCCTAAGAATCATTCCGCATAAACCCTGCTGGGCTCTTACTGAGGGCTGATATGGGACATCTACCCCTTTCCCACCTTCCTCATCAGATGGAATAAAAAGAGGTAGGGCCTGCAAGGAGATCACTGGATGAAATATTTGGGGGAGGGGGGTCACTGCTTCTACCCATCTCCCCTAATTCTCCAGTACTGGGTCTACAATCCAGACCCAGGAGGACTGACAGGATAAAAAGAGGGTGGGAGAGAAAAAAGGAGAAAACGACAGACTAGGGACAACCTTTGCCCAGACCTGGAAGCCTCCTTCTTGGTGACACAAAACAACCCAATCAGATGTTTTCTCCATTTGGCAGCAACTCAGGCTAACCCTCGTGATGCCACCCCCTCTGCTGCCAAACCACCAGGGCCCTTTTCCCCACCAGAGAGGCGAGGACAGAGAACACAGCCAACATCTCCAGCCCCACAGCGGCTGGAACCCACATCAACATACCCCTCCCAATGTCACAAAACCATACCTGCGGCCTCTCTCCTGCCCCCTCTCCTCTCACCCGACCCGTCCTCACTTCAGCTTCCGTTCCCAGCACCTATTCAGGTGTTAGCAGCACCGGGCCTCTCCTTGCCCAGCTCTGATGGCAGAAGCATGCAGCACGAGGAACCAGGAGGACTGCCCTTGGTGTCCAGGTAACAATGCAACTCGGCTGCATTCCTAGATGCAGGTAAGGAAGGGAATGAGCAGCCCCTTGTCCAGAGCTCCGCTGTCCCCAGATCCCTGAGGGCCCTGTGACCAGCAGGAGGTGGGAACAGATGGTGCCTTTGTACTGGCTCACCTCCTGAGCTAAGGGAAGGTCCTGCCTGATAAAGACCCTAAGGTCATCACCATAGTTACAGCCCCATCTTTCCTGGGGGCACAGAAAGGGGTCCCAGGTGGGGGCATCCTAGAAGTGCCCAGAAGGCCACATCCTAACCCTGCTGCAACGAACCCCCTCAGACTCAGTTGCAATCTATCTCTGACTGGATCACGGCCAAGCCTGCATAGTCGCCAGAATTCTCAAGGATCGGTTCCTCAGTTCCAGGATAACGGGAACAAGTTTCCTCTCTCAGACAGCTCACAGTTCAGAGACCTCAGGGGAAATGCGACACACAACACACTTCTCCAATATGCAAACATACGTGAGATGACCCAGGGTGCATCCTAGAGGATGGATGCTCCTGGGGCCCATCACCTCAGCATTAGGCTGGCTAATTGAGCCCAACAGAAGCCCAGGGAACTAGAAAACCTGGACTGGCTCAGTTGTTTACCTTCCCAGGGGCTTGGGGCTTCAGTTACCCTAACACAGCTCCTGGGAACCAACTATGCAAAAGCCTCCACCTTGGGGGGTAGGTAGAGAGAGATTAGGGCTGGCTAGGAAGTGAGGGCTCTGAAGGGCTTACCACTGACTAAGGAGAGAAAAACAGTTCCCAAGTCTACCACTACGCCCTCACCTAGACCTCCAAGGTGTAGAAGTAGAGACCCCCAGCCCTCTCTGGTATTTTGTGCAGGAGTGCCGAGTCTTACTGAATCCCAGATCATTCTACACGCCTCTCTGGCTGAAACCGGGCATCCAATGAAGCCTGATGAGTTTAGGAGGGGCCTGCACTTAGGGCCTAACGGACACTCTGGAAAGCTTCTTCCTGAACCTGAACACTATGTGCCCTGAGAGCAGGAATCCCAGGAGATCCACAACCTCCAAAAAAGACAGCCCAGATCAATAAACTAAGAAAGCGATTGGCAGCCAGGAAGCACTCTTGAGCCTGGTGTGTGACTAAGGGTACATTTCACTTCCGTTTGTAAAATAACCAGTTGCCCCCAGCCCAGAAGGACAGATGCGGGGAGAAGAAGCTGGCAGAGGTGAAGCAAGTCTACGGCAGCGGAGGCTGAAAAGTTCCGAGGCCAGAGCTGGCAGGTGGCCGCCTGTGCCAGCCCCTGAAGTGGTTTCATAACCTGCCTCAAACCAGAGCCTCCAGCAACTCTGTCCTGTTAACTACTTTCTTGCTGGTAGCTCTTTCCGACTACTTCCCTCCCCTCCCCCTGACTCCACACACAAATGGGCCTGCCCGGCGTGTCTGTCAAACACCTAAGCCAAGACCACAGCGTGTCCCAGGGCAGCTGCCAGGTGAGCCATTCCCATTCTCTCCCTCAAGTAGGGCAGCCCTTTAAGCACCGAACCTTTTCCCTTCTGGGGGAGGAGCACAAAACATCTAAGCCTGCAAATGGACCCCGACGGGGAGTCCCTGGCAGCACGCCACAATGCCATGTTCATTCTGCCACCCCTCCCCACAGGGGCTTACCTCTTAGCTCGGGCCCTGCTCCGGGACGGACACCGGAGGGCGGTGGAAACGGAAAGAAGGCGAGTACTAGGGCGAACCCCTACTCTCCCGGGGACAAGGTGAAGCACAGAGGCGGGGTCCTCACTATTGTTTGGGTTTTCTGAGTGGGACCTCAGACCGAACGGGGGACCTCCCGCTCCGCTCCCCGGCCTGGGACCTCGCACTCGGAGCCTAGCTGGGTCCGGAGCCTCACCCCCACCTCCACGCGTCCACCCAGCCCTGGAAGCGGCCAAACCTTCATCCCCGAAGCCCAGCCGCTCCGGGCCCCTCACCCCGAGCCGGAGCCG
>NW_005355708.1:4799677-4805055 GCF_000412655.1 Myotis brandtii | reverse complement strand
CTCGCGGCGTCACCGCCCAGCGCCGACCTGCCCGATGCCTCCTGGGAGTTGTAGTTTCTTCCCCTGCCCTAGTACCGGCCCTCCCGACGCCACCTGGGACTTGTAGTCCCCCTCCCGGCGCCCACCTTCTCCAGGCGAGGCCTCGTTGGGCCCCTCGGACGTTTCCATAGGACGTGATACAAAGATCAGATGGTATTGCTTTGGAGCATAATAACTGCTTTTGCGGCCGCGTCCGCTTCAGGTGCAGTTTACACATCCCCCATTTTGCAGATGAGGAAACTCGGAGTTTTAAGTGACTTGCCCTAGGTCCCTGCTGGGTCCCAACCCGGACCAGAGCCCAGAATTTGATCTCAGGTCAGAGTTTTTTCAATAACACCTCGCTGCCTCCACCCTCCCAGAGTGGCTCCTCCAGACTCGGACTAGCCCAGCCCTTTGTCCTGCTGGGCCTTCCTGGAAGCGGGCTTAGAATGAGAGTTTGGAGAGGAGAGAACGCGGCCTGTGGGCAGCATTTGTCCAGAGCCTGGCTACTCAGTTATAGGTGGCTCAGGCCAGGCCACATCCTTGACCTCCCACATTACACGTCAGAAGAGGATGCCTGTCTTGGGAAGATTCCTTGAAGAATAGTTAGGGCCCTTAATTCCAGTCCCAGGTTGGCACGTGTGGCTTTGGGTGGGAGGCTCCACCTCTCTGGCCTGCGGTGTTCACATCTGCTTGCAAGGGCGCAGCTTTTACTGCCATGTAGACTTACCAGGCACCCCTTTCTAGCAAATAACTTGTCTCAGTCTCTAACTCCACACTTGTGAAACCCTCCCTCCAAGGTTGTGCAAATTCAAAAGAATGTATGCAAAGCATCTGTTGCATTGTAGAAAGCTATTTCTGTAGGAGGTTGAACTAAATGGCTCTTGAGGTCTCCTGAGTCACCAAGAGGGCCTTGTTTGAGTCATTTCCACTAGCCCTGCCCAGCTTCTTTCTAAGTCCACTGTGCATGGCAGGCTGGAATAGCAGGATCAGATGACGTCATGGCATGCCAGCCTGACTGGCTATGAACACACACTGGGGTGAATGTGAGGGGACAGAAGGAGAAGGCTGGCCCAGGCAGTCTGGGGAGTAGTCCTTTCAGACCTCACCCACCCCTCTCCAGAGGGCTGCCAGGAAACAGATGTCACAAACCTGGAATGGGGCCCCAGGAGCACCTAGTGGGCACTGAGCAGGTGGCTAGCTGAGTCACTCGGAGGAGAACAGGCAGCTTCTCAAGTATTTCCAGGGCCAGTGGCCCAAGAGCACTCCTCCCAAGGCTAAATAATCACCCCAGAGACTGAAAAAGTTCTTCCTTGTGTCCTACAGAAGTTTCTCCTGGTTCATGGAGGCCCCTTTCCTTATAGTCAGCCTTCTGAAGACATAAGCAAACAACTGAGCGTTGCCTTTCCCAGAGAAACCTCCAAAACATTGAGGAGATATATATATATATATAATTTTTTTCCCCAAAGTGGAGCCTACTTGAGTACTTTGACTTCTCTCTGGGGTTCTTCCAACCTCCATCAAGTTGATGGAGCTGTCTGGGTCTTTCTCAGTGAAGTTCACTGACCTAGCCTGGACCCATATCTCAAATAAGGTTGTGACTAATGCATAGTCTAACGGAAAGATAACTGGACGTGCCATGCCCTATTAATAACTCCTATTATCAAGGTTTTTTTCACAATGGAAATAAATAGAGCTCTGACTCACTCTAGGTTTGTGGTAAATTGTGTATCACTTTCTGCTTAATGTAGCCTGAGTCCCTGTCATCATCCTTCTCCTTCTGTAGTTCTCTGCCCTCATAATTACCATGTCTTCCCCAAACATCCTTGAGCGATGAATAGGCCTAAGTACTGTTCAGGATGAGTGACAGCACTCTTATGTGGTGCTTGGGAATGCACAACCCCTTGGACAGACAATTGGTAATATGGGCCAAGAGGCTGAAAAATCGTTCAGACCGCAGAATCATAATTGCACTTCTGGTAGCATCCCATGTACTTACTATATGTGAGGAGGTTCATTCCAGCATTATTTATTTTATTGATTGATTTTTAGAGAAAAAGAGGAAGGAAGAGCGAGAGTGGGAGAGAGAGGGAGAGAGAGAGAAATTGATTTTTAGAGAAAAAGAGGAAGGAAGAGCGAGAGGGGGAGAGAGAGAGAAATCAATTTGTTGTTCCACTTATTTATACATTCATTGGTTGATTCTTGTATGTGCTCTGACTAGGGATCGAACCCGCAACCTTGACATATCCAGACAATGCTCTAACCAACTGAACTACCCCCTCCAGCATTATGTATAATAGTGGAAAACCAAAAGCAACCTAAATGCCCAAGAAAAATACTATAGTATATCTATTGGATGAAATAGTATGAAGCCATATAGTAAGTGGTTGTGAAAACGATGTGGCAGTGTGGGAAAATGCTAGGTTATATGAAAAGATCGGGGAAAAAATAGCATGAGCATTCCCCAGGGCTGTAGTCAGCAAAATCTAGAAAAAGAAAGACTTGGGAAAACACCCAATTCCCTTAACAAATAAGTTGGAAGAAAAAAAGGAGAGGGAGAGACTTAGATAAAAATAAAGTAAGCAATATATTTGGATCCTGATTTAAGCAAACTAACATTATTTTAAAAAATATTAAATTGCCAGGGAAATTTGAACACTGACTATTCAAATTGATATTAAGGAATTAAAAATTTTTAAATTTATTGTTGACAGTATTATAGATGCCCCCCATTTTGCCCCCTTTTTCCCCCCTCCACCCGGCCCCCACCGCAGGCCTTCACCATACTATTGTCTGGGTCCATGGGCATGATATGGTATTGTGGTAATTTTTAAAATAAAGAATTCCCCTTATCCTCTGGAGATATATATAAAATATATGTGGATGAAATGATATGATGACTGAAATTGCTTCAAAATACTCTGGGCTAGGGATGTGGAGGAATAAAAGAAACAAGATGGGCCCTGAGGTGATTCTGATAAAAACTGGATGATGGGGATATGAGATTGCTTATATCATTTTACCTACTTTTTTATGTTTGAAATTGACCATAAGAAGTCTTAGTAAGCCTGCACATGCATTAACAACTGTGATTTTAAAAAATAAAGTGTTTGGTGAGATCCTGGCACTGGACTGCCTGAGTTCAACTTCCAGCTCCTATAGTTACCAGATGTGTGCCCTTAGGCAGGTCACCGAGCCTCTCTGTGCTTCAGTTACCTCATTTCCAAATGGAGATGGTGACAATCATGATATTGTCAACCTCATGTTGTTGTGAAGATGAAATGGGTCAACCCAGAACAATTCCTGGCGCATAGTATGTCAACCTCATGTTGTTGTGAAGATGAAATGGGTCAACGAATGTAAGCACCCAGAACAATTCCTGGCGCATAGTAAGTGCTCTGTATGTGTTGCCTCGTATTAACCCATTCCACATTTAAATGATATTTGAGCATCTGCTTTACTGGCCTGTGGAAATTCAACAAAATAAACACAGCTCTTGTGTTAGGATGGAGAGATTTGGGGTGATCTTTTTCATTCTCTAGTTTCAAACTTTGTGTAATGTGAGATTGTCAGCTTTAAATTTTTTATGAAATGTATTTGTGTTTTGAAAACAGAGCGAGCTGCCTTCACGGGCTCCCCTTGTCCTCTGTGAGTGCCTCAGACCGCCGAGGCAGCTGCACTTCCCAGCCTTGGGGTGTTTCCATCTGGCGGGGTGGCATGGCCTCTGCTTGCCATAGATACACCCATGTGGGCAGAGATAGCAAACATGGGCGGGAGATAAACTGGGAACACATTCCAGGGTGATGGCAGTGGTGGGAAGTGAGGAGGTGGGGTGTAAGAAACAGAGCTCTTTTCCCCCCACACACACCTCTGGGGGAAAGAATGGTACCCCTCCACTCTTACTACCCGCTACTCCCCTTCAATTCATTTCTGCTCCTCCTCTGCCCCCTGCCTTCCTTGCAAATGCAGGGAAGAAAAAAACTTTATTTTGTTGTCCGTTGTGTTTTTGTTTGGTTGGGGGCACCCCAGGCACGTGGTGGCAGAGGGGAAGAGGGGGCAGATAAGCACTGAGTGAGAGCTACTGAGCTGGTGGGAAATGGGGGAGGTGCAGGGATGGTACCATTGCCAGTGGGCACTCCGTCTCCTCCCTTCGCCCAGCCCTGTGGGTGGCTATTTTGGGCTGCAGAGGAAAGGGGCTGAGCCAGACAGGGCCTCCGGGGCCAGAGCCAAGGCCTGGGAACCAGAACCTCCCTCTGGAACCAAGAGCAGGGCTGTTCCTAATGACCCCTTCAATCTGCATTTTCTTGGATGTGGGTAATTGATACTTTCTCCTTTAGGGGCAAAAACAGTTTAGAAAACTTAATAGTACCGAGCAGAAGGGCAATACCTATGAAAACAGGAGCTTTCAGAAAAGATCCCCCTGGTGCCCTTCCAATGGCATTACTACCCGGCCCTTCTTCCCCTGCCAGACGCCAACTCCTTTCCGTAGCCATCGCAGCTCATGTCACTAGCACTTGCTGTGTTCCAGGTACGGCCCAAAAGGCTTTGCATGTGCAACCTTTAAAACAGCCCTGTGACATAGGTATTTTTACTATCCCCACTTTACAAATGAGAAAACTGCAGCACAGAGAGTTGAAATATTTTGCCCAGGGTCACACAGCTGGGAAGTGGCATTTCTTCCAAAAGGTCATTCCTTGTTTCCGTAGGTGCCTTGTAAAGACTTCTCTCCTGCCCTGAGGGTGCTATATTTAAGTAATCTATTCGGCATCCACTTCCCTTGAGAGGGTGCTTGCTCCATGTCTTACTCACAGTTGCATTTCCTATGCACCCCACAGGTCATGGCAAAGAATGGAACACCCAGTTCATGGCTCCTTCAGTCCCACACCATGGCTTCCACGCAGGCACTTGCATCTCCCTCCTGGACTGTTGTAATAACTGGTTTTCCTTCCATCAATACATTCTCAGTTCGGGTATAGGGCACTTTGGTGTTGGGATTTTTTTGTTAAATATATTTTTATTGATTTGAGAGAGAGAGAGAGAGAGAGAGAGAGAGACAGAAACATCAATGGAGAGAATCAATTGACCGGCTGCCTCCTGCACAACCCTCACTGGGGATGGAGCCCACAACCCAGGTATGTGCCCTGACCAGGAATCAAACCGTGACTCCTGGTTCATAGGTCAACATTCAACCACTGAGCCATGCCAGTCAGGCTGTGTGGGGAATGTATTGATAACTCAGCCAATCAATGATTCTCATCATTAATGTTTCTATCTCCCTTTCTCTCTGAAATCAATAAAAATATTTTTAAATTATTATATATATATATATATATATATATATGTATATAATTTCACATATT
>NW_005355708.1:4778263-4799658 GCF_000412655.1 Myotis brandtii | reverse complement strand
TCACATATTCTCCACACACATATTCTCCACACAGCCAGGAAAGTGACCCAAATATCAAACCTAATTTTAAAACCCACCCATCAGCTCCTAAACCAAGTTCCAATCTTACATGGTCTGCAAGGCCACAAGGACCTGATCTATTTCCAGTTTAACCATAGCCTCTACCACGCCCACCGCTCCCTCTACAATCTAGGAGAAGACAGGCCTTCTCATGCTCCCTTGCTCTTGCACATGTTCCAGCTGATGAACTCGACCTTAACCACCCAACTCAAATGTCACTCCTGGTGAAGCCTTCCCTGTTAGCCTGGAAAAGTCAGTCGTATCAGATAAGAATGATGTCATCTGAAAGCAACAGAAAAGGAATGAGTCTGACCTGAGTGCCATTAGCCATCTAGCGAGGTTTTAATAGTCCACCCCCAGAAGCACGCAAAATTAATTTAATCAGAATCTCTGTGGTGGACCCAGACATCGGTGTTTTTCAAAACCTCACATATCCTAATGTGCAGCCAAGTTTAGAAGCACTGAAGCAGGGGATTACTTTTAATGAGTCCAGTGGTAGAGTGGTTCAGTGATATCCAGGCCAGTATCTCCATGATGCTTCTGACCTTTCCTTTCTGTTTTATTGCCCCAAGGTCACAGATGGCCATAGTTGACCCTGCATGTCCAAAGCAGGGAGAAAGCTGTAGGGAGAAGGGGAAGGTTCAGCCCATGCTCTTTTTTAAAAAAATAATATATTTTTTTATTTATTTCAGAGAGGAAGGGAGAGGGAGTTTCACATATTCTCCACACACATATTCTCCACACAGCCAGGAAAGTGACCCAAATATCAAACCTAATTTTAAAACCCACCCATCAGCTCCTAAACCAAGTTCCAATCTTACATGGTCTACAAGGCCACAAGGACCTGATCCATTTCCAGTTTAACCATAGCCTTTACCACGCCCACCGCTCCCTCTACAATCTAGGAGAAGACAGGCCTTCTCATGCTCCCTTGCTCTTGCACATGTTCCAGCTGATGAACTCGACCTTAACCACCCAACTCAAATGTCACTCCTGGTGAAGCCTTCCCTGTTAGCCTGGAAAAGTCAGTCGTATCAGATAAGAATGATGTCATCTGAAAGCAACAGAAAAGGAATGAGTCTGACCTGAGTGCCATTAGCCATCTAGCGAGGTTTTAATAGTCCACCCCCAGAAGCACGCAAAATTAATTTAATCAGAATCTCTGTGGTGGACCCAGACATCGGTGTTTTTCAAAACCTCACATATCCTAATGTGCAGCCAAGTTTAGAAGCACTGAAGCAGGGGATTACTTTTAATGAGTCCAGTGGTAGAGTGGTTCAGTGATATCCAGGCCAGTATCTCCATGATGCTTCTGACCTTTCCTTTCTGTTTTATTGCCCCAAGGTCACAGATGGCCATAGTTGACCCTGCATGTCCAAAGCAGGGAGAAAGCTGTAGGGAGAAGGGGAAGGTTCAGCCCATGCTCTTTTTAAAAATAATAATATATATTTTTTTATTTATTTCAGAGAGGAAGGGAGAGGGAGAGAGAGATAGAAAGAAACATCAATAATGAGAGAGAATCACTGATTGGCTGCTTCCTACACACCCTCTACTGGGGACCAAGCCAGCAACCCAGGCATGTGCCCTGACCAGGGAATTGAACTGTGACTTCCTGGTTCATAGGTCGACACTCAACCACTGAGCCACACCAGCCAGGCCAGCCCATCCTCTTTTATGAGTGAATCGAAGACAGTCTCAGACACCTCTTGAGCAGGCTTCCACTTAGATATTATTGATCAGAATTGGGCCTCCCCAGCTGCAATGGTGACTGGGGAAAGTGGGCAACAGGATTTCTAATAAACTGAAAGGACCAACCAGGCTCTCTCATGACAGACTGAGTACATTGCTACCCCCAAATCAGCACATGTCATCAAAGGAGGAGGTAAGGAATGGGTACTGAAGGGTGACAGAATAGGCCACCCCAAAATATGCCACTTAGGCATACGGATTATTTTGAGCTAAAGGCACATAAAAAACTAAAAAAAACAAAACAGACACCAGAAGGGCATTCCTATCTCCTATTTTCTTCCAGAAAACAGGAGACAGAAACTGCCCTGTGAGAGACGCTCTCCCTGTACTGGGAGAAAGGACACATTCTTCAATGGGGAGTCAAAGCCCAGAGAACTCTGCACAAACAGACCTTGTTAAAATAACTCTAATCTTCCTCCAGCCTCCTCTATTTTAGTTACTTTTCTACAATTGCCTCTCTGTATCCAACGTGGGACAAAAGTATTTATGTTTTTCCACTTCTTCGGGTTTTCACTGTCTTACGAGGGCTCTCACGTCATGGACAACGTATGTAAATGTGCATGCTTTTCACCTGTCAATCTGTCTCATGTCAGGTGAATTCTCAGGCCTGGCTGAAAAGCCCTAAGAGGGCAGAGGTAAAGTGTTGCCTCCCCTACAATACCAAGTAGAGAGCCAGCAGATTCTGCCACAGAGACTTATTCTCTCTGAGCTTCAAAGCTTCCGCACTCACGTCAGTTCCGCAGCCATCACAGTAAGGCTTTTGTGGAGACAAGTGTCCACATGTCCATGTCTTCCTTAGACCAGCAATTCTCATCTCAGGCTGCACATTAGAGATACCCAGGGAGCTTTTGAAAAATACCAGTGCCTAGGCCCCCTTCACAGAAACTTTCATTGAATGGGTCCACGTGAAGCCCAGGCAGAACTCAATTTTGAAAGCTCCCTCCCTAGGGATCCTAATGTGCAGGCTGGGTTAACCACAGCTACCGATCTGGGACCTTAAGAACAGCGTCTGCATATCCTTCGACAAGCACAGCGCTTGAAACACGGGGCTCGCAGGAAATCCTCACTGAATGAAAGGCAGAGAAGAATTTCTCTTGCAACCTTGTCACCCCTTGTGTACTATCATAGGTGTGGCTCCTCCTTCCTCTCAGGTCTCCCCTTCACACCGAGCACTTCGCCGCCCTCCGTGAACCACATCCATGCTCCGGATGGCCTCTCCTGTGTGCACAGACCGCTGCTCCTACAGCTGCTGTGCTGGGCAGCCCAGTCCCAACCTTTCCCGGCAGCCGCCTTAGTCTGAAAAGGAGACAGTTCTCTCCATCAGCAGCCAGGCTCAACTCCTGTGCGGGAGCTAACCGCCCTGCCCAGTGTGAGGGAAGAGCCGCGGGAGGGGTAGTGTCCCACCCGCTTTCTCTCCCACATGCAGCTAGAATTCCGAAATGGACACTGAAGTATTTATTCAATGGCACAGCGCCTGGGCCAACTGACAAGCAACCCACAGATAAATGTTTCGCTTCTCCTGCCCAAGCGTAGGAAAACGTATCTTACCTGATTCCTTGGACAAATGTGTGAGAAGTGCCCTGTCGATGTCACAAGAATGAGTCAGTGCTCAGTACATCCCCAGAGATGACATCATCCGGTATCCTTCCATCTGATTCTGTCCCCTGTTACGCTTCTGAATGGCTTGGTCAAAGGGCACCTACACGGGGCCAGCTTTGTGGGCATGTGACCTGTGCAGTTGCCCAGGGTGCCACACCTTGTGCTCAGAAGGGCCCTGTGCTTGGTTTTGCCATCTGCTGTTGCTATTGTGACATATGGAACAGTCTCTGAACACGGGGCGTATCCTTCCATCTGATTCTGTCCCCTGTTACGCTTCTGAATGGCTTGGTCAAAGGGCACCTACACGGGGCCAGCTTTGTGGGCATGTGACCTGTGCAGTTGCCCAGGGTGCCACACCTTGTGCTCAGAAGGGCCCTGTGCTTGGTTTTGCCATCTGCTGTTGCTATTGTGACATATGGAACAGTCTCTGAACGGGGCCCCACATTTTCGTTTTGCACTGGGTCCTGCGTTGTGTCCGATCCTGGTTACCCATAGTCTCTTACAAAATCCAGCAAGGTTTTCCTTCTCAGGGAGTTCTCCCCAGCATATGACCGCAGCCTCTTCTGTGCAAATGTCTATGACACCCCAACTCTTCCACTACCTAGTGAGCATCAGGAGACGGTGGTATAATGTGGTGGCTTGGGCTGCAAATGATGGGTGGGATCAAGAGGCCCTGGGGAATATTGTCCCAGCCCTCCTTGGCTTGCGGGCATGACAAAGAGTTAAAAGTACCGACGCTCTATCCACTGAGCCAAACCGGCTAGGGCGGGGGCCCCACATTTTTATTTTGCACTGGGTCCTGCGTTGTGTCCGATCCTGGTCACTCATAGTCTCTTACAAAATCCAGCAAGGTTTTCCTTCTCAGGGAGTTCTCCCCGGCATATGACCGCAGCCTCTTCTGTGCAAATGTCTATGACACCCCACTCTTCCACTACCTAGTGAGCATCAGGAGACGGTGGTATAATGTGGTGGCTTGGGCTGCAAATGATGGGTGGGATCAAGAGGCCCTGGTGTCGCAGCAAAGTGAGGGGACCGGAGTCAGCTCCAATCCAGAACATAAAATCAGCAGGAAAACTTGTAGACAACCGTATCTGACATCAGGCACCTTGAAGAACCCCTTCCAACTCCCAGAGGGGCCATCTACCAACAGTGCAGAGAACAAACTAAAATCGAACCACAGTGCTCCTTGCCAGGTAAGAGGGCTGGGCACCCTGTGAGGAGCAGAAAATGAAGTCCTCCAGGGTGAGACAAGTTTTCCAAGGAAAAGGCTGAGACAAGTTTGCTACAGGGTGCAGTAGCAGGGCAGAGACGGAGAGTGGGGGGAGGGATGGATTTGGGGGGAGCTGGAGGCAATGGATGTGAGATTGAGCCCACCCAGTTCTGCCCACACGTCTGTCAAGCAAGGATCCTTCTGCTGGGCCAGGCTCTGGGCAACGGAAGGGTCTCCTCCCCGGCTGAGAGAGGAGGGATGGAAGATGACAGCAGCAGGCCTTGGGAGGGGAGCCCGAGGCAGGGAATGGAAATGGCGCCTGGTCTCCCCAGGCAGAGTTCATCAGGGTCCAGGATCTGCCCTCTCTTGGCATCGTCTAGCCAGGCCATGGCTCAGGTATCTGATACCTGGAGTCACATGCCAGGAAACCCAATACGGTCTCCCCAGGCAGAGTTCATCAGGGTCCAGGATCTGCCCTCTCTTGGCATCGTCTAGCCAGGCCATGGCTCAGGTATCTGATACCTGGGGCCCGGAGTCACATGCCAGGAAACCCAATACTCTTGGGTCCCAGCCCCCAACTTCCAGCAGCGATGAGCAAGCAGAACTTCTGGAGAAGGAAGCGGGTCTCTAGAGCGGAGCAGCAGGGAGGCTACTTCCGGGAGGAGGGCAGCCCAGGAGAAGGCTCCCCCCCCACCAACAGAGGTGAGAGGCTTAGAGGAGAGAGGGGACAGGGCAGAAAGGGGTGGGGTAGAGGAGACAAAGCTGGAGCAGGCAGAGGGGTGGATGCTCCAGGAAAAGGGATAGATGAGCACTGAGGTGGGCCCTTGGTCACCTCGCCTAGCTGGGTGCCCTGAAGTCCTATGACTGACCTGTCCTATTTGTATCCTTCACTCTAGTGCCAACTGGCCTTCTGGTGCCTACCTGGCCCGCCTGGCAGCCACCCAGGTAAGCTGGTGGAAAAAGACTTTATTCCACTGAGGAAAATCCATACATGGGCAGAAGCAGAAACTTAGAAGCCCCCAGACCCAGAATGACAACAGGGCCTTGGCCCAAGAGACCTCATAGATTAGCCCTCCAGAACCAAAGAGACTCTAGAAGAGTCTCAGGCCCAGGGGATTTCCTACCCAAAGGGCCTGAATGAGGAGCCCTAAACCCCAAAGAGAAAGCAAAACGTCGCCAGGCCTGCGAGATCCCCCAAAGGAAGGTCCCCAGTTCAAAGAGATTCCACAGGGGGCCCCAGGAAGAGAGCTGGCCCTGGGAAATGGAATTCCTTTGACTCACTTTCCTTTACGGGACTTTCTCTTCCCCAGATCCTACTCCATTCCAGGACTATGCCAATCGGCGGCCATGCTCGCACCAGCCAGTCACCTCCTGTCCCTGTTGCTGGTGATGGGCACAGGGGGTACCATGCCCAGCCCCCAGGGACCTCCCCAGGGCTGCTACATGGCAGAGGAAGCTGGTGAGCGGACATTCCGCTGCAGCCAGGCAGGCCTGACTGCCGTGCCCACTGGCATTCCCAACGACACCCGCAAGCTCTACCTGGATGCCAACCGGCTAGCATCGGTGCCAGCTGGTGCCTTCCAGCACCTGCCTATTCTGGAGGAGCTGGATCTGTCCCATAATGTCCTTGCCCACCTCTCAGGGGCTGCTTTCCAAGGCCTGGCGGGCACGCTGCGGCACCTCGACCTCTCTGCCAACCAGCTGGCTTCAGTGCCCGTGGAGGCCTTTGTGGGGCTGCAGATCCAAGTGAACCTGTCTGCCAACCCGTGGCGCTGCGACTGTGCCCTCCAGGAGGTTCTCAGACAGGTGAGGCTGGCACCGGGCACTGGGACAGGCATCGTGTGTGGCCCTGGAGCCCGACCAGACCTCGTGGGGCAGGAGTTTCTGCTGCTGGCAGGGGAGGAAGAGCTGTGTGGGACGGGGCGGGGCGGAGCCCGGCGGAGCACAGATGTGGCCCTACTGGTCACCATGGGGGGCTGGCTGGCGCTGGTGGTGGCTTACCTGGCCCACTATGTGTGGCAGAATCGGGACGAGACCCGACGTCCCCTCAAGAGGGCCCCCGTGCTGCCAGTGGTGCGCTCGGAGGACTCCTCCACCCTCAGCACAATGGTCTGATGACCAGGTCCACTCCTCTGGCCCTCACCCCACACTCTTTCCCCTGGGCTCTCTCTTGTCCTCTGACCTCTCTGCCTCCTCTGCAGCGCCATCCCATCCCCCAAATTCTACTCCCCTCCCTCCTCTGTCTCTCATACACTCCTCATCACTCTTTCAGCCAACACCATTATTGGTGCCTGGAGTTTTGGGTGCCGACTTTGAGCCCAGATTGTGCAATACTCAAAGCTCCCGAGTGCACCGTGGGGGAGGTGGGGGGGGGGGGGACAACAGAACAGAGAATGTAGGTGGCACGTGTAGGTGTCTACCCCACTTGGAGGTAGGGGCAGACAGCTGTGTGCGCACGGAGGAGGGAGCCTCTGCCTGGCTGAGCTGATCTCAAAGGCTTCACTGTCTGGAGGTCTGAACTGACGCTTCCAGAAAGCTAAGGGCTTTGGGCGGAAGAGGGAGGACCCTACTGAGAGGGGGTGGACAGAGGCAAAGAAGATGTAAAACAACGTGGAATGTCTGGGCAGCACCAAGACCTACCTTGGAGCTGAAATAGAGATTGCAAAGGAGGGCAAGGAGATGGAGGGACCAAGCTGGAGGTGAGGCCAGAAAGTTGGGGTGCAGTCAGATTGAGAAGGACCCTGTGGGCTCCTCCTCTCTCTCACCTCTACTGAGAAGCTCCCCCCTCACTTCTGCCTCTCTCTCGGCCCCAGGCTCCTCTCCCTAGGTCCTCTTTGGGGGAACCCCTGGCTTAGGGCCCCCTGCTTCCTTTTCCAGAGACTCCCCATCTTTCTGCTCTCTCCTTCATATATTGAAGGGTTTCCTGAACTCTTTCCCTTGGGGGTGTAGTGGTCTCCGCTACGTCTGAGCTGGGGATGGGTCCCTCACTGGAGAGCTGGGGGCAGGGTGGGGAGGATTAGAAGGTTTCCCACACCCAGAACATTACCCCAAGACAACTCAATAAAGTCACTTTTATTAATGCCCGTGATCTTTTTCTTATTGTTCATTTCCTGGAACATTATGGCCTAGCATTGAGGAGGGGGGAGGTGTTGAGAGCTTCACCATCACCGCTATCACCCCTTAGGTGGTGGGTGCTCCTGCTGGGTTGGATGCCAACTCCTTTCTCCCTTCCTACCTGGCACTAGACACTCAGCTCCTGGCACTAGAGTCTCTCTGCTAGAAATGCCAGGGCCTATGAATTAATGATGACAAACGGGAAGGATGGAGAATGGAGGGAGGACGGGAAGAGGGCAATGTGTGGACATCAGTCATCAGCTAGCAGTCTCCAGCCTGCTGGAGGGGGCATAGGAAGCAAAGGGAGAGGAAGCTATTTCCCTCTTGCAATCTTCTTTTCTCTCAGCGGGAGTCTGAGCAGGGGGCAGGAGAAACCAGATGTGCTCAAAGTTAGTGAAAGAATTCCTGGTGGGGAGGGAAGAGGGTGAAGACCAAGTTGGCTGAAGCAGGGGGCTATATGAGAGATCCTATCACCAAACAGGCTTCGCAAGGGGCCCAAAGGGATCAGCACACCCTGTCCCTTGCCCCCATGCAGAGTGATCTGCCCATGTGGCCTCCAAGGAGAAAACAGCTGCTTTGGGAAAGCTTGTAGGAGCCCCAGTAGAAACTGAAGATAAGACCCACTGAACCAGGGTTCCCCCAGCTTGGGGCAGAGCCTGGGGCAGACTGGGTGGCCACTCAAGGAGAAATCCATCCCCTCCCCTGGTCCCTCTGACCCATCCTGAACCCCTTGTCTCCTTTGCAGCCCCCCTCGCCACTCCTCCTCTCTCCACCCCTGAGGCTCCTCCCACCAACCCAAGGCTGAGCTCTGCTATCATCCAGGAAGCCTCAATTTGATTCATGTCAGAAAAACCTGGGGCACCCCACCCATCCTCTTTTCTCAGGAGACACAGGCCTCCCCACTTCAGGGGTGGGGGAAGGAATAGGGTGTGGGAAGGTTCAGGCTGCAGCCTTGACCGTCCACCCCAGCCACACCCTGGCCTGGGTCTTGGAATCCTGGCCCCTCCCTATCAAACCCTCCATCAGTCCCTCCCCGGCCACTCACAGAGTCTGCCCCACTCGGCTCACCCACCCCCTACTGGAATCAGGCTGGACCGTGTCTCGCTGGGTTCTGGGAAACAGACTGCATAGATCTGTGGAGGTGGAAGGGTGGGGAACAGGTGGGGCCCTGTGCCTCTACCATTGGTGCCCATTCCTAGAGGCTCACTAGACTCCCTGTCATCCTGAGCAGCAGAGACCAAACCTTTAAGGTCTGCAGAGCGTTAGTTCCCCCACCCTGACACTTATCCCCAAATCTCAGCGGGGACCTCAAGATGGGACAGGAGCACTGGATAATAAACATCCCACCAGTTACCCGCTTGGGTCCCCTCTGGCTCAAATTCCTTCCCCTCTGTGGAGCAAGGACGGGAGGAAAGCAGGAGGGAGAGCAAGTAGGAACTTGGGGAGGTGGCAGGAGAGATGCTTCATTGGCTCCCACCCCAGGGAAAGACCCCTTCACCCCAGCCACTTGGGGTCCCTGAGTCAGAACTTGGTGGGAGGGGGGCTTCAGAGGCTGCAGCTCCAACTCAGCCCATCACAGGAGACTGGACAGAGCAAGGCCTTCACAGACTCAGAGATGCACCCACCTGGAACAACAGTCACTGAACCCCTAAGCCCTTTCCTCAGTGCCCTGACCTGCGGGTTGTACTTGCCCACTGGGCAAGCTGTCAAGTGCCAAGAGAGCCCAGCCACATGCCTGGCCCAGCTCTGAGCAAGAACCCGGGAGGCCTGAGGCAGACCCCGGCTTGTCTTCCCCATGCGGCATCCTGGAGCCAGCAGACTGTGTGTAAAGGTGGGAAGAAAGAAGTCCCTCGCCCTAGCTGGTTTGGTTCAGTGACTAGAGCATCGGCCTATGGGCTGAAGGGTCCTGGGTTTGGTTCTGTGCAAGGGCACATGCCTGGGTTGTGGGCTTGATCCCCAGTAGGGGGTGTGCAGGAGGCAGCTGATCAATGAATCTCTCTCATCATTGATGTTTCTACCTCTCCCCCTCTCTCTCTGTGAAATCAATAAAAAAAAAAATATTTTTGAAAAAAGAAAGAAGTCCCTCAGTCAGCCCTTCCACCACCAGCTTCTTCCTGCCCTATGAAGTAGTGGAAAAAGCAGCAGACACTGCCCTCAGGGAGCCCAGCCCCTAAGTTGGAGTGGCAGCGACCTGAACTTCTCTCTCAGGGACTCCCACGCTAATGGAGTAAACAGCTTTCTTTCTCTTTGGAGCTTTGAACCTAATGAGACCCAGACATCCCCCAGACACAGAGACTAAAGCACCTATAAAGTCGTTCTCCACAAGAGGAAGTGAACAGAGAGCAAACCAAGTACCAGGGAGCGGAGGAGGCCGCTAAGCCTCCCCACCCGGCTGCTCCACCCTTCCTGCCTTGGGTTCAACACGCAGACATTTCGGGTGCAGCGCTGAGCTCCCCTACAGAGTGAGGGATGTCAGCATCAAAACCGGCAGCAACTCGGGCAGCTTATCCCACGGGGAGGGACGGTGCCTCCCCATTAGACTAAGGGGAGTTCCAACTAGAAACGGGTTTACTTCGTCTCCCTGGGACTCTCTCCTGCCTAGGAGGAGCGTTGCCCCCAGTCAGGACTGCAGCAAACAAAGCAGAGCAAGGCGTCCAAGCTGCCAAAAGAGATGCCGCCACAGGTCCACTCATTCCTTCGAACATTTATTGAGTTCCTACTATGTGGCAGGCACTGCAGACACAAAGATGAGAAAGTCATGGTGCCCATCCTTGGGGACCTGCAGGTGAGTGTATCAGGGATGACAGCCAGGGTGACAAGCTGTGCACAGGGGCCACGTGAGCCCAGAAAGGTCGTCTGAAGCAAACACCGACTAAGGCCCATGTACTTTGTTCACAGGAACACTTACTCAGAACCTATTTATTTTACCAATTTTTTAAAATCTTACTTTACATAGAGTTCTAATAACTTTGGAACTATGGTTTCCTGCCTACAGCAAGTTAGAAGCAATACATCTGAAGCAGCAAAAAGTAGATTACAGACAGTCAGAATAACAGCAGTGAGAAACCACAACCTGACAGCAGGCAGGGACGTTATTAAAAGTATTTACAAAAAGCATTGCAGCCTTGGCCAGTTTGGTGCAGCAGATAGGGCGTCGGCTTGCGGACTGAAGGGTCCTGGGTTCCATTCTGGTCAAGGGCATACGCCTGGGTTGCAGACTCGATCCCCTGGGGAGGGGTACGTGAGGGAGGGCACAGGACCCCAAGCCCCAGAAGGGGCCTCTGTGCGGGGCTCACTGGGTGCAGTCACGTCGAGCCGGTGGAGTGAGGAGGGTCCTGGTCACCACTGTCCTGTACTCAAAGCTCAGTCCAGGCCTGAGCCGGCCCCCACCCCCCAGACACACGAGGTGTCTGGCGCTGCAGGCCGAGGTGGAGGAGCTGCTGGCGCTGAAGGGCCTGACCTGGGAATGGCGGGCCTCTAAGGAAAGGACTGGACGCTGCGGGGCTGGAGGACACAGTGAGGGCGGGGCCCTGGCGGAGTGATGAGAGTTCAGGAGAAGGCTGCCCGGTTGACCTTAGGGCTGTGGAGGCCAGAGGAGGGACTTAGGCGGCTGCGGGACAGACCGGGATTGCATGGGGTGAACTTGGGGAGGTCGGGGGCGGGGCTAAAGTGATGGGGGACAGACAGTGAGCGCCGGAGGCGAGGCGCGGGTGGTGATGACAGGACTAAGGGAGCTAGGGGCGGGGCTTAAGACGGCTGGGGGCGGGGCGGGGGCGGGTGTGGCTGGGATGGGGCGTGGCCAACCTCCTAGTCCAATGAGATCTCAGCCCGCGCGGCAGTCCGCTCCAAGGAGTCTTCTTTAGGCTCAGGGAGAGACTGGACCCCTTCCCTAAGGGAGTCCCCACTCCGAACCGGGAGACCTGCTCCCCCTCTGCCAGGGAGCCCCTTTTCTCTAACTGCAGGAGTAGCTAGCTGATCACTCCTCATCTCTCTGCCAAGTGGGTCAGGCCCTAGATCTAGTGGTTCATGGAGTCCGAGGGGTGCGGCCGGGGACTCAGTCCTCCAATGACTGCGGGAGATTTCCAGGAAACTCAATCTCGTACTGGCTACCTGCCGGGGACTCTCCGTGGTGGGGTCAGGAGTGGGCATGGGGTCGGTCCCTGATGGGACTAATGGGTTAGGCCCAATGGTAACAAGCAGGACCTGCAACATAATCTACGGGTCCCCAGCGCCAGATGAAAATACAGGGCTCCTTGTTTAAAAAGTACTAAGAATTATTCAACATTAAACCAAGCATGGGGCCATGTGCAACTTGACAGGTTGCATGCCCGTGAAGCTGGCTCTCATACCAAGCTACAGGCAGAGTGAATCAGCGTCCAAACCCCGTCGTCCCCTCCTCCAAGGAAAAAGCAAGAGGGGCAAGCCCACCTCCTCCACATCTGTTTTTCCTAAAAGAAAGAGGAGACATCTTTCAAGGAATCTTCTCTCATTCTCTCCCGGAGTATTAAGAGTGCGTCTTCGGCCCCCCCCCCCCCCACACACACACACATGAACCTACACATGCACACATACGTGTTAGTTCCAGCTCCCAGAGCTGCATTACAATCCCCTGCCCACCAGAGGGAGAGTATGCCCTTGCCCCTCCTGCTGTCTCCTTCTCTTTACCCACCGCAGAGCTGAACGAGGAGCAACAGCAGTTGCTTGCCATGTCCATGAGAAAGGGTTCCTTCCCCAACCGACAGAGCGGGTGAGGCGTCTGAGGGTCGAAGGATGACAACGATGGTAAAACTGAGTTTGACCACTAGAGGGGGTGCGGGAGCTCACCCAGCTCCGCTTCCTCCAGATGAGCACTCTGGCCAGAGACAGAAGGTACTTCTCCAGGGCCACGCTGCAGGCTCCTAGCAGAGCTCTCTCCAGAGACTCGGGTCTCCAGATTCTTAATCCGTGCTCATTTCTGCTCGACTCTAGAACTAATGGGCAGAGAGGTCAAGGATGGGGGGCAGGGGCTGAAATTTACATTTTTACTGCAGAACACCTCTGAAGTTGGCGGCTCCCTCCCCAGATGCAAAGCATCCTGTGACATTTATTCTCTGCTGTCCAGATGGAGGCCATCCTGGACGAGAATTTCTTCCAGGGGAGGCAGTGCGCTTCTGTCTTCACTTCAAGCTGGTCAGAGGCTTCTGGGGCGAGAAGCTGAAGGTGACCCAGGCCCTGGAGGGACTCCGCAGCCTTGACACACAAGGGGATGGACTCCTCTCTATGTGGGTGCCTGATGCCTTGTGATCACTCTGGTACTGCTGTGCCACCCTCTCCTTCCTTCAGGGACTAGGCAACAGCACCTGGCTACCCCCAACCAGGGCTAGGGGAAGCAGAGTGGAGCTTGGCACCGGCCTGGGGGAGATGGTGAAATGGGGAGGCACTTCAGCTCCAAGAGCTGTTGGAGGCAGAGCTTCAAAAGCTCCATCTGGGACCCCGTCTCTCTAACAAGGATGGGGGCGGGTTTGTCCTAGCAGAAGAGCCTCTAAATCACAGCCCAGGAGCAAAGCCATGGAGTGGACAGGAGCGCCAACCCCTGCTCCAGCCGCATCTGCAGGAGGATAGCAGTGGAGGGCTGGGCGCTGACATCGTGGGGGTTGATGCTGAGTTTGACATGCTTCGAGCTGAACAGGTATGTTTATCACTTCAGTTCTTCAGCACAACTTCGAGCTGAGTCAGTGTCACAGACACTGAACAGTGTCTGCTCAGCAAGGAGTCTGGAGATATCATGGGCTCCAATTTAGGGAGAAATCTCAACTTTTTTTAAGGGATAAGAAAGGAGTCTGGGGGTTTTATTCTGCTCAGAAAAGAAGTTCATTCATGGAAGGAGAGCTCACAATATGCAGTCTGTACCCCAAAAATTCCAGCCTCCCATGGGAAATGCAAAAGTCAACGACCTTGGGGAGTATTCTTCCTGCCTCTCCACCAGACAGTCACCCCTCCATTCCAGCCTGTTTTCTTTCTCGCTATTTCATCTTCTTAAACTCAGAGAAGATATAGAAGTCTGTCTGTGCGAGGGGTAACTCCCCCCAAATACTCCAGCCATCCCACATCCTGCAAGTGTGGGCTCCATATCTTACAGGCACGTTCCTGAACCTTCTCCCCATCACTGCCAGCTTCTTCCTGTTCTTGGCAGGATTAGTTCCTTCCACTCTCCTGAACTCCAGTAGACTACCCGCCTTCTCTGTCCTCTTTGGCCCCTTGCTGAGCAGAAAATCAACAGTAATAAAAAGGAAAAAGGGTAAGGAAGTAATGTCGTCCCAATATCGATGTCTGTCTGCGGCGTCTGCAGAGCACTCTGTGGGTCACTCTGGGAGACATTCAGGTTCCCAGAGAACGGCTGCCTGGGGCGTCCTCCCCTCAGTCAATTCCCTGACTGGATCCCCATCGCCTAGCAACCACACCCAAACCAAAAGCTTTGAGTGCACTTCAGGGGTGATTATCGACCATTACCTCCCTTGATTGACCACCAGAGGGAGAAAGAGAGCAAAGCCTGCCACCTGATCAGCACCATGCACCACCACCTCAGTAAGTCACTTTTAATGGACTTAAAGAGTTCTTACGCATTAGTCAAACTTAAACATCTTCCAGCACAATTTAAAATATGTCCCAGCCCTGGCGGTGTGGCTGTTGCTGGAGTGACGTCCCATGCACCAAAAGGTCACTGGTTCAATTTTCCGTCAGGGCACATGCCTGGGCTGAGGGCTTGATTCCCAGTGGGGGATGTGCAGGAGACAGCAGATCAATGTTTCTCTCCTTCTCTCTCTTTTCTCCCTTCCTCTCTCTCCCTCTCTCTCTAAAATCAATAAAACATATTTTTAAAAAATATGTCCCCAGATTCCCTGGAACATAAACCAGCATCTTAAGAACCCTAAAGGGATTCTGTGGACTTTCCCTTATAAAACGACAGGGCAACCTGGATGGGTGGGAGCAGCAGCACAGGGGCAAACCTGACATGGATACTTTTATTCCAAAAGCACAAGACCTTTAACCTGGCTGACCCCACAAGCCCATATTTTTTTCTCTCTGCCTTGAACCCTTCAAGCCTCCTGCTTGGAACACCATTAGGCAATTTGAGGAATGGTTCAATGTGTCAGAGGTGGGGTGGGGACAGGACAAAGAGAATGAGGACAAGCCTGGTAGAGTTCAGCATGAATGAGGGCAAGAGAAAGAAAAGGAGCAAAACTTCTGGGGCAGAGGAGAGAGAACTGGGGTCTGCCTCAGAGAGAGCAGATACATGTGTGGCTTCTTGAAACCACTGCTCTCTAGCCCTTTGGAAGATGAGCTGGACTGGAAATCTTGGCTGCAGCCAGCGGGAGGAGAGTGGACACAGGGGGAAAAAATTCCCAAAAGTCTGAGTGAGGCAATGGTGGGCTGGTGAGAGGGTTGGGAGTGGGCTGCCTACTCTGGAGCTGACTAAGGGATGGGAGGCTGCGCAGCCCAGGACTATATACATCAATGCACTGATCAGGAGATATAGCCCTGGCCAGTGTGGCTCAGTTGCCTGAGCGCCATTCCATGCACTGAGAGGTCACTGGTTCAATTCCCGGCCAGGGCACTTGCCTGGATTGAGGGCTCGATCCCCAATAGGGGGACTGCCGGAGGCAGCCCATCGATGTTTTTCTCTTTATTACTCTCTTTCTCTAAAATAAAAACATCATTTTTTAAAAAGAGAGATACAGAGAGGAAGAAGCGAAAATCCAGGAAAACAGAGATGGGTAGGATATTATACACACAACACATTTCTACATACATGTGCAGGTGTGAAAGGGGCCGAATGACAGCCTTCCTACATGTCCAAACTCCTACCTGCCTCTCTTCGGGGGGAGGGATGTGAGGTTAAGGTCATGGTTAGGGCTACGGAAGGAGGAAGTATTAGAGAAGGGCTTGGGGAGGAGGGGGAGCAAAATGACAGGGGTGAGGGACCAGAGACCCAGGGGCACGTGCTTTTTCGGGGTAAGATACAGAGAAAACAGATTTGGGAGGAGCTGCCATATTGAAGGAGACTTTGGGACAGAGGTGGATAAGTAAGTTTTTAGGGAGTTTTATGGAATGTGATGTGGTCTAATCTCCCCATTCACCACCATCCCCTCAAGAAAACCTCCAGGAAAGACCTAACTTACTCCTCATGGCTTTCAAGGTTGCATTTCATTTTTGGTGAGTGATGCTGAGGAGAGCCTCCAGCTGAGAGCACAAATGCTCAGTTGTAGTCAGGTTACCCGCTCACAGACATGGACACACAGCCCAGTGCGCCAGGAGCCTGGCCTATGAGCGTCATCTAGAGACCTCCCCAGGTTCGTAAGTTCCCCTTTAAAATTCCTTCCTGGCAGGGATTCAAGGTAAGAGCAAGACTTGAGTGACCCATGGTGAGACATCTAAATTCTCACAGCAGACACCACATTTTGGGTTTTCCGCTAACTCCATATGCCTCTGCCTATAAGTGTGTGTGTATGTGTATATACAGTGCTGCATGAGGAGCAGAGATGCTGAACACAGAAAAACAGAAAACCAACTCTGCCTACACAGACATATGCTTCTAGCAACGCCGTAGATACGCGTATGTAACTAAAACAAAGGGAGTTGGGTAGCAATAGGCAGGCTGACTAGCAGGAAGAGGGAGGGCCACTTCACAGCTGCTCCGCTTACGCTGGAATCTGTAAACACAGGATTTCTTATCCACTTACCAGACCCCCAAGGTCTCATCATAAATCCTAGATGCTTCCTGATGACCATGATGATGACAGAACAGAGATGCCCTCCCTCATCTCTCTCTCTCTCTCTCTCTCTCTCTCTCTCTCTCTCTCACCACACACACACACACACACACACACACACACACACACCAACTTCCACTGCTTTTCTCCCAAAGGTGCCATCTTTCCTCTCCTCTCAGCCCATTAAGCTGACCTTCAGTTGCCACCTCTCTCTTGGCCTTGGCTCCCCCCACCCCCGCTGGCACCTGCCTGGGGCCTGGGGCAGGACACATGTGGAACAGGTTGATGCTGTTCTCCCAGAAGTGGAGCAGGAGGGGTGGGGTCACTGGGGCAGGCCTACATCCTTCCCTCCACAGACACATAAAGCAGCAGCCTGTCCTGGTGAGGGACAGTCACTCTCTCGACTTACAGACCAAGTGAGCCCCGGGCCCTCACCCCGGACCCAGCTGCCCGACAGGACCTAGCACCACTCGCTGGTAAGAGCTTGATGACAGCGGAGAAGGCAGGGGCTGTTCGAGGGATGGACAAGAACAGGGGTGGGTCAAGAAGGGCCGAGGAGTCCCCGAGAGCCCAATAGGGTTGGTATCCTGATTGGCCTTGGGGAGCGAAGGGAGCCTGTGAGCACCTCTCTGGTGAGGAGACTGCAGCCATCCGAGCCCCTCCCAGGGAAGTCTGGCTGGCCCGGGAGTTGGCCCTGCCCCATCCTGGCCCTCCTAGGAATGAGGGGAGCTCATGGGGCTGGCAGAACAGCCCATACATCTGTGCACTGCCTCCTGCTTCCATGATTCTCCGAAGTGCCTACAGGGGAGGTGAAGCAATTCCCGGCCAGCTGGTATAGCCTCTTCCACCCACGGGGATAATTTGGCTCTGCCAGCTGGCTGCCCAGCCAGTGCACCTGGACTTGAACCTCAAAGACAGACACTAAGAGTAGGAACCTCAGGCTCTTGCAGGCCCCACATTCTTTAGGGCCCTCTCACCTCAGCTTGTGTCTCCCAGGGCCACATTCATCCATTTGTTCATTCACTCGTTCTGCACACATACGCCAAGCTCCAAGTCTGTGCCAGGCACTGTGCCTGGTGCTGATGCTGCTGAGATGACTAACAGCCATTTCCTTCCCTCCGGGAGGTCACAGTAGAGTAGGTCAGATCATAACAACATGAGGCTGCAGGTGTTTCAGAAGGACACCTGCTTCGGGGACATGGGGTGGAGTCACTAGCTGTCTGAAAGGGTGAGGGAAGAGATCACAGAGGAGGTGACCCGAATGAACTCTTAAAGGATGGCTACTGACTCTAGGTTGGAAGGGAGGTATTGTAAGCAGGAGAACGAAGGCAAAGAGCAGTGAGATGCCTGGATCTGCTGGGCAGGCTCCGGAGGGCAGTGGCTCCCACACCCAGGAGCCAGGAGGAGGGCACAGGGAGGTAAGGGTACAGGGAAGTGACTCCAACCCCCAAAACAGGACACCTGCCTCCCCAGGCTCTCAGCGCCAGTGGTGGCTGCCTCCATCCCCTGGCATCCCTGGTCCTGGCTGTCACTCTTCTCTGGGAAGACGAGGTAGGCATAGCTGTGTGAGAAGAGCTTGACTGCCATCACTGATGAAACGCTCCGGACAGGCTGCAAGTTTGTGAATAAAATGTGTGTGGGTTGAGAAGAGTCCTGGACAGAGAAAGGGCAGGGCTGGCTTCTCTAGCCAGACAGTGGCTTTGGGCAAGCTGCCCCAGCTCTTGAGGCCTCGCTTCCTCGTCATAAAATGAAGAATCCTTTGGTTCCTTTCCACTCAGACATTCCAAGAATCCAGGCATCTCTCTGCAGGGGCCTTCCCATGGCCTGGTCTCCCAACTTGTCACTCTCTGTCTCCCCCGCTCCCACTCCCCAGAGACAATGACCATGTTTGAAAATGTCACCCGGGCCCTGACCAGACAGCTAAACCCTCGAGGGGATCTGACACCCCTGGACAGCCTCATAGACTTCAAGCGCTTCCACCCCTTCTGCCTGGTGCTGAGGAAACGGAAGAGCACGCTCTTCTGGGGCGCCCGGTACCTGCGCACCGACTACACCCTCCTGGATGTGCTGGAACCCGGCAGCTGCCCCTCAAGTAAGCCTCGGGCGTGGGGCTGGGGACGGAGAGATGGGGCCCAGGCATGAGCCCACGAGGAGGACCCGAAGCTCCCTCTACCCAGATGTGGTTAGGTGTCACCTAGCCCAAAGTGCTCACGGGAGGTGGGGGACAGCAGGTCGATGCCTCTCGGCCCCACCCCTTTCATCTTCTCCCTCCTGCAGATCCAACAGACTCTGGGAACTTTGCCTTTAAGAATATGCTGGATGCCCGAGTGGAGGGACAGGTGGATGTGCCAAGGACAGTCAAGGTGACGGGGACTGCGGGGCTGTCTCAGAACAGCACCTTGGAGGTCCAGACACTCAGTGTGGCTCCCAAGGCCCTGGAGACCTTGCACCAGGAGAGGTGAGAGTTGGCAGGGAGGGGGCTACCAGGATGGGGTAGGGTGTTGCATGGAAAGGGTGCCTTGGTCCCAGAGTTAAAGATCACCACAGGGGAACTCTTAAAGATGATGCTCTGGCCGATGGGTGCCTCCAGGCCACTTTCTAACCACTCCCCTGTCCTTCCACTGCCTCTGGTACTACCTCCCCCCACCCCCACCCCCATCACACACATAGGAGGATGAGTGTATTCACATGAACTTGCTCTATGACCTTGGAAAAGTCATTTCTGCTCTTGGGACCTCGGTTTTGTTTCCTGAAAAACGATGGGGTTGGATGGAAATCTCAAGGGTTCCTTCCTACCCTAAGACGACTTTCTAACCACTCCCCTGTCCTTCCACTGCCTCTGGTACTACCTCCCCCCACCCCCACCCCCATCACACACATAGGAGGATGAGTGTATTCACATGAACTTGCTCTATGACCTTGGAAAAATCATCTCTGCTCTTGGGACCTCGGTTTTGTTTCCTGAAAAATGACGGGGTTGGAGGGAAATCTCAAGGGTTCCTTCCTACCCTAAGACTCTATGAAATACACTTTAAAAGAAAAGGGCCTTAACTGCTCCGCACTGCAGCTTGAGCCAGCAGTCTGCTCTCATAAATTACCTCAAGCCTGACCCCCACACACTCAGGGCAGCCCTTGGGATTGCTACCTCAGCAGCACAAGGGGTGTGGCAGATGCCATACTGATGCTGGGCACCTCAGATGTTTGGTTTGACAGGGGAACTGACTTTTAAGTAGTTAAGTAGTGGTTGAAAGAAGCAGGTGAAGGCTCGGGAGGCAGGAAGGAAGGACTGGGGCGCTTGAGAAATCATCCAGTAAAATGTATAAAGCTTCACTAAGTGCAAAGCACCCTACTAGGTGCTGGGGTGCACTAGAACATCTTGGTCCAAGAACCTGAGATCTAGGAGTGTGAGAAGAGTGTATAACAGTAACTAGAATTCAAGGCAAGAAGTGGTGAGTGCCATAGGAGGGGTTTGTCTGAGTTTTGTGGCAGGTCAGGAGGACTTCTAGCTGGGGAAATGAGGACAGAGTTCACAGGGGACGCAGCCCATGATCTAGGCCTTGAAAGATGAGTAGAAATTGGACAACCTGGGCCGAGAGAAGGGCATTACTAAGGCACGTGGGTGAGAAATCGCAAAACTTATAGGGACCACGAAGAGGTATGAGTGGAGCAAAGGGAGGTTAGGGTGGGCCCAGAACATGCAGGAACCCGGTGTCTGCTCAAGGAGATGCAACTATCCCATAGGCACCAGAGGGACCCTGGCGATGCTCTGATGTATGTCATGATCAGTCCAACCAGATGGAGGAAGAGTGTTAGTTAGTGCACAAGAGGCAGGGGTTTGAAGCAGCTGAAGCAGGCAGACCAGGCAAGGCGCTGTCCCACTGTCCATCAGGGATGTAACGTGAGGACCTGAGCTGGGAGACGCAGTCAGAACGAAGAGGGAGGAATGGCTGCCAGGCCCCTGGGGCAGCAGAACGGACTGGACCTGCCGACTGACTCCAGGGGAAGGGAGTGGGCTTGTCAAAGACGACGCTGATCTAGATCTAACGTACGGTGTGAGGACTATAGTTAATAATCCTATACTGTTTCCTGGAAATTTGTAAAAGTAGATTTGCAGGTGCTCTCACCACACACACACACACAAATGGTAACCGTGAGATGGATATGTTAATTAGACTATAATAATCATTTCTCTATGTATAACAAAACGTGTTGTACACCTTAAATATCTACATAATTTTTATTGAAATAAATAAATATATAAGAATAAAAACCCCAAGATGACTTTGATATTTGACCCAAGTAATGACATTAATAAAGACAGGAAGACCGAGCTTAGAAGTGTATTTGGAGAGAAAGATTGTGGATGTTTTGAGTTCGTGTCTCCATGGAGACAACAGGTGAGAGTGGTCAATAGGTACTTGGAGTGACTATAGCTAACCGCGCTGTATTCTATATTTGAAAGTTGCTAGAGAGAAGATCATAAAAGAGTTCTCATCACAAGAAAAAAAATATTTGTAATTACGTGTGGTGATGGATGTTAACTAAACTCATCGTGGTAATCACTTCTCAATATATACATATTTCAAATCATGATGTTATGCAGCTAAAACTAGTACAGTGTTATATGTCAGCAAGACCTCAATTTTTATAAATGTTAATGGTATTTGAAAATGAGGTTCTGGAGTTCAGGAGAGAAGTCAAGAGATAAATACATATGTGGTGATCAGCCACATAAAGGTTACAACTATAGGAATGGGGTGGGAGTTCAGAGAGCAGAGAACTGAGAACAGAATCTTAGGCAACATAAAATTTTAGGGCAAATGTGATGCAGACAGAATGGATAGGATTTAGAATCCTGAAAGACAGGAGCAGAACGGGGGCGGCACCAGGTGATCAGAAGCCAGAAGACAGCA
>NW_005355708.1:4722295-4778241 GCF_000412655.1 Myotis brandtii | reverse complement strand
GTGGGGGGGGTGGACAGCAGGGCCCAATGTTGCTCCAAGTTAGGAAAGGTCTTTGAGTTTGGTAAGTGGGAAGTCGTTGTGACTTCAGTTGAGGAGTAGAAACAGAAGCCAAAGCATAAAGAATTTTGGCGAAGGCGGGGAGGAAGTAAAGACAGTGGGTATAGGCATATTGCCAATGAAGTGAAGGAAAGAACCAATGGCAATGGGAGGGAGTAGCAAGATCAAAGGACATGTTTATATGTGTAAGCAAGTAGAGAGGGAAACTGGTGTTAACAGCAGGAGACGGGATAACAGATGGAGAGAAAGGACCCTAGAGGAGATGGACAGAGCTAGGAACAGGGAGGAAAGGGAAGGGAGTCCACCCCAGGGCCAAGGAATAAAGGAGAAAGAAGCAACCATGAGGCCCTGTCCTGGGTCAGATGACTGCCAGTCTCTCTCTCAGCACCTGTAGGCAGGTGTCATTATCCTCACTTTATGGATGAGGCCACTGAGACTCAGAAGAGCCGCCCTGCTATAAGCCGGGATCTGGGTTTCAACCTCAGGCTTTCCTCCAAGTCCTCACTCTCTCCCTGACATGACACCGCTATGCCTAGCACCTGGGAACGACAGAAGAAAAGGGAAGGCCAGGGCCCGGGCAGGGAGAAGCTCCGGACGATTCCCTTATGTCTCTCCTGCCACAGGAAGCTGGAAGCAGAGCACCCGTTCCTGAAAGAGATGCGAGATCGAGGGGAAAACCTGTATGTGGTGATGGAGGTGGTGGAGACTGTGCAGGAGGTCACTCTAGAGAGGGCCGGCAAGGCAGAGGGCGTCTTCTCCCTCCCTTTCTTCGCCCCACTGGGGCTACAGGTTTGGTTCGCGCGCGCTCTCTCTCTCTCTCTCTCTCTTTCATATTCAGCTTCTCCACAGAGGCTGCATTGACTTTGCCCCATCAGCGTCCACCCAGGACACTATCAAGGACACATTCTTTCTCCCTCCTCTTCAAGATCCAGTCCCCTGCTGGCAAGATGCGAATCCTGCCTCTGGTCAATAGCGCCCAGTGTGGCGGATCCCTGTGCCACATGCCACAGGGATCTGTCAGAGAAGGGGAAACTCACAGTCATGGTATATCCTCATGGTGCTCCCCATCTACACAGAGACATCCTTGTTCTCAGTCTCATGGAGGAGACACATAGGTTGGAAAATTCCATGTAAAGAAGTAATGTTCTGGATACCTCTGTCTATTTTGTATAAATATTCAAGGGATGAGTTGGAACTGGGAGTAGGAGTTAGTCATGGAAGGTTTCTTGAAGGAGGTGAGCAAGGGACAGATTGCAAAGAGGAAGAAGGAACCAAGGCCTGGATGGAAGTCCTAAGGTGGGACAGGGATGCACAGGCAGGTGACGGAGCAGGTCTGCCCAGTTCCTTCCTGTGTCTGAGCCAGGAAGGGAGACGCAGATCATTAGTGGGGTGACCTGTGGAAATGAGCAGAGGAGCTGTGAAGCCCACTCCATGGAGTCTGGACCAGGTAGAAAGGCAATCAGGGACACCAGTGAAGGGTTCCCAACTTCTTGTCTCCCCAGAGGCCCTCAAACTGGCCCTTCACTTGCACCCTCACCCCCCACTTCCAATGTCTCATACTCAGGATCTCTGCAGATTCACAAATCCTCACTGTCCAATCCTAGGGATCCATCAACCACAAGGAGGCGGTAACCATCCCCAAGGGCTGCATCCTGGCCTTTCGAGTGAGACAGCTGATGGTCAAAGGGGAGAATGAGTGGGGTGAGTAGACACCAGCGTGTTCTCCCCTCAAGACAAGAATGACCTGCACCGATACTAAGACGTCCTGGCCCCCTCTTGTGGCAATGTCAGGGAATTAGTGAACGAGAGGGTTGTGTGGTGGTCCAACTTCAAGGAACAGAACAGCAGGGGCTGCCCTGGAGAGAGACAGTGAAGAGACTCCTAGTTCTGAGTGTCTCCTGTGTGCCAGGCCCTGCATCAGCTTCGGGGGAGAGGGCACAGAGAGCAATCAGCCTCAAGGAGCCTGTGGCCAGTGGAGGAAACAGACCCAGGCACCAGTACTCGAATGCAAGAGAGAGAATACTGTTACCACAGGGAAGGACTTACAGAGGGGAAAGGATTCCTTCTAGCAAGAGGGGGAGGAGCCGAAGATGCAGCGAGGCATTTGAGGGCAGGCTCCCAGCCCTCGTAAAGCCCATAGACCTGAGACTAGAGAAAGAAGGGGGGCGGGGCAGCTGCCTAAGGTCCCCGCTCTCCTCTCTTGCTCCTTACAGAGATCCCACATATCTGCAATGATAACATGCAGACCTTCCCTCCTGGAGGTAAGTGAGATTGCTTTCTGGCTCCCCACCCTTCTGCCCGGCCCCTGACAATACCTGCTGAAGACTGTGCCCTTGAATAGCACACACACACCAAAACCCCCCTGCCAAGGAGCCCCTGGGTTTGTTTCCCCTAAAAATATCTATTCTGAACTCTAGGAAAGACAGACAAAGGCCTATGAGTACCACCCAAGAGGGACAGAAAAACAGAGACTGGAAGGCACAGTTGGAAGCAGAAATAAGACGGAGACAGTGTGTGTTCTCAGAGTGTGGGCAGACTGAGCTAACAGAGTCTCCGTGTGGGGGGTGTGTGTGTGTGTGTGTGTGTGATTTTTTAAAATATATTTTTATTGACTTCAGAGAGGAAGGGAGAGGGGGAGAGAGAGGGATATAGAAACATCAATGATGAGAACCATTGATGGGCTGCCTCCTGCACACCCCCAACTGGGGATCTAGCCCACAACCCAGGCTATGCCCTGACCGGGAACTGAACTGTGACCTCCTGGTTCATAGGTCGACACTCAGCCATTGAGCCACGCTGGCCAGCTGGCATGGCTCTGTGTGTTTTTATAATGATCACTGATGAAGCTGCCTTGACAACTGCTCTAGATCAAAAGGCATGAGTAGGTGTTATGCTGACACATGTGCATTGTTTCTGTCTTCAGGAAAGCCAGAAGAGGAGAAGCTCATCCGTAAGTGTTTCCTGCCATTTCACTGTAATTTTTTTGACTCAGAATTTTAAAACTCCAGTTGTTGTTTTATTTCCTTCTCCGTGGGACCGACAGGGAGCATGGCAGGGCAGATCTCAGCAAGCAACTGTCCCTGACACGTGGCAGAAATTCCAATAGCTTAGGGACAAGCAGTGGAAAGGGAAAGTCTGTGCGTGAGATGCCCAGGTGGTCTGATGCCTTGGACCGGACCGCTGTCCTCGAGGGCCTTGGTAGCTCTAACCTGTCACACACACACCTCTGCAACTCCACCCACCGCCCAGCACCTGGGGCGGAAGCAGCTGAGTCAGTGTTGACAGCTCAATCCAGGTGCCATTTTCCCATTGCATTAGCTTTTCTCCTGACCCGGTCCTGCCTCCCATGAATGGGCAAGAGTCTCCTTAAATTGGCTGGTTATCCTAACCCCCTATTAAACCTCATCGCCTGGCTAGGTACCCTAACCCCCCATCAATGTTTCATCGCCTGGGTATGGCTATGTTTGGGAGGATTACATTCTTATCATTGTTTTTTTGTTTCTCCTTCAGTCATCCAGGCATCCGATGTTGGTAAGGAATTTTCTGAGTTTCTCCCAAGACTTTGGTGTGGGAGAAGCACTGGGGTGGAGGGAGGGGGAGACAAGTGCTGGGTCCCAGGTCGTGGGGATTGGCGCCACTGCCAGGAAGCCAATCTCTCCAAAGCAGGCTGGACATACTCCTAGGAGGCCAGGTCCCTACAGGGTCAGGCCAAGGTTCAAGCCAACCCTGATCCACTCACATCCCTGTCTATAGACCCACCCACAGATCTCAGAAGCAGTCCCATCTCAGCCTTCACTCAGTCACCAATCATTCTTCTTTGCCAACTAACTCAGGAGAAGGGGAAATAGACCTTCCTTCTCAACTTTTAGCCAGTCTTAGAGAAAGGGAAGTCACTTGTCTGCTGCTCCCTGGTGGGGCCTGGGAGCTCAGGGGGAATGACTACGGCTTAGATGGTACTGTGGGTCCTGGGCCCCTCCTCGCCCCTAACGGCCTCCCCCCCACATACACACGTACGCATCTCAAGTCAGGGCTAATGGATAACTTCACAATTGCATTCCTTGGTCAAGAAAAACAAGAGGCCAGGCTAAGGCTGGGAGCAGAGCACGGGGACCTGCGAGGGGTGTGAAGGAGCTGCAGGGAGAACGCTGGCTGAGAGGGGAGGGTGCCAGGTGGAGAGCCGCCTGTTTGCCACGGTTACTGTCCCCACAGGGGAGATGCATGAAGACTTCAAGACACTAAAAGAAGAGATTCAACGAGAGACCCAAGAAGTGGAGAAGCTGAGCCACGTGGGACAAAGCTCCTTGCTCGCGGCCCTCAGCAAACTTCTAGGAAAGAAAAAGGAGCTACAAGACCTGGAGCTCACGGTGAGGTCCCAGTGGAAGTGTGTGGGGGGAGGGGGGTTGGGAGAAGGGAGGTTTTTGGTGCAGGTGCAGCTGGGGGTGGGGGGCCTGACACTGGCAGAAGGTGATCAGGGGCCAGGGGATGCGACAGCGGATGCCTTCCCCAAGCTGGCCAGGTGCCCCCGGCTGCCCTGGTGCCTCTGGAGAAGGACAAACAGTGCTGTTTCCTCCAAGGCGCATGCTCCTTCCTGATGGACAGGGGAGGCAGCAGGCCAGCAGGCCCTCTCTAGGAAGGGGCCGGAACTTTCCTTTCCAGGATGCAAGGCTCAGGAACCAAGGAACCCAAGTCAGTCCAATATTTTCAGGACTTGATACCTTGAAAAAGAAATCTGGAAATCGGACAAAGTTGACACATGTCCAGGGATTATGTGCCAGACACCGTGCTGGGCCCCTTCCTCGTGTTATCTTGCTCACCCACCTTTCCTCACAGCTTGAAGGGGCTCTAGACAAAGGACATGAAGTGACGCTGGAGGCGCTCCCAAAAGATGTCCTGGTATCCAAGGAGGTGATGGGCGCCATCCTCTACTTCCTTGGAGCCCTAACAGGTAAGGAAGGAATAAGGCCTTCATTTATACACCCTTTTGGTGATAGGAATGAATCACCGAGTGAATTCCCAAATGTTTGAATGAATAAGTAAATGAATGAATGCCAGGCAAATTATAGCACAATGAAGTAGCTTATATCTACATTTTTAAAAATTGGTCTCATGCCTAAGGATTCACTTGGTCACCTTGGATAGTCTGAGAAGATGGCCTAGTCTTGCTAACAGGGGTTGGCATAACATATAGCTAATCTCATCACATGTTATCGATATTCGTTAGCTTTCATTTCAGAGGGTAACATCCTCTGATCTTGCCCCCTGAATTCTCGTCTTCGCTCTGCAGGAAACATTCCCCCACTTAAAAGAATTCTCTGGTCCTTCAGGTATAAGCTGAGATGTTTGTTCTCTTAAGAAGTCTGCCATCAAATGCCAAGACCAAAGCAGACCCCTCAGCTATGGCTCCCCTCACACTGCGTGCTCTTTTTGCGCGTCCCTTGGTTTTCTCCACTAGAATGCAAGTTCCTTGAGTGAAGGGAGTACATTTTTACCGAACATACTCAGCAAAGGTGCCTGGCCCAGAGCAGGCGTTCAACTGTGGGTGGCTGGATGAATGAATGGATGCTGAAAGTCTGGAAGGGTACCCACGTGGAGTCTGTACTCCCCATGCACCACCAACACACATATCTCTCTCTGCCCTTTTCTTCAGAGTTAAGTGAAGCCCAACAGAAGCTGCTGGTGAAATCCATGGAGAAGAAGATCCTGCCTGTGCAACTAAAACTTGTGAGAAGCAGCAGCAGACACCGGGGAGAGTCGGGAGGGAGTCAGCCAGAACCGGGGAAAAGAGACAAATGCAGCCTCATGACAGAACCATCCTGGAGTCTTCTCCCAGCACCTCATGCCCCTTCTCATTTCTCTCCGTTTCTTCCTTTTTGCTATTTCACAACTAGAGATGGAAGAGTAGATGTCTGGGCGATTATCTGGGTTTTCCAGCCTGATCGTGGGAGGAGAGACAGAACACTCTGTTTTTGTTTAGTCCTAGCCAAGTGATGTGAACACATCTTTTAATGTCTCTGAGTAAAATGGGGCTAAAAATAAATGAGCTGCCCTCTGTACAGGGTTGTTAAAAGCTCCAGATGGGCCCTGGCCAGTGTGGCTCAGTTGGTTGGAGCGTTGTCCCATACACCAAAAGGTGGCGGGTTTGATCCCCGGTCAGGGCACATTGAGGTCAGGGCACTTCAATCGATGTTTCTCTCTCTCCCTGCCTCTCTCTAAAATCAATGTTTAAAAAAAAGGCCCAGGTGGAGTTGTAATGTAATGTAATGAAAAGAGTTATAATAAGAGAAAGGTGGGCATCTTTGTGGTTTTTATGAGTTAGGAGAAAGGAAAGGAGGTTTCCAGTTCTTTCTTTTCATGCTGTTTTGGTTCCTTCCAGGTGGAGAGCACAATGGAACAGAATTTCCTGCAGGACAAAGAGGGTGTTTTTCCCCTGCAATCTAACCTGCTCTCCTCCCTTGGGGAAGAAGAACTGATCCTCACAGAGGCCCTCGTGGGCCTGAGCGGCCTGGAGGTGCAGAGATCGGGCCCCCAGTACACGTGGGACCCAGACACCCTCCCCCACCTCTGTGCCCTTTACGCTGGCCTCTCCTTCCTGCAGCTGCTGACCAAGGCCTCCTAACTTGCCTTTTCCATCTGCTTCCTGCTTCCCTAATGCCTCCCCCGCCTCACTGTGCTATGTCCTTAACATCCAAGGGCATTTCATAGCCACCAGGCTGAGGATGATGGAAACCCTAGCTGATCCCCCACGATAACCAATTTCCACTTGACCAACCCTATCTCCTCCTGCCCCTGTAGCGCTGCTACCCGCTGAGCCCATCCGCTGATGCTTAAGTCCTCTGAGAGTAGAAACACAATTTTAAAAATTATAAACCATTTCAGCAAAACCAAAATTAATTAATTTCCTATCCCAATCCCTCAATCTTGTGCTTTTAAAAATCAAGCTTCACTGGAATTAATGGAAAATATTTCACTTTGGATGAAATGTCTTTGGTGTTTTCTTTAAAGAATCTATCATAAGGAAATTCTTAACTCATGTCAGAAAAGAAAATAGACATTATCACACTACATATAGATCATATGTACATGAATACTATTACACTGTCCTCAGGCCAGCTGGGAAGTACTCAGAGAAGAACTATGAGGCTACAGAATGTGGAATCTAGATTCTACAGTGAGAATATCATCAAAGCAGCATGTCTTCATAGAGGAGCCTTTGGAGCCCTCTGGACTTGGGTTAAGGGACTGGGAAAGGCAAAAACCTAGAGATAGATTGTACAAACCCAAAACAGGAGTAAGACAACTTCCAAGTTTATTGGATAAAAATGCAGATAGATCCTGGCCAGGTAGCTCAGTTGGTTAGAGCACTGTCCCAATATGCCAAGGTTGTGGGTTCAATCCCCAGTCAGGGCACATACAAGAATCAATGAATGAATGAATGAATGAATGAACGAACAACAAATGGATGTTTCTCTCTCTCCCTCTCTCTAAAAATAAATAAATAACTTTAAAATGCAAATAGGTGTTTAAAAAAAAGATACCTGCCTGGCCAGTGTGGCTCAGTGGTTGAGCATTGACCTCTGAACCAGAAGGTTGAGGTTTGATTCCTGGTCAAGGCACATGCCCAGGTTGTGGGCTTGATCTCCAGTGGGGAGCATACAGGAGGCAGCTGATCAATGATTCCCTCTCATCATTGATGTTTCTCTCTTTCTCTCCCTCTCCCTTCCTCTCTGAAATCAATATATATTGACCAAAAACTTTTTTAAAAGAAATTGTGCTATTATTTTCTGATTTCACCTTTTCCTCTTCTGCTCTCAGTTCAGGGTGGTTGTGGTAGGAGGTGATATGGGTGGACTTGCATATGGACTTGCTAACATGATGGCTATTACAATCTCATAAAACTGCTAGATTTATACCTTCCTCCTCTGCCTGAAACTTGGTTTTAATATCTTTCACCAATCCCTTTTAAAATGGTTTTATGGGTGGAATAATTTCTCCAAGGTTTTTGGCCCCAGGAGTCAAACTCTTCCCCTTCCTAGGCACCCCTTGCCTTGATTAGTTCCCTCACTCACCAAGAATTCATGACCAACTGCCAAAGACTTTGTGTTAAGCCATCCTCCCCCATTCTGGGGCATCTTCTAAGGCCTCACTCTATTGCTCAAGAACATACTGAGTAGTTATCTGCTGACTTGATTGTTCTAATCTTATGAAGTAAACATAATAAAGAGGTGAGCTCACACCCTAACTATCCAGAAGGGTAACTTCGTAAAGATGAACAACAAAGCTCACCTGTTTTCTTCCTTTGCCATTCTCGCCCACCTTCAGTTACAGATATGGCGTTATGAAGAGGCTTTAATGAGTTTATTCCAGTGATGACTCAAAAGTCCTGTTATCCATTCCCGAGCCCTACAGGGAAGGGGGATAGTTAGGGAAGAATTGGTCAAGGCATGTTCCCTAAAACTGGAGCACACATTTTTCCATTTAGCAAGTGGCTGTTTAGTGCATGAGCTACTTGGTACAAAAGGATGAAAAGGGTGTGGTAAAGCCCTGGTCAGGTAGCTCAGTTGGTTAGAGCATTGTTTGGATACACCAAGGTTGCAGGTTTGATCCTTGGTCAGGGCACATACAAGAATCAACCAATCTTCTATATATATAAAAGGCTAACATGCTAAGTGTCCCTCCCCCCGTCCGACTGGTCACTATGACACACACTGACCACCAGGGGGCAGATGCTCAACGCAGGAGCTGCCGAGCTGCAGTGACTTGGCAGCGGAGGTTCTTGGGTGACGCACCCCGAAACCAGAGAGGAGGGAACCCGATTCCTCGCAGGCTATGAGATTCCACCTTCAACTGTGGGCTATGTTGTTGCTGGGGCACTGTCGGCCCCGATCTGGTTTGCTGCACTCTTGGGTTTGCATTCCACACCCTGTACGACAGCAACTTTGTAGAGTGCCCTCTCGCACTCTGGGATCTCTTGGGGGATGTCGGAGAGCTGGTTTTGGCCCAATCCCCGCAGGCCAGGACAAGGGACCCTACCTGCTGGAGGGACCCTACCTGCTGGAGGGACCTTGCTCACTCCGCAGACACTGGGGAGGGATCCGGGCAGTTGGCTCCAGGGTGTGTCTGGCCGCTCTCACCCAGTCCTGCCCGGCCAGCCACCTTCTAATTAATTTCCTTTCAATGTGCACAAATCTGTGCACCAGGTCATTAGTAAATGCATAAATAAGTGGAACAACAAATTGATGTTTCTCTTTCTCCCTTCCTCTCTCTCTCTAAAATCAATCAATACTTTTAAAAAATTTTAAATAATTTTTTTCTATATACATAAACTTAAAGAAGATAGTGAAAACATATTCTCTGTCTTCTAGGACCTTACAAGACAGCTAGACTGTCTTGGGGGGTCTGACCTGGTCTAAAACTCAGGACCTCCGTTTATGGAGGAGATAAAAGTTCCAAGAGGGTAGCAAGTTGTTGTTTTGTCTTAGGAAATTAGAACATGCATCCACCTCCTGCAGAATCACTGAACGATTCCTTTGTAAAATAAATGGACAGAACTTCTGATCCAATTTCCTTCCCCTGGGGGAGTCTCAGGCTCTCCGGTACACCATTATTCTGCTCCCTATTTCACTACAGTGTCTGTCTGGATGCCTACAGGCGCCCCAAAGGACTCCCTGAAGCCTCTGCCAGGGGAGGCTTCCAGCCTCTTTCCTTCACAACACACGGCAGCCGGAGCACAGCCTCCAGCAGACTGCTTTCTGCAGCTATGCGTTACGACGGCGCCCCCCAATGCACTAGCCCCGGGCCATACAGAGTGGACCCCTACACTTCATTACACTGGAGTGACTGTACGCAAACGCGCTCTACGCCCATCCACCCTCCCAGGCTGCAGGGGTTTTATGCCTCATTTTCAGCGTTAGCTAAAAACCTGATAAGGAAGGCTGGATCCCATGATTCGGTTTTATTTTAAGCCCAACAGCCTAGCTCCACCTCCCTCGTTCGCAGCTTTTCTTCCCTCGCGCGGGACGCACTGGACAGCCGTTGGACGTGAGCCTCGTGGGTCTGGAAGGCGACTCAGCTGGGGGCAAACAGGGAGAGTTTGGGCAGAAACCGTCCCGGCTCCTCGTGACGTCATCACGCCCTGCGCTCCGGCGGGGCCTACGCACTCCGCGCTAGTTGAGGCGCCGAGTCCGATGAAACCCAGTTTGGAGCCTGTGGGGACCTCTCGTGGACAAGCGCAGAAATGCACTCCGGAGGAAGACAGAAGAAAATCAACATTTAAATACTGCCAAGCAAGCGCCACAAACCCAAACAGGCTCCTCCCCTCCGCTCCCTCGAAGATCCGCCCCCATCCTGCGCTCGGCTGTTGATTTCTTTCCCCTTTGTTGACTCGGCCTTCGGCCCAGTGGGCCTGGCATCTCCCAGCAGGCCCCGCGCTGGGAAGGGGTTTGCTGCTGCTCCGTCATCGTGCGGCCCGTAGCGATCCCGCGCTCGTGTGCAGGCCCGACTTGGTTCCTGCTCTCTGCTGCGGGAATTCACGCGAGGCCCCGGCCTCAGTCCCCGGACTAGGCCGCGACCCCGTGTGCCATGAAGCAGGAGGGCTCCGCGCGGCGCCGCGGCGCGGACAAGGCGAAGCCGCCGCCGGGCGGAGGGGAACAGGAACCGCCGGTACCCCCGGCCCCCCAGGATGTGGAGATGAAAGAGGAGGCGACGGCGGGTAGCGGGTCAACGGGGGAGGCTGACGGGAAGACGGCGACGGCGACCGAGCACTCCCAGCGGGAGCTGGACACCATCACCTTGGAGGGTACGAAAGTCTGGGCCGGGGACGTGCCAGGATCAGCTTCTCCTTGGGACCCCAGCGCAGCCTCCACCACCCCTGGTTCCTAAGGATCGCCCCCCCGCCCCCCCAGATTTCCCGTCCCCATCGCCCCGACACTCCCAGCCCCAGCCCCGGTTACTCCGGGCTCGGGACTCCTCCCTCGCCACACACCTCCACCCGCCCGGACTGCACCTAGGACGGGTCTCCCTGGGTGTGTGGACTCCTCAGTCCTCCCTCCAACTCGCGTTTACATCCCGACCCTGTCGCGCCCGGGGTCTACGACTGACGCTTAGAACCACTGTTTGTATTTATGTGTGTAAAGGGGTCGGGAAGACGCGGAACGCCGGCCCCCGCCCCCTCCACGTCCTCTTGTTCCTCCGCGTTCACATTTCACCTTCTCCCTCCGAGCCTGTTGCTCTTTCCCCAGTTTCGGATCAAGTGGGACTGGACGATTTCTTGGGTTTTCTCTCCAAAGTGCATGAGAAACTAGCTCAGACACACGGAAGTGAGCACAGTTATGCTTCTGGCTGGTGTTCGGAGGGGGTGAGGGTGCTGACTGCATCAGCTCCTACTCTAATGGGCTTAGCATCTAATAACGAACTTTTTACCTGAAATAATGATAGGCAGTAGCAAAGGTGCTGCTCGGCATTACCTACTAAGTATGTACATGTTTGTTACAAATACTTCACTTTTTTACTATAAAGTAACTAGTGGCCTGGTGCACGAAATTCGTGCGGGGAGGGGTGGTGTCCCTCAGCCCGGCTTGCACCCTCTCCAACCTGGGACCTCTCGGGGGATGTCCGACTGCAGGTTTAGGCCCGATCCCACAAACCGGCAGTCGGATATCCCTCTCACAATCTGGACCACTGGCTCCTAACCACTCCCCTGCCTGCCTGCCTGATCGCCCCTAACCACTCTGCCTGCCAGCCTGCTTGCTCCCAACTGCCCCCCGCCCCCGCTGACCTGCTTGCCCCCAACTGCCCCCCTCCTGTCCTGATCGCCCCTAACCGCCTCTGCCTCGGCCCCACCACCATGGCTATGTCCGGAAGGTCTCCCAGTCTAATTAGCATATTACCCTTTTATTAGTATAGATTATTGGTATAGATTCGTGTTCATTGTAGAAATTTTGGAAAATATGAGAAGTCTGAAGTGTAGCAGGGGGGAGGAGGGGGATCAACCATGGTTAACATTTTTTCCTGTGAGTTTTTAAGCTGCTCTCCTATAATTGAGATCGAGTTATATGTATAGTTTGGAACAGGCATAACTTAATACAGGTGACCTGGTGTGCTTTTATTTAACATATCCACAAGCATAGCATTCAGTGTATTCCAGAAACATGTACTGACTACCTGATACAGTGGCTAAGAATACAAGTTCAAAACTTAAGTTTCCTGCAAGCCTCCAGCGTGCTTGGGTCTGGGGTGACCCTGTGCATTCCTATAGTGCTTGCTAGAACATTTTGGAACGGTTTGAGGCCTTGCCCTGCTGCATCCGGAGCAAGGTTATAGAAATTTCAGACAATCGCAAAAAACAAAAAACAAACTTAAGTTTCTTTACCTGAGAGTAAGAGTACCTACTTCATTGGGTTGTTGCGAAGATGAAGATGCTTAGAACCGTGCCTAGCACACGACGAACGCGTAGTGAACCCTCCGTAAATATTAGCTGTTATCCTTATAGCATATGATTAATGTGGCCCAGCACCCTGTGCTAAGTATACAGAGGTGATGAAACTACTAGTTGCTTGCATTTCCTTATTGGACATTGAAGTGTGTCCAGTTTCTTATTTTTATAAATAGCTATGCAGCAATCATCTTTTGCCCAAGTTTTTAATCTACCTTTCTAATTTCTTCTTCAGTTTAGAATCCATATGCCTGAGTCGAAAGGGTAAATGTTTTTAAGGTTTTGGAGAGGCATTCTCCAGAAAAACGTATTGGTTTACATTATACCAGCAGAAATGTCCTGTTCGCCCCATAGTTACCTTAATCATTTATGCAAGGTCTTTGTAGAATAAGAATAAGCATCTTTGGTCACATTTGTTGCAGATATTTTTCTTTTGTTGAAATCTAATTCATCAGTTTTGTGTGTGTGTGATTTCTCCCACTGTTTACATTTAGAAAGTCTTCTCTTATTTAGAGATCTGATAAATATCCATGGGTTGGTTTTGTTTCTCATCATTGCTTTTTCTTCCTCTCTCTACCCCTTCCCCCACCCCAGCTTTATTTTTCTTTGGCACTTGGTGATGTTTTAAAATCCCCGTATGGCATCCATAAGTATTGCTGAACCCTATTAGGGCAAAAGAGGTGATTGGCCACGTTCTGCCCTTTTGTAAGAGGCTCCCTAGAACTGCTTGCCTGGAGTGGGGTGGGGGTAGGGAGGGATAGAAAGAGCTGGAAGTAACATTTTTCCCCTGGTCCTTCACAGACATCAAGGAGCATGTGAAACAGCTGGAGAAGGCAGTGTCCGGCAAGGAGCCTCGCTACGTACTGAGGGCCCTGCGGATGCTGCCTTCCACGTCACGCCGCCTCAACCACTATGTTCTATACAAGGCTGTGCATGGCTTCTTCACCTCAAACAATGCCACTCGAGACTTCCTGCTACCCTTCCTGGAAGAGGTGAGTGAGTCAGGCGCATCCTAAACTCTGTCTTGTCACCTGCTGCCGCAGAGAAATGAAGTGAAGCAGCCATTTTAGTACCCGTTGCCCATGGCCAAGGGCACCATCCTTCTGCCCGGGAGTGTCATCCTTCCAAGTCAGGGACAGGAGCTGCAATCAGGAACCTTCCTCCACACTCATTTCCTGCTGCCCCCAACACAGACCTCTCCTCCAGTCGGAGGACGTCTCTGTTGTCCTAGGAGAAGGTGCCACCACCTCTTCGCCTCTGAGGTTCACTATGCCCCAACACAGACCTCTCCTCCAGTCGGAGGACGTCTCCGTTGTCCTAGGAGAAGGTGCCATTGCCTCTGAGGTTCACTATGGGGACGTGTGAAAGGGGGTCAGGAGCACAGGGTTTGGAGGTAGAGTTCAATTTGAATCCCACCTGTACCATTTGGTACCTGTGGGACTTGAGCAAGTAACCTAACCTCCTTGTGTCTCATTTTCTTTATTTGTTGAATGTGATGGACCGATTTTGGGGGCAGTGGCCGGGGAGGAGTATGGGTAAGCGCTTAGAGTGGTGCCTGGCACACAGCGAATGCTGAGGAAGGTAGTTCGATAGCGGTAGTGGTCTCTATGCAGGAGAGGCCTCTCCTTTTCCTTTCTGATTGCGAAATCGCCCTTATTATTCATGGCACACAGTCCAGGTCCTGACCCTTCAGCCACCTTCATCTCCCTAAAACAGTGGTTCTCAACCTTCCTAATGCCGCGACCTTTAATACAGTTCCTCATGTTGTGGTGACCCCCAATTTCATTGTTACAAATTGAACATAATTAAAGCATAGTGATGAATCACAAAAACAATATGTAATTATATATGTGTTTTCCGATGGTCTTAGGCAACCCCTGTGAAAGGGTCGTTCGACCCCCAAAGGGGTCGCGACCCACAGGTTGAGAACCGCTGCCCTAAAACATCATTGACCTTCAGCCACCTAAAATCCTATATACTTACAGTCTGTTCCATAGACGTGCAAGCTCAGAAAATTCCTTGAAGTGGAATGATGAAGACTCTATTGTCAGGGAGAGGGGAAAAGCACCCAGGCCACCTGGAAGTTTTTTAACCTAATGTCCCTAAATTCACCCAACATGGTCACTTTTTGATCTGTTCACATTATTCCAGTTTTGGTGACTAAATCTGAAAATAAGTACTATGTATAAGTACATTTCCCCAAAATTTCTTTTGTTTCCACACACACAAAAAAAATTTTTTTGTCTCATTATTATTGATCTCATCTCTAAAGTTATGTCACTTTATTAAACCCTGACTGATAGAATTTGTAGTAGTTCAGGTGTGGTGGTTTACTCCTGCCACCAAGATTGTTGGCTCTATGGGAGGTCCTGCATCATCCTTTCTGTCCCCATTGCGTTCTGTAAAATTGTTACACTCCTGTAACCCTCTTTTCTAATGTATTGTATTGCCAGCCTCCTTGACTCCCTTTAGAAAGAGACTGTCATCTTTAATTTTTTATCCCCAGCACCTAGGAAAATCTTGGCCTATATTAGGCATTCAATTGAATACATAGTGAGCGCTTAATACATGTTTGGTTGACTGACGTGACTGAGCTTTTCCATGGTAACGCCTGTCCTCTCCTAGCCCATGGACACAGAGGTGGATTTCCAGTTCCGTCCCCGGACAGGAAAAGCTGCCTCGGCGCCCCTCCTGCCTGAAGTGGAAGCCTACCTGCAGCTCCTCGTGGTCATCTTCCTGATGAACAGCAAGCGCTACAAGGAGGTACTGATTTCAGAGAGAGTGGTCCACGTGGCCCGGCAGTGCCAGGGCTTTGCGGGAGAGATCGTCTCCAGTGAAAAAAGGAGATAGTCCCTGGGTTATCAACCATCCCCCAGGCTCTCCCCCGTGGGGATGCACCTAACCCCACAGTCAGGGAGACCCCACAACTCCTGCTCGGGCACCAAGCAAAGGGCTGGCAGTGGTCATTCTATGTACCTGGCCATGGCCCAATACCAGTCTAGTGGGTTCTTTGGGGAAAAGTAGGAGATTTGGAGATAGAAAGACCTGTGTTCAAATCCCAGCTGTACCTTAACGCAAATTAATTTCCCTTAGTTGTATGTAAAGTAGGGAAAACAATGCCTAATTTACAAGATTATTGTTGGTATTAAGTAAAATAATCAAAAATAATTAGCACAATCTGTACATAGTAAGCTTTCACGCTTTTCTTAAATTTTTTATTTTTAAATATGTTTTTATTGATTTCAGAGAGAGGAAGGGAGAGGGAGAGAGAGAAAGAAACATCATAAGATAAAAACATCAATTGGCTGCCTCCTGCATGCCCCCCACTGGGAATCGAGCCTGCAACCTAGGTATGTGCCCTGACGGGGAATGCAGCCAGTTGAGCCACACTGGCTTGGGCAAGTAGCCTCTTATTATGGGTCTGAACAACTCTATTTTGGATATTACATTATATGTCACCACTTCCTCCACTTGGGACCAGCTTCTTTGTCAGTCATAGCCCCTGTCCCAAGAGCACACGCAAAAAATGACAGGTCCAGCCCGCCGGTATGGCTCAGTGGGTTAGATTCTCGTCCTATGCACCAGAAGGTCCCGGGTTTGATTCTGGTCAGGGCACATGCCTGGGTTGCAGGTTCGATCCCTGGCCCTGGTCGGAGTGGGTGTGGGAGGCAAACAATTGATGTTTCTTTCTCTCTTCTCCTTTCTCCCTCCCTCCCTTCCTTTCACCCTCTCTGAAATCAATGGGGGGAAATATCCTTAGGTGAGATTTTAAAAAAGGAAAAAAAATGATAGGTCCCACTCCTCAATTCCCGGGGTTTTTTTCCTTTCCTTGCAGCTGGTTGTTTTTTAGATGTAATTCATCTCCTTTAAAGAGAACAATTCGGTGTACTCTTTTTGGTATAGTCACAATATTGTGCAACTATCATCACTAACTCCAGAACAGTTGAATCACCCCAACATTAGTAGTCATTCCCCTCACCCCAGCCTCTGACAAGCACTGATCTGTCTCATGGATTTTCCATAAGAGTGTCTGGCTTCTTTCACTTAGCATCATGTTTTCTAGGTTTATCCATGTTGTAGCATGTATCTGTACTCCATCTTTAAGGCTGAATAATGTGTATGGATATAGCACACTTGGTTTATCTATTCATTGGGTGTGGACACTTGGGTTATTTCCCCTTTTTGGTTATTAATAATGCTGCTATGAACATTGTGTGCAAGTTTTTATGTGAACAAATGTTTCCAGCTCTCTTGGATATATGCCTAGGAGGGAAATTGCTCACTGGCTCATATGATGGCTCCATGTTTAACTTTTTGAGGAACTAATTCTCTTTCGGCTGCCTCTCCAGGCACAGAAGATCTCTGATGATCTGATGCAGAAGATCAGCACTCAGAACCGCCGGGCCCTGGACCTTTTGGCTGCAAAGTGTTACTATTACCACGCCCGGGTCTATGAGTTTCTGGACAAGCTGGATGTGGTGCGCAGGTACAGGTGGCCAAGGGTCTCAGTCTCGGCCCTTAGATCGGAGATGTGGTCATTCACTCCCACAGAGCTGTGACTTGCAGAGGGTGATAAGCTGGTAGATGTAAAGTGCCCAGCAGGAAATGGGGGTGGTGGTTAACATGCCCTTCACATGCCCTGCCATATAGGGGTTAAGAGAGAGACTGATATTAGAGGAAGAAACAGAGATGACCACGGCTGGTTAGGAACTGTCCTCCCAGTCTCTTCCCTTCACCCCACATCAGGGAGGGCTGATTGGTAGCTAAAGAGTACATGACAGGTTAGAAAACATTTCACTCCTCTAAAACCTGCAGTGGTGCCCTTCGGCGTGGCTCAGTGGTTGACCTATGAACCAGGAGGTCCTGGTTTGATTTCCCATCAGGGCACATGCCGGGTTGCAGGCTTGATCCCCAGGGAGGGTGTGCAGGAGGCAGCCGATGGTGTTTCTATCTCTTTCTCCCTCTCCCTTCCTCTCTGAAATCGATAAAAACATATTAAAATCATAGCCCCATCCTCCCCACCTTCTGCATTGCACTTACCTGATTTCTCCATGCAGCATAATACGCTTGTTCATCATGACCATTTTCTGTCTCCTCCATTAGAATGCAGACTCCCTGAGAGCAGAGTTCTGTCTTTTCTGTGGACCTAGAATAGTTCATTAAATATTCTGTGAATAATCAGAAAAACAATTTGTATCACGTTCTTAGGAATGGAGAAAGAATAGGGAGGTCAAAAGCAGTTTGAAGAGACCTTTGACATTTTTTTCTTTTCCTCTTGAAGCTTCTTGCATGCTCGGCTCCGGACAGCCACCCTTCGGCATGACCCAGACGGGCAGGCCACCCTGCTGAACCTCCTGCTGCGGAACTACCTACACTACAGCTTGTACGACCAGGCTGAGAAGCTGGTGTCCAAGTCCGTGTTCCCTGAGCAGGCCAACAACAATGAGTGGGCGAGGTACCTCTACTACACAGGTGAGCAGGGGGCCCAACCCCCAAGCCAGGAGGTGTCTCGGGCTTACTTGGTGCCAATTTTCTAAAAATTTGGTGCACTTGGTGCATAGAGACGCATTTAGCACTCTGGTTCGCAAGGGGGCTTGGATGGTGCCATTCTCTTGACCCACTCTTCTCTTCTCACACCCAGGGCGGATCAAAGCCATCCAGTTGGAATACTCAGAGGCCCGGAGAACTATGACCAATGCCCTTCGCAAGGCCCCTCAGCACACAGCTGTCGGCTTCAAACAGACTGTGAGCAACAATTCTCATCCCTTTGCTACTTGCTCTTCTGATAACTTAGTTCTGCTTCCCTATGTGGGGGCCCGGGAAGGCTCCTTAGTCTTCATTATCCCAGAGGTTGCATCAGATGCCTGTGCACAACGTTGTTCGGGGCACATTAAGCAGATGCCACCTGCACCTCTGGCAGTTTACGTTCAGAGTGTTCTTGGCAGATCGGTATAGAGTGTCCCGATTCCTAGCACTTCTTGTGGTCATTGCAGTCCTGGGCATGGATTGTTGGTAAAACGCTGGCTCTTCCCTGGTCCCTTAGGTGCCCATTTGGGAGCAGTGTTGCCTGTGCCCAGGGACCCCAGAAAATCAGAAGGGTGGCTGATTCAGGTGGAGATAAACCTTGCACTCCCCCCCATCCCACCCACCCTTCCGAGAACCGTCAGTCACCAAGGGTTGTTTGCTTTTTGTTTTGTTTTATTTGAGTGCTGGCCTTGGTATTAAGACACTGTGAGGAATAAAAAAGAAGGATAAGAAATGGTATTTGCCGTGGAAGAGATACATAAAGAACTTTGACTCAGAAAGGCTTGAGGCCTAGTAGCCAGATTTGGACTACGCTTTCCCAACTACATATGAGCCTTTGCTCCCCACCTTAACACACTATCAACGCCCTAGTGCCGTTGAAAGAGAACAGATTAAAAACACACAATAAGCCCCAGCTGGTTTGGCTCTGTGGATAGAGCGTCCGCCTGCGGACTGAAGGGTCCCAGGTTCGATTCTAGTCAAGGGCACATGCCTGGGTTGCAGGCTCGATCCCCAATAGGGGGCCTGCAGGAGGCATCTGATCAATGATTCTCTTTCATCATTTATGTGTCTATCTCTCTCCCTCTCCCTTTCTCTCTGAAATCAATAAAAATATTTTAAAAAATAAAATGATTAGGTTAGTGTGGCAGGAGAATCGGTTGTTTTCTGTTCAGAAGTTTATAGAAAGGAAGGTTTGATTTTGGTCAAATAATTAAAGAGATCTTAAAGATCTGGTTTTTGAAAGATGGGAAGAATTTTCTCAAAGGAATGGCTTTTCAGACACAGTACATGTGCAGAATGTGAGATTGCTTACAATACTGGACATACACTAAAGTTCTTTGTAAAAATCACTAAAAATGAATGATGAACATATAGGCTGTGTCCACATACTGGGGATAGACGGTGAAAGGTAAAGCAGTGTTTTTAAACCAGATTTCACTATAGATGAATAAGGTTTCATGTTTTCTTTGGTGGAGCTGGGTGGCAGGAAGGAGCAGAGAGAGCTGGATTGAGGTCAGTGGACTGCTGGTGAGGGAGCAGGACGAGATGGTGGGGTTGCTTGAGGGAAAGAAGCCGAGTTGGGAGAGCTTCCCAACTTGAGCAGGAAGGTCGGGGCCTTGGAAGAGACGGGAAGGAATGGGGTAAAGAGCACAGTAGAGAAGCGAGCTGTAAGTGGCCGTGGAGTCCACGGCAAACACTCTGGAAGCTTGCTCATCCAGAGTGAGAGCCACAGGCTCTCCGGGGGTGCTCCTACTGCTCCCAGGATGCTTCACCAGCATCCATTGCTGTCTCAGTCTGCTCAGGCCGCCTTCCCACGGAACGCAGCCTGGTGGCTTCAGCAGCAGACACGTATTTCCTCACAGTCCTGGAGGCCAGAAGTCCAAGGTCAGGGGTCAGCGGTTGGATTCCTCTGAGGGCCTTTCTTTTGCTTGTAGGTGGCCATCTTCTTCCAGCGTCTTCGAATGGTCTTCCCTGTGCATGGCTGTATCTTAATCTCTTCTTATAAGGGCACCAGTCATAGTGGGTTGGGGCCCACTCATATGACCTCATTTTACCATAATTACCTCTTCAAAGACTATTTCCCAATATAGTCGCATGCGAGGTACTGGGGGGTTAGAGCATCGCCACTTCAGAGCAGGGTGTGTGCCGACTGGCCGATGGAAGGACACGGGGTGAAGTGTGGTCAGAGGGTCCGATGCTCCCAGTGCCTGGCTCCACAGGCGGAGCCCGGGCTCCCTGCCCAGCGCAGGCTCAGGGATCCTCCTGTCTCCGTGGCCTAATCACAGTGCCGCTGTCCCCTTTCCCAGGCTGTCTGACTGAATTGAAGCCCCATTTCATTCTCTTCCACCGGGGGGACCCCTGCCCACTGTGTTCCCGTGTCACACTCTGCCAGGTGCACAAGCTTCTGATTGTGGTGGAGCTGTTGCTGGGGGAGATCCCGGACCGGCTGCAGTTCCGCCAGCCGTCTCTCAAGCGCTCACTCATGCCCTACTTCCTTCTGACCCAAGGTAAGGCCAGTGCCCCTCCCAGAGCTTCAGAGCCCTGGCCTGTGGCCTCTGGTGTGTGTGTCCCTTTGCATCCTCTGACTCGCTCCTCTCCCCCCTGCAGCTGTCAGGACAGGAAACCTCGCCAAGTTCAACCAGGTCCTGGATCAGTTTGGGGAGAAGTTTCAAGCAGATGGGACCTACACCCTCATCATCCGGCTACGGCACAACGTCATTAAGACAGGTGTGCATCAGGGTGGAGGGGCCGCCGGAGGAGCAGGACCCAGGGATGGGGACAACCCTGTGGGTGTCCGTGGGCAGTGAAGGGTCTGCTCTGCCCACCCACCACTCCTTTCCCTCCCAGGTGTGCGCATGATCAGCCTCTCCTACTCCCGAATCTCCCTGGCTGACATCGCCCAGAAGCTGCAGCTGGACAGCCCAGAGGATGCGGAGTTCATTGTTGCCAAGGTGGGGCTTGTCCAGGGCCGCAGGGGTCACCTTCCTGCCTCATTTCAGGGGATGGGAGTGGGAGGAAATGGGCCAGGGAGGGGCGTGGGTAGAGCAGTGCCAGTCTTGCAGGAAGCTGCCGGAGAGTGTGTATGTGAGTGAATGTATGAGAGTGTAAGGGAGACAGAGATGGGACAAGATGTTCTGGGGCTGAGAGGATGGGTGGGCTCTTTGGTGACCTTCCTTCGCTTTGGGGGCCCGCAGGCCATCCGGGACGGCGTCATTGAGGCCAGCATCAACCACGAGAAGGGCTACGTGCAGTCCAAGGAGATGATCGACATCTATTCCACCCGGGAGCCCCAGCTCGCCTTCCACCAGCGCATCTCCTTCTGCCTCGACATCCACAACATGTCTGTCAAGGTGAGGAGCGCTCGGCTGCAGGCGCCGGCTGGCAGCAACACAGCACCCGTTACACGTGGGCTCCTCGGAGAAGATTGGTGTGGTTTGGGGCCCCGTTCCCAGCCCGTCTCTGTAAAGTCCCTGTGAGGACAGGGCCTCAGGGGACGAAGAACTTTGCTTGTGGGGCTGTAGCGCCTTCTATTGCTTTTAAGGGGTCTAGTTGCCAAGGAGGACAGAGACTCGCAGGTCAGGGTTCTAGATTTGGCTCCAAATTGGAGTCATTTGGCTTCTCTGGGGCTCTGTTTCTCCCCCTGTGAAGCTGATAGTGAGGTATTACCTGCCCTGCCTGCTTCACGGGGTTGATGAGATTAAATGAAATCACCGTCTTAAGGCACTTAGTGAAGTCCAGGTTGTGTAAAGGCAGGGCTGTATCTAGTCCCACAAAGGCTGTTGAGCCCTTATCCTGTGTCAGGCACTGAGTGAGGCGCCTGTACTGTTGGCTTCTGTGTTAGTTCCTGGTCTCCTTCCCGCTGGAAGCCGGGAATATCACTTGCCTTGCTTACAGTTGGGCAAAAGCCATGCTCCACAACACACCGTTACCCCCCCCCCCTTCTTTCCCTGTGCCCCTCTCTTTTTTTTTTTTTTTTTCTTTTGTTAATCCTCACCTGAGGATACATTTCCATTGATTTTTTAGAAAGAGTGGAAGGGAGAGGTTGGGGGAGAGAGAGAGAGAAACTTGGATGTGAGAGAGACACATCGATTGGTTGCCTCCTGCACACTCCCTGACCAGGACTGGGAATCGAACCTGCAACCCAGATACATGCCCTTGTTGGGAAGCAAACCCATTACCCTTCTGTGTACAGGCCGACACTCTAACCCAGGGATCCTCAAACTTTTTAAACAGGGGGCCAGTTCACTGTCCCTCAGACCGTTGGAGGGCCGGACTATAGTTTTAAAAAAAGCTATGAACAAATTCCTATGCACACTGCACATACCTTATTTTGAAGTAAAAATACAAAACGGGAACAAATACAATATTTGTATTTGCATGTGACCCGTGGGCCGTAGTTTGAGGACCCCTAACCACTGAGTAACAACGGCCAGGGCCCCTCTCCCCTTTTCCTCCCCCCCTGCACCCCCACTGAATTCAGGCCGGACATTGCATCCTCTGTCCGGACTGCTTTCCCTTCATTCCCACAACCAGTCCATTCCTCACTGCCTCACTCTTCCCCCTCACTGCCGTTCCCCTGCCTGCCCAATCCAGAGGTTAGTCATTTATACCCCCAGAGTCTCCTAATTCTCTTTTTAGCATTACCACATGGTATTGCAGTAATTCATTCCATGCCCGGCTCCCCCGCTGTACTAAACTGGAGACTAAATAGCCTGTCTTACTGTGTCCTGGTGCTGGTACACAGAAGGAGCACAATAAATGTGTGTTAAGTTAATGCCTCCACTTCATCTTGCTCTCCTCTTTACTCTGCTTCAGGCCATGAGATTTCCTCCCAAATCATACAACAAGGACTTGGAGTCTGCAGAGGTAAGCTGCCCTCTGCTGTGGGGAAGACTGGGAGGTAGAAGCCCTACAGAAAGGAAAGGGGTTTCTGGAAGGTCTGGGGCAGCTGTGAAGCTTGGGCAGTTCCCGGCCTGGGGTGTGTCTGGAGGAGTGAGAGAGGCCGCACAGCCCTCACGCCACCTCTTTCCCCAGGAACGACGAGAGCGAGAGCAGCAGGATTTGGAGTTTGCCAAGGAAATGGCAGAAGATGATGACGACAGCTTCCCTTGAGCTGGGGGGCTGGGGAGGGGTGGGGTGAGTGGGGACTGGCTCTTTATCTTTTCCCCTCGGGGTCCCCTACCCAGGGAACTGGCCCCTTTCCCCACACACAGCTCACAGACTGCGTATTGTGGGGCGGGGTCGGGGGATGTAGAGAGCCAGTCGCCCCCACCTCGCCCCAGGGCCCCTCCCCAGCCCGTGACTTAGCACACGGAGGGCCAAGGGCGGGCAGGTGGCCTCCCCAGGGCAGGGTCCTGGCTAGTGGTGTGGGCATCAGGTGGGAGGGAAAAGGCCTGTGCTCTCCTCCAGGGAGTAGAGGACTTGAATTGGGACGTGGGTTGGATTGTATGTTTTTGAAGCTTCAATTATGATTTTTAAACAATAAAAAATTCTCCAAAGCTCTTTGTGCATCAGTTCATGACTGTGCTTGCTCTCACACCTGCACTGTTGACAGGCACAGGGTTTTCTTGGTCTTGGGGTCCTAGCCCCAGGTGTGATCTGAGGACCACAGCTGGAGATGAAGGCAAGGGCAGGGTGAAGAGACAAAATATTGGGCAAATCCCTAAACCTCTCAGGCTCCTTTCCCACATCTGACAGGATTCGATTCAGTGACCTCCTGGCTCTAACAGGAATCCAGACTTCAAGGGAATCAAAGAGAAGGCGAGTCTGACTCTCAGGGGAGGTTTGCAGAGAGGAGGGTCTCCGCCTAGGCAGCTGCAGGCTGAGAGCAGAGGTGGGGCTGGAGGGGGCTCCCTGTGCCCACCTCTACCAGCTGCGGATGGTGGGGAGAGGCCAGCCTGGGTCTCCGTCTCAGCCGCCAATAGGGCTCCCTGTGGGGCATTTGAGTTACTTCCATGTTCTCTGGCTGCCCCTGGGTCATCGCTGCACATACACTGTTCCTGCTACGTTCTGTCAACTGAACATGCGTTGGGGCTTTCTGAATTCCTCTCCTGCTGCTCACCCTACTTCTGGAGGGATTCTCTACACATCCCCTGGGCTTCCCAGCCGTTTAACCCCCTGGCTTCCAGACCACTCCGTAACCAAATAATTCCTGAAAAGGGAGTTGGGGTGAAAGACTTTCCCAACTGGTTAGTGAGTTCTTAAGAGCGGGGGCATTTGTCTTCCCAGGCCTCCCCAGGGGCTGGCACTCTGGGTTCAAGAAAGTTTTGTTTGTTGGAAAAGGGACATTGTATTCATCACCAACTTTGGAATTTCATCCCCCAATATCCCTAATTTCCATGAAAGGCATGTTGTAGACGCCTGGCTTTGGCTCCTGGTCCCACCCAGCCTTGGTCACAGTGCTTTGGCATTGCCCATTTCCTTTATGCTGCTGCCACCTCCCCCTAAACGTTTGCTTTGTGAAATGGCACTTCCCCCAAAGTCTCTGTGGAAGATGTTTTTATCCCATCGTCCAAACTTTTTTTTTTTAGAGAGAGAGAGAGAGACAGAAAAACATTGATCAGTTGCCTCCGACACACACCCCTACCAGGAATCGAACCCACAACCTGAGTATGTCGCCTGACCAGGAACTGAACCTGTCGCCTTTTGATGCTTGGGAGGACATTCTGAGACATACCTGCAGAGCCCAAACTTTTATTTTAAGGATTCTAATCCTTTCCCCATCTTACAGGCCAATTCGAAAACCTAGCAGACCTTCCACTCCCTTCCAGGAGGAATGGGTCGGAGGACTAATGGTGAGCACCTGGTTTGTCCTTCCGGATGCGGATGCCGGATGCCCTGACGGGCTCAGGTGGGACGTGACTGCCGGCGAGATGCCAAGATCAGGTTCCCTTCCGCCAGGCTGCGCTGCCTTCTCCCAGCCTGTCTGTGGCTCTAGCATCTGGTTGGTTAGCTTTTGTCCCCACGAGGTTGTCCTGGCCCTCGATCACTTTCCCTGGCCTCTGAGGGTGACTTTCTCTTTGAGTGTCTGATGAGGGGACGTGTGTACAGAGGACAGACGCAGCTGCTGAGGCTCGCTCTTACTTGCTTAGCGTGTCTCGTGGGAATTAAAAGTCTTCCTGATGAGGCCCACCCTCGCAATTGTTTCTAGACATTAAACTCTGTGCCTCAGACCCTTTCTTTACTTGGTAGCAGAGTGGAGAGGGTAGACTTGGAGTCATTTGCCATGATTTCCTGGTTCTTGCTCACCTTGTCTGCTCAACTGTCCGGAACTTTCTTGTAATTCATCCCCAAGTTTGGCTTTTTTTTCCCTGGAGAAGCAGTGTCATTTTTATGCTTGGAGAGCCCACTGTGTTGTCCAGCTTCCAGTTTTGTTTTTTTAACGACAGAGAAATACAAAGAATAACCTAACAAATACCCATGTGAACCGCGCCAGCATGGCCATGGGTCAACCTGATTGGGGGGTGGGGGGCGGTGAAGGGTTAGAAAAGACAGACAAGAGATTAAAGCTGGGGCTAAGTGGGACGCTGCCCTCTCTGATGGAGAGATAGCACCATGCCCTGCAGGCCGAGTCTTTATTTTATAGCCAGATTCCACAAGGCAAAGTAAGGGTGTGGTCAAGCTGTTTACAATGTTCTCAAGGATTGCGAATCCACTCGATTACATGCACCTGATCAAGCTTTGTTTACTTGCACCTCCCGCAGCCCGTATCACTCAGCCACGGGACCACAGGTTCAGACCATAAGGTCAAGCTTACAACGATAGCCTTTGGCTATAATTGTGCTGGGACTTGCACGTGGCTTTGCCACGAGAGGATCATGCCCTCTCATTAGTCTGAGAACCTGTCCAAACGCTGTAGCCGCACTCCACACCCATGTGCTTTCCACCCGCATTTAATAAATGTTAACATTTTGTTATTGTGTCAAGTTTTTAATCCAAGTAAAAATATTAGCAATGAATTGGAAGCCCATCTTGTTCATTCCCCAGGCCCCTCCCTTCCTTCCCAAGGCAGACATGATGGATTCAATGGGCAGCCTTCCAGCTTCTGTTTTTACACCTTTACTACAAAATATAGTATTGTTTTGCCCTAGCCAGTTTGGCTCAGTGGATAGAGCGTCGGCCTGCAGACTGAAGGGTCCTGGGTTGATTCCGGCCAAGGGCACATTCCTGGGTCTCGGGCTCCATCCCCAGTTGGGGGCGTGCAGGAGGCGGCCGATCCATGATTCTCTCTCATCGATGATGTTTCTATCTCTCTCTCCCTCTCCCTTCCTCTCTGAAATCAATAAAATATTTATAGTTTTGTTTTGAGTCTTTAGATCTTTGTAAATGATGTATCGCATGAATGTAACTTGCTCTTTTCACTCAGTATTGGTTTTGAGGTCTAATCATATTGATACGAGCCCAGCACTGTTCCAGGCACTGAGAATTCAATGGAATAAAACTCCTTTCCTCTCGGAGTTTGTCAGGGGGTGGCAGGGACGCATATGTGGTATGAATGGACCACAATTTCTTCAGCCATTCCCGTTGGTGAGCATCTGTTTACTATTACAAGCCATGCTGCAAAGAACATCTCTGCCTGTCTCCTTACACACGTGTTACCGTACACATAGCGTGCAAGCTTTCTTAAAGGGCCAGATAGTACATTTTTAGGCTAGTGAGCCATATGGTCTGTGACAATTACTCACTTCCGCCCTTCTTGAAAGAGGCAATAAACAATATGCAAATACATTGTCTATGAGCACTGGGGTTTGAATTTCATACAATTTTACATGTTATGAAATATTATTTTGATTTTTTTACCCAATCATTTAAAAATGGAAAACCCATTCTTAACTCAGGACGTACGTATCTTGGCCCACTGGCCAAGTCTGCAATAAATGACTCCAGAGCCTGTATACGGATGCTCCACACCCAGTGCCAGAGGAAAGCAGGACGGATGAGGAGGGCAAGTCGCTGGCCCGCTCTGGGCACTTGGAAAGCCTTTGGGAAGTTGGAAGGATGAATAACTCGGGGTCTCTGGAGCCAGACCCTTTGCCAGAAGATCATTTTGGTCTAGCTCAGCCTGCGTGTGCCGTGGCCAGTGACAAGCTCTCGCCTCTCTCCCCTCTGCCTGGTCTTTATTCTCCCCTGAGTTGGGCAGAAGTCTAGATTGAGCCATTATCCACGAAGTACAGCCATCTGAACAGGAAGGTGACGTGATGGGAGCCACAGGAGCTTGGGAAGCAAATCTGCCTGGCCCTCCCTTGACGGTGATCTTGGGCAAGGCCCTTCGCTTCTCCGAGGCCATCCCTTATCTACAAGAATAATCCACATCCCTCCGCTTGGTTGATAGAATGAAATGACAAAAGTGTAGCCCAGCCAGCGTGGCTCAGTGGTTGAGCGTTGACCTATGAACCAGGAGGTCACGGTTCAATTCCTAGTTAGAGCAATGCCTGGGTTGTGGGCTCAACCCCCAGTAGAAGGCGTGCAGGAGGCAGCTGATCAGTGATTCTCTCTCATCATTGATGTTTCTATCTCTCTCTCCCTCTCCCGCTCTCTGAAATCAATAAAAAAAAATTTTCTTAAAAAAAAAAAAAAAAAAGAAGTGACAAAAATGTAAGAGAAGGGGCCTGACATGATTGCCAGCCAGCATTCAGATTCTCTCCCTGTGGGAGGGATGATGCTTCCTGGGACGGCAGCTCATCACTTCCTCTGGAAGCAGCCCACTCCATCCTCCAACATCTCACACCATTAGACAGCACTTTCCTTCTGTTGAGCTGAAAACTGGCTGTGGCTCCACTTCTGGTCCCCTTCTGGCCCCGAGACCACATAACAGCCCCTCCTCTTCCCCAGATGAAACAGCCTGTTTTCTTTAATCATGACCTTGAGTCCTTCCACCATTCTGGCCACCCTTCTTAGAATTCACATGTTTCCGAACCAAACATCTGATACACTTGGACTGCAGGTGAAGATAAAAGTCTGGGTCTAGCACTGGCCTGGGCATGAGTGAGGAAGGCCAAACGCTGGTTAGACATGATGGTTAAGAGTTTAAGACTTTGGCACAGGGCAGATCTGGGTTCTGCTCCTTGGCAAGCTACTTAAGCTCTCTGAGGTCAGATTTGTCTTCTGTCAAAGGGGAAAGGGTCCTAGTTCCCTCCGAACAGGCTTATTGAGAGGAATTTGACGATGCATCGCCTGCTCTGCTCACTCGGCACACTGGCCGAGGCGGGCTGAACTCTCCGGAGGTTTTAGGGGTCATGTTTGTTCCTGTGAATTCCCCGCCCTCCACAGTTGTTAAACCCAGCCCCCGACCCCATGGAGGTGGCTCCAATCAGTGCATGGTGGCAAAATGCCTACCTGAAAGTGGGGGTGGGGAGCCAAAGCCTGCTCCACGCAGGACAGGGGCCCGGAGGCAGGATGTGAACAGATCAGCAGGTGAAGACCCTGCCAGCTATGACCACCAGGGGGCACCCCTGTTCCAGAAATGACCTCACCCAACGAGACACACCCACTCCTCTGGTGAAGATTGATGCCTCTGTCCCCAGGCACAGTTCAGACTAAATTGGGACAGAGACGGACAGCCTTGGTGTGCTTGGCCGGACTGCCCTGGGTAGGCCCCTCGGCCTGGCCCGAGGCAAAGGCCTGGGTTGTAACTCTGGCTCTGCTACCCATGACCCGGGACCAGGCGCTTCCCTCTCTGGCCCGGTTCACAGGGCAGATCTGGGTGCTGCTCCTTGGCAAGCCACTTAAGCTCTCTGAGGTCAGATTTGTCTCCAAGGTTCCTTCCAGAGCCAACATGGCATGGTTTGCGGATTCAAAGCCAGGGCAGTCTCCTCTTTCTCACCCCCAGCCCTCTCTCCCTCGGGGCAGCACACGCACCCTGGCTGGCAGTGCACCCGACCTGGGAAGACACGTGTCCCAGACCCCCAACTCCAAAGCCCTGGGACACTGTTCAGGGAGGGGGGGGGGGAGGAGGAAGGGCAGGGTTAGGTGAACCAAGAGCCTCCAAGGGTCTTGCTTCATTCAGGACAGGCATCCGGTTTCCTCTGGTCTCTGCCAGGATTCCAGGGGCTTAAAGGAATGAGTCATGGGGGGGATTGGGGAGTTCCCAGCGAACCAGTGCAGGACAGGAGCCTGGGATGCTGGCCATAAAGCTGTGCGGAGGGTCGAGAGGCAAGACCCTAATGTCCCTAACCCCTGGCCCCTGGCCTCTCAGGGGAGGATTCAGGAAGGCAGCCTAGTGGGAGTTTGGGGGGTAGGAATGGGGGCGACCAGCTTCTTCCCTCTCAGAATTTAGGGACAGAGAGCAGGTGGCTTGATTATCCCAAGGGAAAGTGGCAAAGGGAGCTGCCCCGCAGGTCTGCCAGGAGAGAGGGTGGGGCTGCCTGGAGGTCAGCCTCAGAGCAGTCTGACCCCACTGACTCCAGCCTCCAAGGCTTTTGATTGGTGGCTCAGCCTTTGTTCTGGGCTCTGTTCAAACACTCTGGGGCAGTTCAGGCCTGGGTGGGGCTAAGGGGCGGAAGAGGGTTTGAGGGGGCACCGACGTCAAAGAAGGATCAGGGATTCCACAATTTCACAAAACTTTCCCAAACAGCTTTTTGTCTCAACCCCCCTTTGTTGTCCTGGACACTAAATTTGCATAAATCCTGGGAAGTTATTACTAAGCCTTAGTCGCAGGTAATTTCCTCCCGGGCCTCCATGGGCTTCTGTATAAAGGCCCTCCGGAGCTGGTCCCTGACAGAACCCAATCCTGCAGACCCAGCCAGACGCTGCTGAGCCCGCAGCCCAGAGCCCCATGAAGCTGATAGGTGAGTGTCCTGCCCAGGATGCGGGGGCTGCCTGCCTGGGGCAGGGGAGGGGGGTTGGACTGGTCCAGGGTCTGGTGGTCCCTAAGCCCCAGAAAGGTGCCCTGGTGGGAGTGGAGAGAACGGCTCCTGAGCCCCATGCGCCCGCTCTCAGCCCTGCAGCTGCTCCTCTGGCACAGCGCACTTTGGACAGTGCGAGAAGCCACTCCCCTGGGACCTGCCCGCAACCTGCCCGAGACCTTCCTGCTCAAGTGCTTAGAGCAAGTGCGGAAGATCCAGGCTGATGTCGTGGCCATGCAGGAAAGGCTGGTGAGTGAGGGGCTGGCAGCCAGGCAGGGAGGGCACACACGCTGCCCGGCGGATGTAGGGGAAAGAGAACCGAGGAGAGAGCTGAGGGAGGGGAAGGGAGGCACGGGGAGGCATCAGGAGGGCCTGGGAGCGGAGAGGCACGGGGACAGGGAAGGAAAGTAGGAGAAGGGGAACCCTGAAAGGCGGGAAGAAACTGGGAGAGAGAACCTTCTGGGGACCCTGCTAGGATGGAAGTGGAGGGCAGAATGGGGCTGAGGAGCCTGGCAGGACATGGAGGGAGGGGAAGACCTCAGAGAGATGGGGGGGACAGCTTGGCTCTATGAAGTTCCCTGCACTCAGCATCCTTCTTGTCCCCAGTGTGCCACCCACAAGCTGTGCCACTCCGAGGAGCTGGTGCTGCTCAGGCACTCTCTGGGCATCCCCCAGGTTCCCCTGGGCAGATGCTCCAGCCAAGCCCTGCAGCTGGTGAGTGTCTGAAAGGGAGGAGGGCGGGGAGGGGAAGGATGATCTGGAAGGCGCCCCGCCTCCAGGCTCCAGGCTGGGGCCCTGAGGGGAGCATCCCAGCGGCACCCCCTAACTCTCCGGCTCCGTCTCCCCAGACAGGCTGCCTGGGACAGCTCCACGGTGGCCTCTTCCTCTACCAGGGCCTCCTGCAGGCCCTGGCAGGAATCTCCCCCGAGTTAGGCCCCACCTTGGACATGCTGCAGCTGGACATCACCGACTTTGCCACCAACATCTGGCAGCAGGTGAGCCTTGGTTGGGAGGGGCAAGTGTTAGGGACCTAGACCGAGCTGGTCCCTAAGGGTCGTGCTGGCAACCTGGGGGGTGGCGGGCTGTATGTAGGGAGCTACCGCCCCATCCCAGGACCCTCCTGCTGCTGGCCTTCCCACGCTCCCCTAGCTGAGGGCAGGAGTGGGATCACTGGAGCTCCAGACACCTGGGTTCAGCCCCTGGCTCCACCTCAGCCATGTGCTCGTCCACTGCCCATCAGCCCTTTGCATTTGTCATCTGTGACAACCATGCCCACCGGGCAGGGCCTGCTGGCTGATCTTGTCCTTTCCCCCACAGATGGGAGACCTGGGGATGGCCCCTGGCGTGCAGGCCACCCAGGGCACCGTGCCCACCTTCACCTCGGCCTTCCAGCGCAGGGCAGGGGGCGTCCTGGTGGCCTCCAACCTGCAGAGCTTCCTGCAGCTGGCCCTCCGCATCCTGCGCCACCTTGCCGAGCCCTGAGCAAAACCCTACCCACCCGATGTATTTATCTCTATTTAATATTTATTTAAACCTAATATTTAAAGACGGGAAGAGCGGAAAGGAGTCTCCGATTCCTGGGCCCTTCCCTCCACCTCCAAGTGTCATTCTGTCTGTGGCAGAGAGAAAGCTCCTGTCTTCCTGTCCCCTGGACTGGGAGGTCGATAGGTAAATACCAAGTATTAACTCCGATGACTGTGGTGGGCACTGAACCCCCGACCCCGAGGGCACCCGACTTGGGGCCCTTGGAAGCATCAGAAGCTCTCCCACGTGGGAGACAAGACAGCCCTGTTTAATATTTAAACAGCAGTGTTCGCCGCTGGGCCCTCGCATCCCTCCCTCGCTCTGGCTTCAGCGTGGCGTGCGAATGCCAGGCCTCGCTTCCCCTCACGTCTCCTCCCCGCGGGCATGAAGCCCAGCAGAGGCAGCCTGAGCTGGGAGGCTTGACCCTGGGGTCCCACAAATTTGATGGGTAATCTAATTTTTCTTAAGATTTTGGGGGGCATGCCTTGATGCCCGTGGGGTGTCTCTCGTTTCTTCTGGATGCCCTAGAGAGACACCCATAGGCTTGGGACCCCACCCCCACCAGGGCCAGTACTCTGCCTCCTCTTAGGGCTGTGCAGATGGTCATGCACCTGCCTTGCTGGGTGGGGCTGGCAATGTGGGCGGGAAAAGAGGAGGGGGATTATGTGATGGGTGAGAGGGAAGCTCAATGTTCACTCTCGGCCTCTACTTTCTTATTGTAGCCAAACTTCGTGTTAATAAAGTGTTTGTCTCTAGCAAATGTCCTTCCTCCTTCTTGAGTCCAGCTGGTGCCTGGCCAGGGGCTGGGGGGCAGGGAGTTGAATGGCGGTCAAGGGCAGAGGGAGGGAGAAGAGGTGCGGGGAGGAGGGGCAGTCCTCTGGCTCATCAGGGTTCATTCCTTTAGCACGTATGCATCTTGCACCTACTCTGTGCAGGCACGAGGCTCATGCTCGGGACACAGCAGTGCGCCAGGCAGGCATGGTCCTGCCCTCATGGAGCACAGCCTGGTAGGGAGACAGAAGGCAGATGGGACACTGCTACCAGGAGAGGAGAGTGTGGAGTTCAGGGGGAACCTTAACAGTCCAGATGCATTTAAAATTTGCAGAGCCGGGCAGTTTACCATCTTCCATGAACTCCAGCCCATCCACACGTACAGGTGCCTACAAACATGAATTAAGAAGTGCCTTGCCCCAGCCGCTGTGGCTCAGTGTATAGACTGTCGGCCTGCGGACTGAAGGGTCCCAGGTTTGATTCCGATCAAGGGCACATGCCTGGGTTGCAGGCTCCATTCCCAGTGGGGGGCGTGTAGGAGGCAGCTGATCAATGATTCTCTCTCATCATTGATATTTCTCTCTCTCCCTCTTCCTTCCTCTCTGAAATCAATAAAAATATATTTTAAAAAATATGTTCATCTTGCCTGCCATATGCGTAACACAACTATTAAACCACTTTTTTAAAAAGTTTTAAAAAAATCAATGAAAAAATATCCTTGGGTGAGGATTTTAAAAAAAGAAGTACCAGTGTGGCTCAGCGGTTGGGCACCGACCTATGAACCAGGAGGTCTAGGTTTGATTCCTGGCCAGGGCACATGCCCGCGTTGCAGGCTCGATCCCCAGAAGGGGCATGTAGGAGGCAACCGATCAATGATTCTCTCTCATCATTGATGTATCCATGGCTCGCTCTCCTCCCTTCCTTTCTGAAACCAATAAAAATGTCTATTTTTTAAAAGAAAAGTGCCTTGTACAGATCAGGAGGCTGAGTGAAGGTGACTACTTGGGTCGGAACGAAAAGCCAGGCTCTGTACTCTCTCCCTCCCGCAGCTGCCTCTGATGGGCAGGGAGCGGTCTCCCAGGCTGCTCTCCTGCTGGTCTCAGCACCTGGGCTGAGAGGCGGAGCTGCGGCTAGGGAGGGGCCGCTTCCCACAGGGGCACAGCTCTGTGCCCTCAGCTCAGGTGCTCATGTGGCCCCAGGTGCCTCACCAGACCCAGGAAAGTCCAGCCGGCCAATAGTCCCCAGTTCCCCTCCCCAGGCTTCCCCGCCCTCATCAGCTCTCACTGCCTTCTGCATGTGGCTCCTTGGAGAGCAGGGTCTGGCTGAGCCAGCTGGACCTCCCAGCTGTGTGGCTCAGGGTCCTCCCTCTCGGTCAGTCCTGAAGGAACTGGGCTTGGAGTCGTGTGAAACAGAGCTCCTGCCCCTCACTGCCCCACAGCCCCCCCCCTTCCCCCCCACTGCTCTTCTGGGGGACAGATCAGACTCTGGGCTAGTCAGACTCTGGGTGGGCTGGTCTGGGTTGGTCATCAGAACAGGACACTCTACCCCAACGCCAGTGGGGCCTCTAGCCAAAGCCTCACCCTTTTCAGAGAAAGTCTGACTTCTGGGGGTGGGTGTAGGCGGTGGTGGGCCAGTGTTGACTCGTTATCATCCCAGGGGGGGTCTGAGGAAGGAAAGTTGCTCCCACTGCCCTCCCTGCCCCGAATGAGTGGACAAACACGGGCCCCGAGGCCAGCCCTCCTCTGCTCACCCCCCACCCCCCACCCCCAGGATGAGCCTCTCCCGGCCACGGTCAGACAGACACTGACAGCACTTACAAAGGGATCCACAGGATCTTTATTTACAAGTGAGCTGACGTGAACGTCCCTCATGTGTTGCAAACATGTTTAAATACACAGATACATACATATGCACACTCCGCACCTAAGTGCCTCTTGGGAGGAGGCAGGGAGCACAGGAGCGGGTGCAGTGCGGGGAGACCGTCCTGAGCTAAGGAGCCAGGCTGCTCACACTCGTCAGGTGCTGGCAGCAGGGAGAGGAAATAATGAAAGAGATGGGGGGCATCTTAGCAGCCAGAAGTCAGGGACGGGGAGGGATCTGGAAGCTGGCAAAGGGCTTACATCATGTGGATGTGAGCAATGATGCCTCATCTTTCCGCACTGTTCCCTTTCGAGGCGCCTGAGGCTAGACCCTCCCTGCGGGGGCCCTGCGGCCATTCGAAGCCCCTCAGAGGGCAGCAATGGCCTTGGCAGCCACCTGGCGGCCCAGGGGCAGGCTGAGGTCCGTGATGGCCAGAACCACCTTGGGGCTGGACATGGCTGACACCTTCACCAGTTCTGATACCTGCCACAGACAGACAGACAGACAGACAGCTGCTCACTGGGGCTCCCTCGTGGTGGGTGCGGTGCCTCAGGAGAAAAGAAGGCCCCCTCCCTACCCTGAGGGCTCGCCCGCCGCTGAACCCCAACCTCTGCTGAGCCTTGCTGCCCCCGTGTGATCGGGAAGTACTCACGGTGGTAAAGGGCATGAACTGCAGGATGCTGCCCCGGCTGCCCTGCTCCAGGCAGTCCACACACTCCTCCATGAACCACTGCACGAACTGCGTGTGGGGGCCAGCCGTCCGCGAGCCCAGGATGGAGGAAATGAGCAGGAACAGGTTGGCTGTGTGAGGACGGGGGGAGTGAGAAGAATCCCATGAGAAGGGTCTGGGAAGAGGTTAGACTCTGGGAGAAGGTGGGACCGAAAAGGGAAAGGAGATCAGTGCTAAGACTGTCCCCCAAGACATGAAGAGGAGATGTAAAAGGAAAATTGGGGGTGAGTCAGAAGAGGCACAACCTGGGAGCCCGGGGGAGACGGGAGACTTAGCAAGTAGGGGAGAAGGAGGGCGGAGGCAGGGAGATGTGACAGAGCAGGTAGGGGTACCCAGAGGTCCTCTTCCAGCTATCGGGCCTGAACCCCCATTTCAGGAGTGGGGGTGGGAGGACTCACCCAGGACTCGGTTCAGTGGGTCTCTCATGTTAACTGTGTGGAGCTGGGAGGCTGACAAGGAGCTGCTCATGGACCGGTCGGCTGTGGGGCCAATGGGGAGCGCTCAGGACCAGGCCCCTCTCCCGGGGAAGCCCTCACCCATCGGGTGTGGAGGGCCCTGCCCAGGAGTCCTTGGGTCCAGAGTCACCGAGGGGCCCCAAAGACAGAGATCCCCAGAGGAGAGGGGACAGAACTAACATTGGCCACCAGGTGCCAGGCGCCTCTGCGGGCTGTACACAGACTCAGCCACTTAAGCCTCACATCTCCATTTTCCAGACGAAGAAACCGAGATCAGAGATGCTAAGTAACTAGTCAAAGGTCAGGGGGGTTGTAGGTGGCAGACCGAGCATCTACCTTCTGCTCCAGTGCAGAGTGGTTCCCTGGTCCCTAGAAAGCCTCAGAGAAATCTCTAGAAACAGCAAAATGTAAGTGCCACAGAAGGAGCCCTGGGTAGGGACAGCGAGGGAAGTCGGTGGGGGAGGGCTGCTCTTCGGCAGGAAGAGTGGGGAGCAGCCCCAAGTCCCAGCCCAGGCCTGCTCCAGCCTCGGCCTGTTTCAGGGGAAGGAAGGTCAGAGCCGGTGAGTCAACGGCACAGACTGTGCCCCAGACAGTGGACTCATTGGTAGCTTGTGGGAAGTAAGGGGTGGGGAAGAGACAACCGTGTGCCCCTGGGCCTGGACCGGGCAGAAGAGCTTCCACAGCAACCGGTCTCTCTGGGGGTGGAAACAGCAGCCGTAGGAGACACAACGGGACAAACTCCTGCACGCCCTCTCTGACCGCCAGCAAGAAGCCTGCGCTGGGGCCTCGCGCAGCCCACTCAGGGGACCGAGTGCCCAGGAAAGGAGCCGCTGCCCAGCCCTGTCCACACTCACCGGGACTGGAAAGGATGTTGGCATCCTCCTCATTGGAGCTCAGGAGGCGCATCAGCTTCGAGGGCTGCATGTCATCCAAGGGGAAGAGGCTGATGTAGTCCTGGGGGTGGGAACTCACTGTTACGGGAAGAGCCGAGTTCCCACGGGCCTCGGTCAGCACCTCCAGAGGGGCTCCCCTCCCTCTGCATCCCAGCCGTCTCCTCACCCCTCCAATCCCAGTGAGACCTGCTCACAGTTACCACTGTGGACGTGTGGCCGCCAGGCTTCCCGGAGTCAGGGAGCATGCCTGGCTGCCTCAGCCTGGGAGGGCGCCTCTTACCAGAAGAGGCTCAGGAAATGTCTGCTGAACAAACCCGTGAATAAGTGGATGGAGGGATCCCTTACCTCGATGTCTTCACGGTGTCTCTTCTTCTGGTGGGAAGATGCCTGTCCCTTGTGGGAGGAATAGGAACTCAGGGCACACCAGACGGCTAGCCTGGCAAAGGGTTCCAGGAAAAGAAGTGAAATTAGAGGGACCGCAAGGGGGGCTCTGTGCCCATGGTGATCAGACCCCATCTGACAGGGCCTCCCCACAGGCCCACTTCCTGGGTGACCCCAGGTAAGGCTGCCTGACTCAGGGCTACGGGAACTTGAAGCTCTGCAGACTCCTACTTGGCGAGTGCGGTGCCAGGGGGGTCCATGAGGCTGTGCCACTTGGAGGAGTCGGTGAGCAGGCCAGGCAGGATGTGGCCCAGCAGGACCAGGGTCACCTGCTGCATGTCCAGGTAGAAGATGGAGTAGAGCAGCTCCACCGCCCGCAGCGTGTGCTCCTTCCGCGTCTCCTTTAACAGCTCCTACGTGGGCAGGTGAGGGGGCGTTTTAGGAGCTGAGGGCTCTGAACGTGGGGCTCTGACATCCCTGCCACTCCAGCCCGGCTCTCTGGGAGGGCACGCAGGGAGCCCCAGCTGCTGCTCCATCCCTCCCTCTGCCCTGCAGCTCCCCAGATGGGGACCAGCCTCTATTCTAAGGAAGCTTCTCGCAGCACGGAAGGCACCTCTCCGAGAGGCCCGGCTGACCAGGCTAGGTTTTGGGAAGTCAGAGGATGGGACCAAGTTGGGTCCTGTCGGGCATGTTCTCAGATGTCTCCTGGAGTCTGAGGACACCTGCTCCCCAGCTGGCCCACCCCCCACCCACCCCAAGTACCTTAATCAGGTTGTTGCAGAACCAGTAGACGCCTCCCATGTGCAGCAAGGTGTCAAAGATGTGGATGGAGCGACTGTCCACCCACCCCTTCTCCAGCACCTTGGCAAATATGTCAGTCAGCACCTCCTTGATGGGTCGCTTAGGGGGCAGCAGGTTCCAGTAGGGCATCGTGTCCATGCCCGTGGACGGGAACTTGATCTGCGTGGCCGTCTGCTGCAGCACATCAGCACACATGTGCTCCAGGATCGAGCTCATGATCACCACCCTGGGGGAGGGGGAGAGAACTTGAGGCTCGGGCAACACGGGTTCAAGATCTGGGGTAGGGAGGGCAGGGGAGGAAACTCCCAGGTCAGACATTTCCAAGGAGTTGGGTTACGGAAACATTCCTGGGTAATTAGCCCCATTCTACGCTAAGGGAGGAGACAAGAGGAAGTTGGAAACCCCTAGCAGACCTGACCTGGCAGGACTCTCGCTGCTGGGCACAAAGCCTACGGGGGGCAGGGGCGGGTATGCTTTCCTTTCCCAGGTTATCTAGCAATGCGTTTGTATTTTCTCTCTCTAACTCCCCCCACCCCCAGGCCTGGCCTGCCAATTCCTCTGGCATAAGTAAGAACAATCACTTCCCTCTGGGCTGAGTGCTTAAGGGGGGTCCCGACCCAGGGCCTCCTACCAATGTAAACTTCCAGGACAGGGGCCCAAGGGCTGCCCCACGGGACTCTTCTTCCCGCCCTTGGTAGCTGGGCAAATTGAGTGTATATCCAGGAATTTTCTCGGGAAGAGTCTTCGACTCTGAATACAGACTGGGCCTGAGCGCTAACTGTTCCTGGAACGCGGTGGCTCTGGGAAAGTCCCTGTGACTCTCAGAGCCACTGCTTTGACCTGCATGATGAAGCCACAGATTTCCCACTATTCCTCACCCAGACAGAGTCAGGGCTTAGAGCGGATTACATGAGAGCAAACATTCCATTCCTTGTGGAGGGAGGATGATGAGGGAAGAAAAGCAAGAGGCAAGGGGGAAAATCAGGTGCGATTTCACAGGCCCCCCCCAACCTCCTTTCAGCTCAGTGTCCCACTTCTCCGTTGGAAGGCATCCTGAGGGCCACCTTGTGCATCACCGCTCACAACCTACCGACCGGTTCATGCTCATGTGACAGCAGCACTACTCGCAACAGCCAAGAGATGATGAACACCCAAGTGCCCATCGACTAATAAATGGATAGGCAAACATGGTATGTATATACAAATAATGGAATATTATTCAGCCTTAAAAAGGAGGACATTCTGAAATGTTCTACAATGTGGATGAACCTTGGGGACATTGTGCTAAGTGAAATATGCCAGTCACTAAATGACAAATACTGTGCGATTCCACTTACGTGAGTTATCCAAAGCAGTCAAATTCATAGGAATAGAAAGCAGAATGGTGGTTACGAAAAGCTGGGGTGGGGAGAGTGTGAGTTGTTGCTTAATGAGCACGAGTTTCAGATTTATAAGATGAAAATGCTGGAGATCTGATTCACAACAATGTGAATATACAGCTCTGGCTGGTTTCACTCAGTGATTTGAGCAGGGGTGGGCAAACTTTTTGACTCGAGGGCCACAATGGGTTCTTAAACTGGCCCGGAGGGCCGGAACAAAAGCATGGATGGAGTGTTTGTGTGAACTAATATAAATTCAAAGTAAACATCATTACATAAAAGGGTACGGTCTTTTTTTTTTTTTTAGTTTTATTCATTTCAAACGGGCCGGATCCGGCCCGCAGGCCGTAGTTTGCCCATGGCTGGGTTAGAGTGTCAGCCCTCAGACCAAAGGGTCTTGGGTTCGATTCCCGGTCAAGGGCAAGTACCTGGGTTACAGGTTGGATCCCCAGCCCCGGTTGAGGCGCATACGGAAGACAACCAATCAATGTGTCTCTTTCATATCAATGTTCCCCCCTTCTCCCTCCACTCCACTTCCTCCCTCCCACTCTCTCTAAAATTCAATGGAAAAAATATTCTCGGATGAGGATTAACAAACAAACAAAAATAATCTCTCTTCCCACTGTTATATAATAAATGAATAACATATATATGAAAAAAAATATATACATCTTAACACTATTGAACTCTACATTTAAAAATGGCTAAAATGGGCCCTGACCGGGTAGATCAGTTGGTTAGAGCATGGTCCTGATACGCCAATGTTGCAGGATCAATCCCTGGTCAGGGCACATATAAAGAAGCAACCAGCCCTGACCAGTTTGGCTCAGTGGATAGAGCGTCAGCCTGCGGACTCAAGGGTCCCAGGTTCGATTCCGGTCAAGGGCATGTACCTTGGTTGCGGGCACATCCCCAGTGGGGAGTGTGTAGGAGGCAGCTGATCGATGTTTCTCTCTCATTGATGTTTCTAACTCTCTATCCCTCTCCCTTACTCTCTGTAAAAAATCAATTATATTTAAAAAAAACAACAACCAGTGAATGCATAAATAAGTACAACAACAAATTGATGCTTCTCTTTCTCTCCCTTTCTCTCTCCAAAATCAATCAACCAAAAATGTTTAAGATGGTAGATTTCATATTATATATTTTTTACCACAATAAAAAAAAAGCTTATTGGACAGGTGAGTGAACCAACACCACTGAACTCAACATGGCTGAAGTCACCAGGGAGATTCCGGAAGCCCATGAGAAGCCACGGCAGTAAAACGTCACAGAAGACAGCCAGGTGGGGGGTGAGGGGAGTGGGCAGGGCCAAGGCCTGTGAAATCTACAGATGGGCTCATAGTTTCTGGACAGTGACGCAGCTAAGACAATCGCGTTGTTCTTGTGGCAAGCTAGCTCTCCAGAACTCGACCTCCTTGAGGGCAGGAATCATAGGTGTTTGGGGTCTGTATTTCTGGGCACAGCAAGTGCCAGATAAGACATGAAACTGCTGCTGAGTCAGTGAGTGAATACGTGAATAGGAATGTGAGCGAGCGAGGAAGTGAGTGAGCAAGTGAGCAGCATGTTTGGGAAGGTAAGAGGGGTCAGATATCGGTTCCTGGAGGTGCCATTTTGCACCGCAGACCTGTAGCATTCCAGAAGGGAGGGGCGGGTTACTGACCTCTCATTGTAGAACTGCAGGGTGTTCTCACTGTACAATGGCCCCGCCAGCTGGCGGATCATCTGCAGCGACTTCTCCCGCTCATCCAGCCCCAGCATCCGCACGTGGGCCACCAGCCAAGCCACAGCACACACTGCCAGACTGCATACCTTCCCCTTGATATTATCTGTGATTTTCTGAGAGAGGGAAAGTGTGACCGGGGCCACCATCTCCCCTTCCCTGCCTATCACCTTTCGCAGCCTCTGCGGCCGCTGAGTGCAGCACACAGAGCCCTGGGCCACATGCTACACCTCTTTTCACCACAAGTTTGATTTTCCCAGTCACCTGGGTGGGAGGGAGTGGCTGGGACTATGATTACAGGGAAGATCAACATCCAAACAGGAGCTCCTGGCTTAAGGGTCTGCCTCCTTGTTCTTATGAAATATAACCACCTATCAAGGACTGGCTCTGTGTCCCAGGGAAGCGAGAAGGCTGCTGGAAGAGGGGGGGGAGGGCTACCTGGATGGACTCGAAGGCCAGCACCCCGTTCTCCCAGGCGTTGAGGATTTCCAAGATGGCGGCTGAAATGCTGAGACAGGCCTCGTGCCAATTCATCTGCCTGCGAGGGGGGGCGGGGGCGGGGGGAGAATCACCAGGGGAACGAGGGGTGGGCTGAGGGAGAGGGACCGGCACCCCCCACCGCCCCTGGGAGTGGGCGCCCAGGTCACTGACACCAGCTTCATCTCGGAGGAGTTGTTGAGCAGGGCCACTAGGGACTCCACTTTGGTAGAGTCCGGCCGGAAGCAGGGGTGGTCAGGATTCAAGATTTTGCCCTCCTCGGGCATGCAGGTCTGGATCCAGGTCTCAAAGAAGGGCACCTCTGCCCCTGCGCTCGACTCAGACAGGATCACCTGGGAGAGGAGGCGAGTCACCAGCCGAGTGGGGGCACCTGCCCTGGTGCTTCCTGCTCCCATTTGTCGCCTGGAGAACTGGGGGCAAACCAGCTACAGGGAAAGAGGAGGGCGATGCTGCCACCTAGTGGTCGGGGATATGGCACTGAAGGATTTGGGATGCGACCAGGAGGGCCTCTGCTAACTTCCATTATATTCTCTGGGTGGATGCCTGATTTCTGCACCAAGATCCTGACAGGGGTGGGGTGGGATGGGAGGGGTGACTGGGGGAGAGATAGTGGCTGTTTCCTTCCCTCTTGCCCCTCACCTGCCCGCTCTCCTCGCACTCACCTCGGAGCCATAGGTCTGGGCCACGTGGCACAGCATGAGGAAGGAGATGTCGAAGAGCAAGGCTCGGACGGAGGCCGATTTGGCTGTGAAGGATGAGAAGGCTGACCTGCAGCCCAGGGCAGGGCCCCACGCCCTTGCCTGGGTCAGGATTCATCTCAGGGAAGGTCAGAGCCAGTGTCTCCTTCAAAGCTCTGAGGCTCAGAATCCTTTTCTTGAGTCTCAATTGGAACATCATTCCTTCCTTGGAATCCGACTCCCGATACCCTCTTTCCCCCCAATACCCAACCAAATCCTAAGGGGGGGACAAAGGGGTGGCTGTGGAACACTTTCCCAGCATCACCCTCTCTCAAGCCTCCCACAGGCTTCATGCGTCCACTCAGGGGAGAAGAGCCTCCCAGGACCCACATAAGGCATCCTCTTCCCCCGTGAGCTCTCCCCCCACACCCGTCTCTCAGTGCCCACCGGCCTGGGGTGCGCAGAGCTGACTTACTGCTTTCTTCGCTGCCGTGTGTCGTGAACTCGTTCAAACTGTGGAGGGAATGGAGAGAGGCCGCATCAACCAGAGCAAGGGCGGAGTGACAGCTGGGGATGGGGGGCCACACCCACCCCGAGAGGCACTCACTAGTTCCAATTACAGGTCAAACTTAAAATGAGCACCACTGCTACAGAAGAGAGAACTTCATTTTTAAAGATTCCCAGAACCCAGAGAATGGCTCATTGAATAGAACAATTTCTACAGATCAAATTGCAGGTTAACAAAAATAAGTCCACAGAATTGGAGAGCCCCCGGTTAACGCCTGGGCACACACAGAACCCCTCCGCGCCACCGTTCACCGCCTTGTCACCTCCTGGAACTCCTCCACGTCATCCTCAGCGGAAGAGCAACGAGGTTCCATGTCCAAAGAAACGGTCCTCCCCCCAGGGCCTCCAGCTGGGATGCTCTGCCTTGGACGGAGCATCCTGGGAGACCCAGAACGCAGGGCCCCGCCCCATCCTGCTACTTCTTACTTCAGATATGCCTCCCCGGCCCTGGCCAGAGCTCGGCCTTCCTTACTTGATGAATTTCCGGGCGAAGGACTTAAGCTTCCCAGTGGCAGCGGCTGCAGCCAGCAACAAGTCCAGACTCTTCCCAGACAGCATGTGGCCCAGGACCCCCAGCAGCCCCTCCGGGGACTTGGAGTGGTCTGCATCCATCGTCTGGGGACACGACAGGAAATCAAGTCCTGAAGAACACTGAAGACCCCCCCAGATACAGCCTAGCCACAGTCTCTCTCTCTGCATGTCTCCATTCAATGGTACACCAGGACCTGCAACTTAACCTACGTCTTTCTGATTCCAATCTGGAAAACAGTTTCTAAAATCTTATCCTTGCTCGCCAAAACCATCCCTCGCAACTCAACTGAGACAAGGGTGGCAGGACCGGGCAGGTGAGGTCCCTGCTGTGAAATTCTCCATTGTTTCTGCACAAGACGAGCTACGTGAAAGCACCTACCACAATGCCTGGCTTACAAGTGATGCTCAATAAATGTTAGTTTTCAATGGCAGCTTCCCTTGCGGAAGTTCCCCCTTTCTCTACTTCCCAAGTAACTATGTACAGAAGCCAGAAGAGGGAGGTCTATGGCCTCTGTGTATTCATCTGGAAGTAGAGGGAAAACTGGAAAGAGGGAAGAGACGACCCTGGTGGCAAGGGACGGGAGCACTCACCTTGAGGATGTTGGTAACAGTGGGCTCCGCTCGGAGGATCAGCCCAGGATTGGGCTGGATGTTGGCGTTCTCTCCCGATTTCTGCTGGGGTGCGTGCTCCCGGTCTGCTGCACTGCGGCCATTACCATTCGGCCCAGAGAAGAGAAGAGGAACAGAGATAAGTCCCTGACGTGCTCCCTATCCAGCCCCAGGAGCAGAGGCACAGAGAAGGGGGGAAGCACAGGAGAACCTTTGGTGCCAGGGTGACACCTATGAAAGCGTATCCAATATCCAATCGCTTCCTTTGGTCATTGGTCATTACACCTGTCCTGAAAGTTCATTTAAGATTGGAGGAAGACTTAGGATTTTGACTTTGATCACGAAGGAGGCCGAGAGTCAAAGCACAGTACCTAATGGGGCAAAACCCTAGTCTGCAGAAACCAGTGTCTCCTGGCCCCAGGCACCCGCAACCCAAACTCTAGACAGGAGCGGAAAGGCACCCAGTAGCCCAGTCTGGACAGGAGAGAGGGAGGGCAAAGGGTGCTTGGACCGGCCCGAGGGAGCTCACACTCACCGCTTGGTCATAAGGTTGTTCACACTGGCCTCAGACAGAAGCCCCTGCTTCCTACATTCCTGAAGAAGGAAGTCTGTAAAGTCACAGCTGTGAAGGAGAAAGATGATGAGGGGACTGGGCCCAGAGCAGGGATTCCTGAGGGGCAGCAGCAAGGGTCCCAACCCGGGATCCTCCCTCCCCCAGGATAAAGAACGTTCGGAGCGCCAGAGGGAAGGGAGAGGGGAGTGGGGCTTGGGCATTTGGCAACTAGGAGGCTGTTGCCTCCTGCTCCTGCCAAGGGGGGCGAACAATAAGACAGTCCTTTGAGGCGTATCTGGCAGGAAGAGCAGTGGGAGAGCCCAGGACACTTCCCCGTCGAGTGCAGGGGAGTTCGTACTTGCAGCGCTGGTCAGCTTTGTCCAGCAAGGGTGTGAGCTTCAGCAGGAACTCAAAGGCACAATTGACATCTTCGGTAAAGTCCTACAAAGAGCCAGAAATGCCATCTGGCTTCTCAGTCTTCTTCCCCACCCACAGCCTGCGTTGCAGGCTCACAAGGACACCGCTGGATATAAAAGCCTACGAGTCGGCCGTGCCTACCCACTGGCTTCCAGTGACTACAATGGGGGGAAGTTTGGGGCATCGCCCTCCATGGCCACCCGGGTCCTGATCATCTCAGGCAACCCTGCCTCCTTAGCAGCCTGGATGCCTTCTCTCTGGAGACTGGGTGCCTGTGTGTGGTGCACACAGATGCTCGGGTGCATACACACTCCCCTTCCCACAGGAACAAGGACACACTTCTGCCCAGTTCAGCGACCCTCCCCTTGCTCTTGCTTCTCCAGGGCAGAGACAAGGATCTACCTGCTCCTATGCCCCCTCCGTCTCATTTCTTCTACTCACCTTGTCCCCATGAGAGTATTTCTTCAACTTCACCAAAACCTGTGGAATCTAGAGGATGAGGCAGGGGGAAAACAGGAAGCACAAGTTTTTCTCTTGCACCCAGAACTGAAGGCAGCCCCTCCGGCCCCTGCTCTGGGCAGAGAGACAGGAACACCCCTACCCTGAAAGTGAAAGCATTCTAGAAGCCAAATCAGAAAGCGACGGTACCTAAGTGCCCGGTGCCCTCAGCCTACAGGACACAGGGACCCCCTATCTGCTGGCTCAACTAGGAAATGCCATAAGCAGAAGTGGAGTCCTCGCTTCAAGGACCGCGGCCTGCTTCCCTGGCTCCCGTGACTGCCCTGTAGGAAACTGGCTGAAGACGGAGCTAAGGAGCACCTGTGTGCTAAGACACAGCAGGAGCTGCCAGCGCGCTAAATATGGCCCTGGGACTCTCAGAGAAAAGAATCGATGGGAACTAGTGCTGGGGGACCCGGCAGGCTGGGCGTGACGCCAGCGGGAGAAACACGGGGCAAAGGCCCAGGGAGTCGCTGCTTTTGCCGAGGACCATCCCTAGATGGGCTCTCCTGCTGCTCCAGGTCCCAGGTACCTTGAGGAAGGTGAAAGCCGTCCACTTGAGCTCCTCCGTACCCTCGGGAGACTCGATGAGGCCCACGAGGCAAGCTTTCCAGATCTCCAGGACAAAAAGTGGGGTGGGGATATGCTGCAGGAAGACCCAAGGCAAGGCCTGAGAGGGGCCCCATACCCCCCTTCACCTCTGCAGGCCCCCGGGCATCAGGCTGGGTTACAACTGGGAAACACAGGAACACGAGAGCCAGGGACGTCAGGTAAGTTGGCAGAACCGTACAAGACTGGGATTCACTTTCCCATGAATAGGAGAAACCCCATGTCTCCCAGAAGGACCAGAGAATCCTCCCTCTTGCACACAAACGGTCGCCGCCTTGGGGATATAGAGGCAATTCTGGCCCACCCACCTGCATGCGCTTCACCATCATCAGCTGTTCCACCAGGGGCTGGGTCTCGCCTGTCAGGTTCATGGTGCCCTCGAGCAGGACCAGTGCGTGGACTGTGGGGAAGCCAGTTTTGTTCGGCTGCTCGGAGTGCACGGACAGCATCGTGGGGATGCTGAGGGGACAGATCCACAGGGGGTGGTGTTTGGTGAGCTGGGAAGCGTTGGAGAGCAGGGGGGAGCAGAAGGGTCGGGGCAGGTGCCACACGACCCACCCCGACCCAGGGCCTTTCCCCTCTCCCTTCACCACCATCGGCCTGGGAGCTGGGTACCTCCTAATGAGTGTGCCGCACTGCTCAGCCTGGCTCCGGAGCTGGGGGTTGCTGAGATTGGCCAAGATCTCCCCAAGCTTCAAAAGAGAATGTTCAATAGCTGTCCAGGAGGCTGGTGGAGAAAAGGAAATGCAGGAACATGATGGGAAACAGAGGAGAGGGAGAGAGTAGCCCCAAACTCCTCAACTTTGGCACCCCCTGGGCCCACAAAACCACACAAGGAGGCTTCCCCTGAGAGTGACATGGAGGCTGGGGGCCTGGGGGCAGCATGTGCTGTTCCTAGAAGGAGGCTGCACACCAACAGTGAAGCCCCTAGAAACTAATCCCAGAAGCCTGCCTGTAGGGATGCGTGCAGCTGACTTTAGAGACAGGCTGTGGCAGAGAGGCAGGGGTGGGGCGGGGAGGGGAGTCCAGAGGCTGGAACAGGGAGGTGGCCCCAGATCACTTCAGGAGTGTGCCAGCCTTGCAAGTAGCCAACACTCTCCAACTCAGACAAGCTGGACTCCTACACCTCCTTCTGTATCCTCCACCCCGTCTGGGCCTTGGCTCTAGCTGTCCTCCCTTCGGAAATGCCCCTCCCACGCATCACCTCGCCAACTCTCACTATCCTTCAAGCCTCCCTTCAAGCCCCAGCGGCTTTAACAACTCACCCAACTGGTCCAACCCACTGATCTCTCCTAAATGCCTGAATTCATGGTCTATACTGCATGATTTAGCACTTAATTATAAGTCACTTATCCTAGTTACAATTCCAGAGGGTCAATTGATGAAGAATGGCACCAACTAGCCCATTAACCTATATGTAGCATGGGGGAGGTGAGATCCATTAAGCTAAATATTCATTCATTTTGCAGCCAATAAACATTTTTCAAGTCCTCAAGATAGGTAAGAAACTGTCAACATAGCCAATTTTTACATCGTGGTCACCTTTCCGTACTTTACACAGACAATAAAATATATTTTGGGAAGTAATAAATATACTAATCCTACAAGTTCTTCAACCAGGCCTTGAAGACCTGGAGGTAACCCATTCTAGCATTTTCATTGTTGGAGAAATACAGATCCTCAGTGGTCCCAAGCCACAGCAAGACTGCGGCCTTCGGCCCCACGTCCGGAATATCAGAACCCTCCCTCCCACTAGGTGATCTGTCTGATCGCAGGCTCTGGAGAATTCCAATGTTTAACATGTGCACTTGAGTCGAGAGGTGTATGGCCCAGTAGGCCTGGCAGCAGACAGGCATCATGTCTAAAGGACCTGTTAGGCAATGCTCAAACACAGTCATCTGTTTTTCAGATGATCAGTAACATGGAGACAAACACAAGGATGGATCACGTGCTTGCCTTGTCCTCTAATTTTTTCCACGTATATTGCACACTAGTCTTGCTCCCCACTGGCATGTATACTGGTTGAAGGCAGGGACCCTGCCACATGCTCCTTCAGCAGCCCCCCACCCCCCCGCCCCCAGCACCTGGCAGAGTGCTGGGCATACAATAAGGCTCAGTAAATACCTGTTGGTTGATTGGCTCGGGTGCCACCCTGCCCAAGTCCCTGGGATGTATGCAATGCTTATGGGGAGAGAAAAAAGGAAGTGGGATGATTTCAGATCCTCCTGGAAAAAAGTGGGATGCCATCCTGCCTCTCCCCTCGCAATTAAAGAACCGGATATGGGAGCAGTGGCAGGTGGGGCTCAGGGGGACGAGGGGACATACAGGCCTCCTCTAGTTTGGCGATGTGGAGCAGGGCCCGGTTCTTGGTGCTGCCGAGGGTCTTCTCCAGGCGCTGCAGGCACATGGCAAGCTGCTTCTCCCCCGCAGCTGGAGTGCCAGCCTCCAGCCCCTCCTGGAGCCGCTCGGCAGAGGCTGCAGTGCAGCGCAGCAGCCAGTGGAGGGCGCTGAGAAGGGCCCGGCACAGCCCGATGCACTCCTCTGCTTTGCCATGACAGCTACGGGAAAGGATGCAAAATCTGTCTCCGCTCCAAAGGCTGAAATCTGACCCACACCAATGTTCCCAGAGGGCCTGGCACTCCCTACTAGGGAAGAGAGTTGGGAAGCTAGCAAAGTCCTAGGGAAGACAGCCCTGTTGATTTCCACTGGACAAGATTTCAAACGAGCTACTCCCAATCGAGAAGAGGCATTTTTGTCCTAAGGACGAAGTGGAAAAGGATGGGGATGGGTGGGTGTGGGTGAGCAGGGGGGAGAAGTGTGGGGAGCCACAGAGTCTCTCTACTTGGAGCTTCTCCTTTACACTAAGCTAATGCTGGAGGTTGTGAGCCCCTCACCCCTGCTATTACCTTAGTCGGTCACAAAACATGTCCATGATATCTAGCAACGCCTGGACACACAGGTCACGGGAAAAGTCATCAAACTGTGGAAAGAACAGAGGTGACGCTACAGTCAACCGCTGGTCTCACACGAGGCAGATGGGACACTCATCTTTCCTCCCACCTCAGGTTTCAGAATGGGCACCCTTTCAACACTGGAGATTGGCTAATTGCCAGCCCCCGCTTCCCAGGATGCTCTCCCTTCCAGGGAAAGGCAGCTCTGCCAGCCAGAGGCAGCGTGGGCTGCCTGTCCAGCCTCAGTGGCCACATGATCAGAGCATTCAAGGAGGTGGGAGCCCCTCCGTCATGACCGTATCTTTTCCTCTGGCCCCCACCCAGCCTCTGGGTAGCTATGATCATACCTTACTGATAGCTGTGAGGACAGAGGAGTAGGACACCATCTGGAGGGAAAGAAGAAAGATAAAGTTCAGACAACCGGTGTTCCACAGTTGAGCGGAACAAGCGCTGACACTCCAAGTTGCGGCAGCTCTCCTAAAACCTCAACCCTTTCAAGAGGCCTTCCTCAGCCCACTGAACAAGGCAAAACACTAGGCATTGTCTCCATTCCTCCCTCTATCAGACTCACCGCAAATGACATCATAAGCATGAACCCATTCAGAAGATGATTTGGGGCATTCAAAGGTGCCATGTTTCACTGTCCACTATATAGAGTCTAACTGACTGCCGGTGGACAGAAGAATGGTTATGTTCCTTTACTCCTAAAACTTCTATCAAGAGTGATTTTGCCCTAGCCAGTTTGGCTTAGTGGATAGAACGTCAGCCTGCGGACTGAAGAGTCCCAGGTTCGATTCTGGTCAAGGGCATGTACCTCGGTTGTGGGCACATCCCCAGTGGGGGGTGTGCAGGAAGCAGTTGATCGATGTTTCTCTCTCATCGATGTTTCTAACTCTCTATCCCTCTCCCTTCCTCTCTGTTAAAAAATCAATAAAATATATTTTAAAAAAAAAAAGAGTGATTTTGTTTGGACAAGAACAGCCCGGCTGTCATGGCTCAGTGGTTGAGCGTTGACCTATGGGGGGTGTGCAGGAAGCAGTTGGTCGATGTTTCTCTCTCATCGATGTTTCTAACTCTCTATCCCTCTCCCTTCCTCTCTGTTAAAAAATCAATAAAATATATTTTAAAAAAAAAAAGAGTGATTTTGTTTGGACAAGAACAGCCCGGCTGTCATGGCTCAGTGGTTGAGCGTTGACCTATGAACCAGGAGGTCATGGTTTGATTCCTGGTCAGTGCACATGCTGGGGTTGTGAACTTGACTCCCAGTGGGGGGCGTGCAGGAGGCAGCCAATCAATGAATCTCTTTCATCACTGATGTTTCTCTCTCTCTCTCTCTCTCCCTCCCTCCCTCCCTTCCTCTCTGAAATCAATAAAATAAAAAAGAACTGGAGACAAGCACACATTTCTTGCAGTGACTAGGTAGTAACTGCACCTTGACATCGGTAGTGAATTCCACTATTCACCTCTTACTCATTTTCCTAGGAGTTATTCTCGAGGACTCCACCAGGGCACCTTCTCTGATCGACCCCAACCTCCCACCCAAAGCTGAAATATCCTCTGTGCTCCAAGTAACCCCCTTGTGCACATCACTGCACAGCTGGTGCCTGCTGCCCCCACCGAACTAGAAGCTCCGTGAGGATAAGGACGCTTTTACTCGGTGACCAATGAACTTGTTGACAATGTTTATAGAATGAATAAGTAAAACCACACCCTTAGATCAGCATTTCCCAAAGTAGCTTCTAAAGCTGCACTGGACAATAGCGATGCCATTAGCCACATGTGGCTTTTTAAAGTTAAACAGAATTTTAAAAGGTATTATTGTTTCTCTAGAACCCAACCTGGGGCCCAGCCGGCAGTAGGTTCTCCGTAAGTTTTTATTGTTTTCGACCGATGAATTCTCTTTCATAATTGATGTGTCTTTCATTATGATATCTAAGATGTCATGTAACTAACGTTCTGGGGGGGAAATTTACCTTAAAACAAATTTCTATTAGTAAAACCTACTTATTACCATAAGGTCAGAGATATAATTCAAAAGAAATAATTTGTCCTGAGTGAAATTAAACTCCACAAAAAAATCTTTTAAGTTGTCATATTCTAAAATAACAATAATATAGCATGCTGATAAAATGAGTAATACTACAGAAAACAGTCACAATTGTATACTCAAAATTAGTGGCACAATACAACAAATAAAAAAGCAAAATACAATGACAGAAACTGTCAAGATAATTAGTTACCTGCCTTGTGGGTTTTCTTCACTAGAAAAATAGAACTTTCCAAAGATTTAAGAAGAAAGCTAAGTCAGCCTCGATAACCTTAGTAGGGTGAACTTAGTAGGGCGATGCCTTTCTTGTCTTATTTTCCCATCATGTGAACAGACTGCTCTCTGTTCAGACATCTTTAACAAATATTCTTGGATTAAACAGGTGCAAAGCACACAGAAGACTTAAATACACAATTAGTGTTTAGTGCCACTCTCAGCAGGACGCCCTGTGAAGCCAACGCTGGTGTCTGACAGTGATCAGGAAGTTGGGTGCCTGCCTGGGCAGGATGACCGTAACGTTCCAGGCGAGTGTTTGTTTATTTATAACTGATGTCCCCATAGCAAGAGCTTGGCAGAGAACGGAACCTTGTTGGATACCAACCTGAAGGGGGAGCTGGATGTCCCCACTAGAAACAGACCCCAAACTACCAGAAGAGACACCCCCAATTCTGTATGTTCTGAAGGATGTCATTGGTTACATGTTTATATGATCTCCAAATTCAGGATTCTGTTCAGTAAATTTTTGCCAACAGTATCAATAAGGCACTTCTACTCTAGAGACCTAAAAATACTTTCCACATGGTGAACTGCTTTAACAGCAGGATTTAACCTAGTCCAGTCTTAATATATCCATCAATGTAGGAGCGCTAAACTACCAGCAGCCCAGGGACGGAGACGTCTCTGTGGCCACTGCACACCTCGCCAGCCCAGACTGACCCGCAGCTGCTCTCTAGTCTCCTCTGCTCTTCATAGTCAACACCCCAGCTGCTCCTCAGTACCTCTGTGAGCACAGCACTGGACCAAAGAGCCTCTTAACTCTGAAGGAAAAATAAATGACTAATTTTGCACAGCACTTTGGAAGTCATGAAGGTCTTCCATGTATATTTATTTCTCACTGTTACTTCAGCCTCTTTATCCCTCTTGCTTTTCCCATCAGTGTTTACACCTCTCAAGATTCTTCTATTTTTAAAGGAACGTCCCGCAGACCTCCCACTTCCAATTAACCATCACCCTCTCTTCTGCTCCTCACAGGCATAAGAGTTCTCTCTACTCTCTGTCTACCTCCCCACCTCCCGCTGGCAATTCAACCCATTCCAATCACTTCTGTCCTTCCCACGGCATGAATCCTCTCATTAAGCTCATCAACAAGCTCTTGTTGTTACACCCCATGGACAGTTCTCAGTTCTGATCCCAATGACCTCCCAGCAGCGTCTAACACCAGGAAACACCTCCTCATTCTTCAGTCCTCTCCTTCCTCCTGTGACTTTTCTTGAGACCACGCTCTCTCGCTTTTCTTTTCTTCTCTCCTCGCTGACCCCTTCTTCTCGGACTCCTGTAAGGAATTCCTTTCCTGCGTGTGTTCCTTAAATGTGATTGGTTCGTCAGGAATGTGGCTTGGTCACTCCCTTCCTTGCTCACTCTCCACACTCTCTGGGCAATCTCACCCATGCCCATAGTTTCAATTACCATCTGCAGAGGATGACTCCTAAATCAACAGCTCTAGTCTAGGCCTCTCCTTCTGAGTTCCAGACATGTATGTTCAACTGCCTACTCAGTATCTTCTCTTTGATAGCCCACAGAGGCACCTTAAATGTAACAAGGCCCAAATCAAACATGCCATCTCCACCCCTCATCTGCACCCCACACCTAACAGTCCTACTCTACTCCCACTGTCTTCCTACGATCCCATCGTTCAGCCAGTCCTCCAAACCAGAAACTTAGACACTGCCTTGGATTTTTTCCTCTCTTTCACACTTCTCCAGTTAATCACCAAATCCGCTCTCCTTGCCATTTCCTAACTTCTTCTTGAATTCATCTTTTTTTAAATATGTTTTTATTGATTTTTAGAGGGAGAGGGAGAGAGAGAAACATCAATGGGAGAGTGAAACATGGATGCACACCCCCTATGGGGGATTAAGTCTGAAACCCAGGCATGTGCCCCAACCAGGAATCAAACTGGCAACCTCTCATTCCACGGGACGATGCCCAGCCAACTGAGCTACACTGCACTTGAATTCATCTTTTTTTTTTTTTTTTTTGCTGCTGCCATTTCCCAAGTTTTTTTATTTTTATTTATTTTATTTTTTTGTTAATCTTCACCCAAGGATTTTTTTTCATTGATTTTTAGAGAGAGTGGGGGGGAGGGAGGGAGAAAGAGACGAGAGAGAGAGAGAGAGAGAGAGAGAAAAAAACATTGATATGGGAGAGACATATCGATTGGTTGCCTCCTACATTCACTCCGACTGTGGCCTGGGATTGAACCTGTAACCCAGGTGCCCATGACCGGGAATCGAACCCAAGACCCTTTGGTTTGCAGGCTAATGCTCTAACAGCCAGGGTGGGCACTTCCCAAGTTTATGCTAATATCATCTCTTTCCTGAATTACTACAATAGCTTAAATCAGGGGTTGGAAAACTAAGGCTTACAACCTAAATCTGGCTTATCCACCTTTTTTGTAAATAAAGTTTTATCAGAACACAGGCATGCCCACTTATTTACATATTATCTAGATCTGCTTTCAAGCTATAATGACAAAACAGTGGTGACAGAAACTATATGGCCTGCAAAACAGAAAGTATTTACTCCCTGGTTCTTTACAGCAAAAATATTCCAGACTAAATCGTGTCCTTGACTTCTGTCTTACTCCCTTTCAACCCATTCTTCAAACTACAATCAGAGTGATTTTTCTAAAGTTAATCCACAAATTCCCCAAATCCACAAAGTCAAGGAACTCCCAATCAAAATATAATAGGGTTTTAAAAAGAACTTAAGTGGATTCTAAAATTTGTCTGGAAATGAAAATGCCTGGGTCAAGAAATTTTTGAGAGATAAAACTATGGGAAGGCTTGCCTAGCCAGGTATCAAACATATTATAAAGGTACAGTAATTAAAACAATAAAGTACTGGTGCAAGAAAAGACCAATATATCAATAAAATAAACTAGAATGTCAAGAAATGGAATCCTGTCTATAAGAAAATTTAGGCTAAGATAAATAATGGTCTATTCAATAAAGGTAGTTGAGACAACTGTCCATCTGTCTGAAAAAATATATAAATAAACTTGGCTCTCTGTTTCACACTGCAATAAATTTTAACTGTGTCAGAGAAGAGAAACATAAAAAATAAAAGTGAAGTGTTGGCAAAAGTTAGAGAAAAATATATTTTGATCCTTGGAGCAGGCAACCCCTTATGCAAGACAAAAGCCACATAGGAAAAAGGCTAAATCTGGCAACAGATGCATTAAAAACTTTTGCATGCCACCCTGGCTGGTTTGGCTCAGTGGATAGAGCATTGGCCTGCGGACTGAGGGGTCCTGGGTTCGATTCTGGTCAGGGGCACATGCTCAGGTTGCAGGTTTGATCCCCGGTGGGGGGTGTACAGTAGGCAGCCGATCAATGATTCTCTCTCATCACTGATGTTTCTATCTCTCTCTCCCTCTGCCTTCCTCTCTGAAATCAATAAAAATATTTAAAGAAAAACTTCTGCATGCCAAGAAAATAAAAATCACAAACTTAAAGGTGACAGAAAGAAAATTGAAAACATATATAACAGATAAAGATTACAAGATAGATTTTTTAAAATATATTTTTATTGATTTCAGAGAGGAAGGGAGAGGGAGAGAGAGATAGAAACATCAATGATGATAGAGAATCACTGACTGGCTGCCTACTGCACACCCTTATTGGGGATCAAGCCCAAACCAGGGCATATGCCCTTGACCAGAATCGAACCTGGGACCTTTCAGTCCACAGGCCGACGCTCTTATTCATTGAGTTAAACCAGCTAGGGCAAGATAGATTATTTTAAAAGACTTAAAAATAAGTAGGAATTCTTCTTGGAATGATGAAAATGTTCCAAACTGATTGTGGTGATAGTTGTACAACTCTGAGTATTCTAAAAACTAGTGAGATATATACCTTAAATCGGTAAACTATTTATATAGTACGTGATCTATAGCTCAATAAAGCTGTTAACAAAAAAAAAGAAAGAAAGAAAACAATCTAACAATAGTAAAATGGGCAAATGGTACACATAAGTAATTCACAGAAGATATGCATATAAAAATATGCTCAACATCACAATCATGGAAATACATAATATAACATGATGTTATTTTTTGCTTCTCTGGAAATAAATCTGTAAGATTCTATCCAGCACTGGCAAGTATGTGTGGAAATACTGTCAAACACTATGTACAATCTTATCAATCTGCCTGGCTAACTCAACATTCATGTCTTGGTTTGAACATCGCATCCCTCTGATTGCTCAGGATGGATTAGGTGCCCCTTCCATGGACTCCCAGAGTACCCTGTCCCAGCCACTATCATAAGCCTATCCTGTGACTGACGGCTTATTATATCTGCACTAGAGGCCCAGTGCACGAAATTCTGCACGGGGGAGTCCCTCAGCCTGGCCTGCATCCTCTCGTAATCCGGGACCCCTCGGGGGATGTCCGACTGCCAGTTTAGGCCCGATCCCATGGGCCCCTCTCTCTCGCAATCCGGGACTGCTGGCTCCTAACCACTCACCTGCCTGCCTGCCTGATCGCCCCTAACCATTCTGCCTGCCTGCCTGATTGCCCCTAACCACTCTGCCTGCCTGCCTGATCACCCCTAACCGCCTCTGCCTCGGCCCTGCTGCCACAGCTTTGACTGGAAGGACGTCCAGAACGTCGTTTGGCTGTCTGGTCTAATTAGCATATTACGCGTTTATTATTATAGATTACCCACTAAATTCTTTGGGTGCTGGGATCAGACCTTGTTCACAGCCATATCCCCAGGGCCTACAGCACTGTCTGGCACATACAAACATTCGTGAATATTTACTGTAGAATAAGTTAATGAAGTATTATTCTTTCCATGAGAAAACTGCAGCTCAGAGAAGTGATTCTGGTATATTCCAACCAATTCACCTGGACAGGATATGAGCTGACAACGGTACTCTACGTCTTTCATATCTTCACACCCTCACCCTCTGGAACCGGTGGGGCCGTTTACCTGAGAGCTAATGGCATACTTCAGGTAGGACAGGATGAGAGGATTGGGGGAAGGTCCGATCATGGCCTGCTCCAGCAGTGCTTCTGCAAGAGGAATCACAAAGTAAGACCCTGTGGACACAACTTTCCTGGGTGTAGCCCTCCCATCCTTCCTTCCTATTTCACTGGAGACCTGCTAGGTTGAGAATGTCCCACGTGGCTCCTTTGGGGAAGAATTTCTTCATGTTGATTGCCCACTGGTAGTCACTCCACCGCTCCTTCCAGGCTTGCAAAATGGCTTGCTTCAGGTTCACCACCTTCATGATTGCACGCTCAGGAAGCGGGGGCCGGTGGCGGGCAGCTGGGAGGCGGGAGAGACCGAGCTAGAAGGGGAGAGGAGATGCTGGGGAAAGAACGGGGAG
>NW_005355708.1:4721518-4722078 GCF_000412655.1 Myotis brandtii | reverse complement strand
GAATGCAATGGAGAAGCTACAGGGAGATTTGAAGGAGACAGAACCAAAAGGGAAAAGAGGGGGAGCGGGTGGTAAGGATCCTGCCAGGCTCTTCCCTCCTGGACCACCCTTTCTTAAACTAACGAGGGTGTCAAAGGGGCTTAATACAAAGAGTAAACAGGACAGCGAAGGGTTAAGCCAATTCTGGTCGCCTAATTACTCCCTCAGCTCTGGCTCCGTCCCTCAGCAGGCACGACCACTCCAAATCTGGACAACACCCCCATTTCCTCCATCTTCCACAACCCTGACACTATAATTCCCTGTTTCCTTTTCATCCACCACCGCCCCAAATTAAGCCTACCGGACAACTTAGTTCTAAGACCTAGGCATCGCCATTTTGGCACGCATCAAAGAGCTAGTTTTCTATTGGCTGGGGGCAACATACATGAGCCAATGCCGCGAGAGACAGGTCACGCCGCGAGGTCTTCTGGGAATTGTAGTTTCTCGGACTGAGCTAGCGTGGAAGATAGTCAGCCCGCCTCGCTTCTCTCCTTTAGAGAAGAACTTGTAGGAGTTAAAGT
>NW_005355708.1:4718512-4721314 GCF_000412655.1 Myotis brandtii | reverse complement strand
AAGGCCGCTCTCAATCAGACCTCGCCCAATGACGTCACTGCCGACTCGACTCCTTATTTATTCTGCCACTCCTTCATTACCCGCTAGTTAGGAAGCACAACAAGGGGGTGGCGTTCTCTTAGCAATATGTTTCTTCTTTCCTGGCATATTTAAACAAAAATTATTATTTCCTAAACCTCTGAGTCTACTACCAGAGTTCTCATTTCCACACTTGTGTTCCAGAGGCCACATTGAGGCTTGTCAGTTACACACATCACCACCTCACCCCCAAATCTGGCAGTCCTCCCAGAATCTTCTGGCTTTGCAGACTGCTTGAATACCAGGAGACGTAGGGGGAAAGTGAGGAGGAAACTGAGGTTAAAGTTATCAAAAATAAGGAAAGTCTGAGAAATTGTCATAGCCAAGAGGGCCTTAGGAGACATGATGACTAAATGTAACTTGGTAATCTGGGTGTGACCCTGGAGCAGAAAAAGCACATTTAAGAGAAAGCTAAGAAATCTGAATAAGGCACGGACATTGGTAAATAATAATGTATCAGTATTGGTTCAATTGTAATTGTAACGAATGTACCATACTAATGTAAGGTGTTAACAAAAGGGAAAATTGGGCTTGGGGTGTGTGGAGACCCTCTACTATCTTCAATTTCCCCCCCTATATATCTAAAAGTATTCTTTTAAAAAAGTTTATTAGCACAGCTGGTGTTTCTCAGTGGTTGAGTGTCGATCTATGAACCAGGAGGTTGAGGTTCAGATTTCAGGGATGAAGGGAGAGAGAGAGATAGAAACATCAATGGTGAGAGAGAATCATTGATCGGCTGCCTCCTGCACACCAAACACCGGGGATCGAGCCCGCAACCCAGGCATGTGCCCCGACTGGAAATCAAACCTCAACCTCCTGGTTCATAGGTCAATACTCAATCACTGAGCCATGCCAGCTGGGCAATAAAAATATACATATATTTTTAATCCTTGCCCAAGGATATTTTTCCATTGATTTTTAGGGAGAGTAGAAGAGAGAGGGAAAGACAGAGAGAAATATTGACGTGAGAGAAACACATCGACAAGGGCCCCGGCCAGGGAGGAGCCTGCAACCAAGGTACATGCCCTTGACCGAAATCGAACCTGGGACCCTTCCGTTCGCAGGCCAATGCTCTATCCACTGAGCCAAATCAGCTAGGGCTAAAAAAAAATTTAAGTTTATTAAAAACAATGTGCTGTCTTGCTTATCCTAGGGAACCATATTGTAGATAATTATGTCCTTGGCTTCAAGCATTGGCCCTTCTTTCCCCCTCAGTGAAAAGTCTAAAAACAAATGTTACCTACTTCTGGCTCCAATGTCTGAGCCTCCCTATACACAAGCCTCATCCTTGCTCTGTCCTGTGAACAGGTTGTCCCTAATGTTTACAACGAGGGACAAGAATAAACAGCCCAATGTCCCCCGCTCCTATTTTCAGCTCTCCATCTCATAGCCTGAGTAGCTTGGTATCCTAGTCCGTGAGTCCAAGCTCCATTCATATTTCCCAACAGCCAGCCATTCTTGGACCACCCTTTCAGTGGCAAATCAGTTCTCAGGAAAGTGAATCTGGGGGAGCAGCCCACTCAGGCTCTGGAAGCAAACGTGTGGGCCTTAAGACAAGAAATAACAGGATCCTGGGTATCTGGAGCGTAGTCTAAACAGGGAGACAAAGACTCCTGTTCTGAAGGGGAGCGTGCAGCTGGAGGAGGGCCAGATCACATCCCTCTAAGGCAGCGGTTCTCAACCTGTGGGTCGCGACCCCTTTCGGGGTCGAACGACCCTTTCACAGGGGTCGCCTAAGACCATCGGAAAACACATATATAATTACATATTGTTTTTGTGATTCATCACTATGCTTTCATTATGTTCAATTTGTAACAATGAAATTGAAGGTCACCACAACATGAGGAACTGTATTAAAGGGTTGCGGCATTAGGAAGGTTGAGAACCACTGGTCTAAGGTCATTCCTGCTTATGGCCTTTCTTTTCTTCTTCTTTGTTTTTTTCTTTATAAGAATATCACCTTTTTACTTTTTTAAAATATGTTTTTATGGATTTCAGAGAGGAAGGGAGAAGGGAGAGAGAGATAGAAACATCAATGATGAGAGAGAATCATTGATCGGCTGCCTCCTGCACGCCCCACACTGAGGATCGAGCCCATAACCTAGGCATGTGCCCTTGACCAGAATCGAACCTGGGGCCCTTCCGTCCGCAAGCTGATGCTCTCCACACACACACCCTCCATTCTGCTTCCTTTTGCGCCTGCCCAAGTGATACCATCGGGGAACAACTGCCAAATATGTGTAGCCAAAGCTTCCAAAGAGGAAGGAGGGAGAACCCAGACTCCTCACACTTAACCTCCAGACTCCGCCCAGCCACACACACACTTGAGACGGCCTCAAACCCTGTTTGTCGTCTCTCACTTACCCGGAACCCCTTTCTCTCCCAGGCCCCTCACTCTACCTCTGCCTGCTGCCCTCCTCTCATTCTTTTCCTGTTGCTACAGCCAAGGAACCCCACCTTGAGTCATCCCCGGGTCCTGCAGCTCCTGTCCCATCCCTCACAGCCAAACTGCCCCTCTGGAAAAGAGCTGTCAACTGTGTGACTGCTCCTGACTGGACTAGTGGGTGTTGAGTCGAGTCCACGTGGAAGTGGGGACTATTTGGGCCCTGAGGATAGTAACGTTCTAGGCTCAAACCATCTCCCTGTGGCAGGAAGCCTTGCAGATCGGGGTTGAGCGAGAGGGCGTGTTCCTTCCCACTTCACAATCGCAAGGTAGCTTTCGCA
>NW_005355708.1:4713279-4718471 GCF_000412655.1 Myotis brandtii | reverse complement strand
CCCCCCCCCCCCACCACCACCTTTCACCAGCAGCCCTTTCTCTAGGCGTGGCAGGGTTTCTCCAAGGATTGGACTCCCACAGGAACATAAGGACTCCTTTAGTTCTGGGCCAGGGCTATCTTCAGCTTCTCTACTTTGTCCTGACTCCTAGTCTGTGAATATCAGAAATAGCCTTCCCAAACGTCACTTCTTCTCCCCACACCACAGTAGCTTCCGAGGACCCACAAGCTGTCTGGCTTCCCGACCATAAGGACAGGACTCCGTGATAACCCTCCACCATGTGAGAGAAGAGATGCTGACATCCCCTTTGAGTGTACAAGGAAACCCTCCCCTCACACAGCCCCTCTCAAAACCCCTTCTTGCTCCACTTTCTTCTGCTGTCTGTTTCTTCTCCCTCCGCACTGATAGGGCCTGAGCTCCCACCTCTGCTCTCTTAGCCCTAAGCCCCAACCTCTTCATCATGTTGGCTGGGCTGGCCAGGGAAGGGGTCTGGCTGGAGAGAAGAGGGGCAGGTGGAAGCCAGCCAGGCAGAGCGGCATGGTAACACTGGAGCAGTGGCAGAAGAGGAGCTAGGCCAGAGTGGGGGCTTGGAGTGAGGTAAGTGGTTGTGAGGAACAGGGTTTTGGGTACCCAGTGGGACAGGGACATTCCTGATCTAGGTTAGAAAGAAGTATAAGGAACATGGGTAAGAGTCTAGGCCCAGGAACACTGAAATACTCGGTAAGGATATAAGGCACAGAGGGAAACTGAGTCATTCCCCTCCCCTAATGGAATATCTCCTTCTGGAAGCTTGCTCGGGTCCCCCCACTATGGAGAGTTCAGTGGCAGCTGGTGGATGGGGAAAGAGAGGGAGCCGTTCCCACATACTCACACACAGCTGGCTCCAAACCAGTTTCCTGTCCTCACCAGACCCGCATCAAACTGCCTGCTTTCTATCTGTCTTGGGGAGGGGAGGACAAGGGAGGGACCTACATGGTGGGCCCACCTCAGGACAGCTCCTGGATCCCCCACACTTCTCTGCCTCTGTCTTCCCACTGACCTTCCCAGAGGTCCAGAGAGAGACCAACCAGAACAGTAAAAGGCAGAATTTGAACCATCCTCCAAGCGGTTTCCTCATACCCCGAAGAAGGCCTTCTCTCTCCGCACTGTAAGTGCCACTCTATACTCTTGGCCTCCACACCAGCCTTTAACTGAAAGGGAAGGGCTGCCATATGGTAAGACCCAAACTCTATGGTAAAGGAGACTGCCGCCTACCCCTCCCTCCTCTTCTCTTTCCTCTGGCAAAGGCAGGATGAGGGGTTTCTGTATGGGAGTGTAACCAGGAGCTGGGAATTTTAGGGGATCGATACCTGCTACATATTACATGCTTTAAAAAAAAAAGTGTTGCCCTGGCTGGTGTGGATGCTCAGTGGTTGGAGCATCATCCCCTACACCAAAAGGTGGTGGGTTTGATTCCCAGTCAGGGCACACACCCAGATTGCGGGTTCAATCCCTGGTGGATATGGGAGGCAATCAATCTATGTTTCTCACCTCTCTCTCTCTCTCTCTCTCTCTCTCTCTCCATCTATCTATCTCTATCTCTCTCCCCCTTCCTCTCTCTCAAAAAAAAAAAAAAAGGTAAAAAAAAAGTGTCAAATCAATAAATAAAAGCAGGATGAACCCTGAAAGACAACCTGGAGAAGGTGTAAGCATTTTTCCACTTGCCTCAGCTATCAAAAGCAAGGCTCAACCTAGCCAGAATCCCTTCCCGGATTCCCTTGTGTGTGACCCATAACCAGGGTACCTGATAGGACAAAGGCAATTGACAGTGCCCACTTTATTTTTAGCAGGACAATTGTTTGCTAATTTCCCCGCCTCTCATCTCTGCTGCATGATCTCCAACGCCCATAAACTGTCCCCTCTTTCTTTCCTCTATTTCCATCTTTTCTTGATTGAAAGACCACTAATCGGGGAGAAACGCCTGGGTTTTAGGTTCTGTTACCTGGTGGTTTTCCCAGAACTCCCCCAAAGTTGGGCTGTGTCTGCAGAGTCGAGGGGTCTCTGCTGGACACCTCATCACTTGCTGCCATCACCCAGAGCCCAGGAGGCCAAGATGAGGTGAGGCAGGGGAACGGCTGAGTCCCAAGACACAGAGTTCATCCCAGGGCAGGCTGGGAGAGGGCCTATCCCCTGTTCCCCCAAATCGCCCGAGGCTTCCTAGCAGGGATGGAGGATGCTATGTGGGGTCTTGGCTTCAAGGCTTCTGGGGGAAGCTCTTCAGAAAGATATCTGGATCCCTGGTTTCTAGGGTTAGGACCCTCAAGAAATCTTGGGGTGCTTCCTAGCAACAATCTGAGAGGGAGGGAAGAAAGAAAGAAAAGGGGGAGGAGCCTGGGTAGAGCTGCTGCCACGGGAGCCCAGAGAACAGGCTGTTCCTGCCGCCTCCATGGCAACCAAAATCTAAGAGCGAAGGGACTGCCAGGCACATCCCATTGGAGGGTCTCTATCCTGCATCACTTATGCGCCCCCCCTCTCCCCGCTCTCCCCGCTAGACTCAGTCCTGAAGTAGAAGTGGGGGATGGGAAGAGACAGGCAGGTGGGGGTTTCATAGCAAAGAGAACACAGGAGCTGGTGATGAACTAGCTCTGAGAAGGGCTAGAAGCTTCCAGAGTTGGGGGTAGGCAGGGTGAGTGGGGTGGAAAGGGTGCTGACACCACATAGAGGCAGGGGCTAGAAGCCCAAACCTGGGCTGGATCCTGGCACCTGCTTTGGAGGCAGTGTGCCCTTCACTTTGCCCTTGCCCAGGTCCGGTAGCAGCCCATAGTGGGAGCCAAGGGGAGGGAGAGAGGTAAGGAGAAGATAGGAATGGTGGACTCTTGTCTTTGAGTTCAAGGTGCCCCACTCTGCCTCTGAGGGGGGAAAAGTGGATCAGGAAGCACTTAATTTTATTTTATTTTATTTTTTAAATCTTTATTGTTGAGAGTATTACAGATGCCCCCCTTTCCCCCCCCCCATTCCCTCCCTCCACCCGGTTCCCACCCTGCCCCAGACAGCCCTCACTACCCTACTGTCTGTGCCCACACATAAGATCTTTGGTTAATCTCTTCCCACCCCCCACCCCCCTTCCCTCTGAGATTCATCGGTCTCTTCCATGTTTCCATGCCTCTGATTCTATTTCATTCGCCAGTTTAATTTGTTCATTACATTTCTTGTTCATTTGATTTTTAGATTCAATTATTGATAGCTATGTATTTACTGCCACTTTATTGTTCATATTTTTAAACTTTTTTTTTCTTCTTCACTTCATTTTCTATGGCTCTGGGTCTAGAATTTCTAAAAGTCTATCTTGCTCAATATCTTTAAGGCCTTTTGTCATAGAGAGTGTGGTGGGGGAAGCCAGAAGGGAGGGGAGACAAAACCATAGCAATTTTCTTTTACCTTCTCCCTCTTGATTCTGTTGTCCTCACCTGATCCAAATCTCTGCTAGACCTCTCCACTGCCTCCTGGTTCTGCCTGGTTGGTGCAGAGTTTAAAGGTAGCTCATCTCATAAATCGATCTCACACTTTGGGACTCTCTCCCAACTCCTTGGGCAGCCCTATCCCAACAGACTTATTTCCGTACAGGGTAGAGCCTGCCCCCTGCACACTGCACACCACAGCCTGGCTCCGAAGGGTTTCAGCCAAACCTGATCATCGAGGAGGTGGCATCGATGTCCAACAGCCACCCTCAGTGCACCTTGCTGTTCTGCTCTGCATGCACACTGCTCTGACCGGACGGTGCAGCCTCCTGCTCCACCCTGCAGCTGTTGCATGTCCACTGCGAGCCCAGGCCAAACCCACAGGTTCACTTACTGCATGCTGACGCTGCACACTGCAGCCCCGATTCCCCACCGCAGCTGCCACTACCGCACACTGCAGCCTACTTCCCCCGCTGCAGACCCTCATCACCGCCTCTCCACTCTGCAGCCCGTGGGATGCATCCCAGGCGCCCTTCTCACTCCTCACGATTCCAGGGTGGTCCCCAGAGAGGCACCCTTCTCCCTCCCATGCTTGGCAAACCCCTCTGCCCCCTGGAAGAGAAGGGGCTGCAACAGAGCTGAAGATGCAGGTGGCTGAGACTAAGATGAGCCAGGGCAGCCCAACTCGAATAGGCTGTTGGCCAGAACCCCACACTTAGCAAGTGATTTTTTTTTTCAGTGTAAACCCAGCGATTAGTCGAACAGACCTCCTTAACACACACATACACACACACCCTCCAAGAGCAGACCTCAGGGACAGTGCCCCGCCCTGAAAGCCGTGGGAAGGCTGTGGCCCCCGCTGGTAAAACTGGGCTAATGACAGCAGGGAGCCGGCGGGACCAGGGGGGGTGCTGGAGTAATTAGAGCTCTGCCCGGCGCTGGGAGATCCCGAGATGAAAGGGGCTCTGGCGTCACCGGGTTGGTGTTATGTCCATGAATGCAGGTGTGTGTGTGTGTGTGTGTGTGTGTGTGCATGGGTGATGGGGCTAGCTGGTGGAGACCTCTCCCGCCGGGAAGGAAATCCATTTTCCATTTTTATGCAGCCTGCCTGCCTCCTGAGATTGGCCCCTGTACCATCTGGGTTTTGGTGGGGGCAAACACGGGAGGAAATACCACCTCTGTGAAGCTGAGAGTGGAGGGGGTAGGGCAAGTCTTGCCCCCTCCTCAGCTCAGCTAGGGGGCCAGATGGTGGAGGAAATGGCTGGTGACCGTGAGGAGAAAGCCTGTACATATAGGAAGAGGGCGACATTTGAAAGGAGAGGCAATGGATCTTAGAAATTGGAGAGGAAGGGAGGTAACGGCAAATAAACCTCCAGAAGGATTAAAACCAGGATGATTGACGTGAAAAGGACCTCAGGGTTCCCCTGCCCGACCCTCGCCTTTTCAGGCCGAGGAAGCTCGGCCCCCCCCCCCCCCCCCCCCCCCCCCGCCCCCCAGAGCGGGGGTGACTGGTCAAGGTCACACAGTGAGTTACCGGCAGAGGACCCGAACTCAGAAGCAAACTCTAACCCCCCCAGGGTTTGGCATTTAATCTCTCTCCATTCTTATAAGGGGCAGGCTCGTCCATACTCCCTTCTCTATCCCCACAATGCAAACCCCCAAACCTCCCATTCTTTCAACGAGCAAAGGCTATTCTTTAAATGACAGCTTTTTCGAAATATGTCACCAAGTACCACTCCTGCCCTGGAGGGGGGA
>NW_005355708.1:4696555-4712483 GCF_000412655.1 Myotis brandtii | reverse complement strand
GGCCCCCACCCCTAGCCTCGGAGGCCGAGTGGCCTTTGCAAAGCTGCCTCCGGTTGCGGAGGGTAGTAATAGTGGGGTGGGTTGGTGAGCTTGCACGGGCCCGGGAGAAGGAGAGGGAAGTCTCCCCCCCCCGCCCCACTTCACCCGCCTCCCCGGTTGAGCATGGCTCTCCGGGTGCAACACTCCTAATTGCAAAAAACGTGGCTGGGGGTGGGGGAGTGTATTTGAGGGTCCCAAGATGATTAGGGGAATTGCAAGCCAGGGTGGTTGGAGAAAAGAGGGAGGAATGGACCTGTGTTGTGCGTGCCCCCCCTTTTTTCCCCTCCCCTTGCAACGTGTCTCCTCTGGTGCCCCTTCTCTGCCTGGGGCCCTCCCTTGTCCGGTGTGAAAGAAAGGCCTGGGGCTGGCGGGCAATGGAGGGAGCCACCATTTCCAGGGTGGAGGTCCCCGTAGGAAAGCCAGTGGGATGGGAACCCACCTCACAATGATGGCTCTGGCCCTAGGAGGGGGAAGGAATGAACAGGGCTGTTGTCCAAGGCGAGGGGGGGGAGCAAATGTGACATGCAGACGCTGAGATATGCCCGCACAGACAGCCACATGCACGCCCAGGGACACCCAGGCAGACTCAAGGACAGGAGCTGCTGGACACACCCACATGGGGACAAGGGAAAAGGCAGGCTGCTGCTGCACTGGGGAGCTCAGAGGGGTGGGACACACCCACGGGAGACGGACCCATGCGCGTACTCACGCACAGGGTCACACGGAGATGCTGTCACACACGGGGGCAAGGAGGAGTCTCTGTCACCCACATAAAAAAAAAGTCTCTCCCGCACGCATGCATGAACACAGGGCAATTGCACGCAGCCACACGTTACAAAAGACCCTGTCACTCACAGGCACACACGTGCTCGCATGAGCCCAGTCACACAGGCATTATCGCCTGCCATCAGAGTCGCTGTCTCTCAGTCAAACGCCAAACGTGGTTACACATCAACACATGGATACACAATGTAGCAACAAGTATTTTCTTGGACTCCTACTGTGGATCTCTGAGGGTTCTGTTTACAACAAAACCCCTGCTCCCAACAAAATGAAATTTGTTTGCGTGAAAGGGCTTTTCTGCCTCATGGTGCAAGGAATGCATTCGTGATAACGTTCTAGGTCTCTATCGCTTGTCGGCCCACCGTCCTAGATAGTGAGCGTGAGACCTGGCCGGATGACTCCAAGAGCTCTCGGGATCCCGCCCAGAGCCCAGCACAGGAAGTGTTCTGTAAATACTTGTTAATTGATTGACTGTGGGAACTCCAGTCACAGGTGCACGCATGTGCACGCAGTCCCAGGGACTCAGGTGCAGAAGGCTTTCACCAGGCTCAGGTCCACACCAACCGCTGCGCCTAGACACCCCCAGAAGCAAACACACTGTAACTGTGCTGTCAGGCTCATCCCCAGATGCACACCTAGTCACGGACTCTTTCCCTTAAGCTTCCTTCTATTTTCTTCCTCAAGGTTTAGCTTTTTTTTTTTTTTTGAGGGACAGAGAAACTGGAGCAAAGAGAGTAGGGACAGGGGGGTCCCAGAGAGCCGAGTCATGGGCCTGAAGCAGTGTCTAGTGACTTCCAGCAGCTGGGGTTGTCCTGGCTGCTGGGGGAAGGAGGTTCTAGAATCTCTCTCCCCACCCTAAGAGCAAAGGGTGGGGGGGATCTCGCTGCCCCTGCTGGGATCTTTTGTCTGAGCCTTTCCTGGGGCAGTTCACTCTCCCCCAGCCGAGTTCCTGCCTCTGGCCCTGAGCCTGGCCCCTTTTTCCACCTCTGCCCTCCTCTCTAAGCTTGGAAGCCTTCCTTCGGCTGTATGCTGGTGAGTGTCTGGGTGAGTGATGTGTATTTTTGACTTGGAATTTCTCTCTAACGCCATCTCTCCGTTGCTCTGTCTTGCTGTGTCTGATTCCCTTTCCTTGTGCGTCTGCCAGACTGTAACTCTCACCCTGTCACTAGCCCCGTCCGTCTACCCCTGTTCTCTGTTTTTGCCACAACCTCCTTTCTCGGAGCTGGGAACTGGCATTGATGTTCTTCATAGTTTTCCGGCTGTTAATGCTCAAACCCCGCCCCTCAGTCCACGCCTGCCCTGCCTCTGGGGTCATGGGAAGGCTGGGGTGGGGAGGGGTGGGGCAGGGGGCTCAGCGGCTGCTCAGGACATCCTGTACTTCCTCAATGCTGCAGCTGCAGGCCAGCACATTTTGAGGGCTGGGAATGGGGGATAGGGAAGGAGATTACCTACTGTCCATGCTGACCTCTCAGGCTGGCAGGCTCAGCCAGGAGACACCAGATGGGTGGAAGCCCGGGTATGCACGCCACAGCAGGCTAGCTCCAACCAAGCCAGTGAGGAGCCCCTCACCACACTCCCCCACTGGAAGAGACTCACCCCCATGGGCAGTGGCAAGAGTTGGCAGGACCTCCAGCGGCCTTGCTCCACACCCCTGGCAGCTGAGACCCACCTCAGAGATGCCCGACAGCTGTGTCCTCGTTGCCCGGCCTCAGAGTGTGTTTCTGAGGGTCCAGCTGCCCAGACTCTGTGCAGGGCTGAGTGAGGGGCAGCCTCCAGCCCAGGGCAGCAGAACAGGCCACTCTTCCAGAGAGTGAATCTGAAGGGGGGGACACCAGGCATTTCTGCTTTGCTCCCCTCTAGCTGTGGCCTGTTTGGGTGAGGAAGCACTGGTAGTGATTCCACCAGAGAGAATCCGTGGGTTGCTACAGAAGGGAAGACGGAGGCTTGGTCACAGGGACCAAGGTCTCATTCCTCCAGCAGGTAGCAACTATCCCAGAATGGTTAAGAACACAGACTTGTTGGGAGCTAGGTTGCCTGGGTTTGAATCCCAGCCATGCCACTTGCTGGTTGTATAACCTTGGGCAAGTGATTTAACCTGCCCCTTGCATTATCTGTAAGTTGGAGATGATACTACCTACTTCATTCAGCTTTTGAGGATCAGAGGATTTAGAACACATAAAAATGCTCTAAAAAGTGCCTGGTGCATAACAAGCACTGTATGTGTTAGCTCTTACAGTGGGGAAGCCCATGGGCCTGGGGCCCCCTGGATTTCTTGGAGAAGCTCCTAGACATCACAGGAGCAGGAATGAGAGAGGGTGGAGTCGGTGGGCATAGTGGGTCTGTGTAATCTCTAGACGCCTCAGCCTTTGTGTCACCATTTTCTCCTCTACAAGTTCAGAACCTCACCTTGAGCTGCTCTGAACCTCACCTTACAGCGGCTGCTTAAAAGGAGCCCTTGGCATCTCGGCCTGGGGGCACACCTCCCCAGTTAGGGGCACATGCATGAATGTGTTGGGCATCACTGCATCTCTGCTGGGACAAGTCTGAGCACTGGGAATGGGGGGGGTTGTGTCACCATTTTCTCCTCTACAAGTTCAGAACCTCACCTTGAGCTGCTCTGAACCTCACCTTACAGCGGCTGCTTAAAAGGAGCCCTTGGCATCTCGGCCTGGGGGCACACCTCCCCAGTTAGGGGCACATGCATGAATGTGTTGGGCATCACTGCATCTCTGCTGGGACAAGTCTGAGCACTGGGAAGGGGGGGGGGGTGGGCAGGGGGAGAATAACAAGGAAAGCAGGCTCCTCTCCCAAACCCTCCTTACTTACAGAGTACAGCACCCTTCCTCTCTCCTGGGGCCCCAGCAACCTAGCTACCTACCATTGACTGACCAACCAGGACCCAGCCTGGCTGACGCACACCAGATCCCCCACCCTTGCATGGAGGGGGCATTTGTGTGAAGGGTGGTGGCCCTGAGTCAGGAGCAGTGTGGTAGGAGGCATGGTGCCTTGAGATCCAGGGTCTGCCCTGGGTTGCCTTTTCCCTCTGTGAAGCCGGTGGTAAGACTCCTCTCTCTCCTCCAAATTCCTTTTATTCAGCTCTCCCCCCTTCAAGGTGCAGCAAGAATAACGGGGCGGATGGCCTATGGTGGGCCGCTGGGGAGCCAAGCTCAACTCTAGGTCTCACGGCTGCAGAAGTGCTTGCGGAACCTATTAGGTGTTGGTGGGGGAGGCAAGCATGACCACAGTAGGAAGAGCACTGGCTGGGAGTTGGCAACTGGGTGTTTGCCAAACACCAGTTGCTGAATTTGGGCCTGGGTTTTCATCATCTCGAGACAATGATGCCTACCTCCCTCTGAGTGAGGGTGAATAATACACCATGGATGACACCTGTGCTCAATGCCGGGCGCTTCCTGGCTTTGTGAGTAACACCTGTGGACTCTCCTGCCCTTCCAGGGCCTGGCCCACTCCAGGGTGGGGGTCCACTTGCCCGCTGGAACCAGAGACAGTTCTCAGTCTCCCGTGGAGGCATCTGGGGCTGGTGTGTGGGGGGAGGGCAGACGGTTGTCAGGCATGTGGTGCAGTCCTCCTCCCTGGCAGGCAGAGGCAGGGCTGCCAAAGAGGAACTAACTTTTGTTTACCTTTGTGTGAGGTGGTCCGGAGGGAGGGGCCAGACGTTGTCTGGGTAGACAAGGTTAGCAAAATGGGACTTACTGGTGCCCAGAAAATGCCACCATGGCTCCCTCGCCTTGTGGGGGGAGCATTTCACTCTGTGGCCCCGGGGACTGGCGTTCAAGATTAGGGCCAAAGGCACAGCCACACCCTCCAGCAGTAGCCAAGTGCTGCATGGCTGGACCAAGCCCCCAACCCTCCCCCTCTTCCTCCTCCTCTTTTCCTCTCGCAAGGAAGAGATGAGCTCTTGGCTCCAAGAGCTTTAGCTGCCTGTTTCATTTTCTCTTTTCCCTGGGCTCGTGGGCGGGGAAAGGGAAACGGGTCGAGATTTGGTGGCTGTTGGCGTTTTTGTACACACCAGTGAGTGGGTGTGTTGTGCGCGCACCCATGTGTGCGTGTTTTGTGCATGTGTGGGTTGGGGAGGGCTCTGAATATCTGCGGAATAGCACGGGAGCCGCCGTCTGCGCATGCGGGGTGAGTGTGTGTCTGCACGTGTCCGTGTATGTGCCTGAGACCCAACTGCATGCACAGCCTATCCCCCGCGCGCAAGACACACACACACACACACGCACACACACACACACACACACACACTTTTTAATCTCTCTCTCCCCATTTCTTCCCTCCCTCTCCCTTTCCCTCTCTCTCTCCCCCTTCTCTTTCCCCTCTCTCCCTCCCTCTCAGTCTCTTCCTCCCTCTCCCTCTCTGCCTCCCTCCCTTTCCCTTCCTCCCTCCTTTCCCCTCCCTCGGTCTTTCCCTCCCGCCCTCCCTCGGTGAGGCTAGCTTCCACCTCCCTGGGGTGCCTGGGAGAAGAACATCCCTGCCTTTCCCTTCCACCATTTCCTTCCCTCCTGGGCGGTGCTCCCCGGGGCTTGGTGACAATTCCTTTCTCCGGCCTCTTCCTCTCCTTGGAAGAGGGGAGTGGGGAAGGGAGGACCCCAAGCCCTGTGCCCATGATACCATCTGCAGCGAGCGCCTTGGCCCCGTGACACTCATGCCTCCAGCCTTCAGCTGCCCCAGCGCCCAGCTCCAATTACCCCTGGCTGCTGGGGGGAGGGTGGGGAGAATGTGCCATGCCCAGCTGGGGGTGCTCCCGGCTCTGCTTTCTGGGCTACTTGCATTTTCCACTCCCATTCCCGCAGGGAACTGGGTCAGGGGACACAAAGTTCTATGAATTGGCAGGGGAGGAGCTGGGCATGGGGGAGGGGGGTGACCTCTAGACCTGGGCACCCACCTTGATGCCTGACGGGAGCTGGGCTGGGTTAGGAGGAGGGAGGGTGGAGCAGCAGGTGGGTGAGGTTATGTTGGGGGGAGCACAGTCTTTGATGTTAATACTGGGCATCTGGCCCAAGTTAAGGCTGCTGTTTATGTCCTTCTGTCTCTGACCTACAGGGGGGAGTTTCCTGTTCTATTCTTTTGGGGGACAGGATCCTTTGTTGATCCAATCCCTTCCACCCCCATTTCCCACTCTCTAGCCTCCAGGGTCCCACAGTGGCTAGGAGATCAGACTTCAGGGTCACTGCCTTTAGGTTCCAGAATCCCATCTCATGGGTGCCCAGAGGGAGCCCACCAAGGAATGCTGCCTCCTGGGCTTTTTTTAAGCTGGTGCCCGCGTCTGTGTACTCCTCTGCCATCTCACACCTGCCAAACAGTGCCTTCCTTCCCGCCTTCCTGGCACTAGGATAGGACTGAGTTGGGTGGGGCAATCCTACTCAGTCCACACCTGAGAGTAGAACAGGGAGGGCCTGGGAAAGGAAAACAAGGTCCCACCCCTGCGGGGCACCTGCCCCTCCATGTGGGGGGCTTGTGTTGCTGCCGCAGCCTCCACCTTCGCCAGACTCCCAGGGACTGTTGGTGCCCGTGGCCGCCCACGGGGGCCCACGCTGGCATGGGCGGCAGTGTCTGCACACGGATGCCTGTGTCTGCCTGTGCATGCCTGTGTGTATGTCTGGGTTCAGTAGTCACCTGGGCCCCTTAGCATCACCCTCTTGACTCCCATGGTATGGGGTCAGCACATCAATGCCAGATCATTAGGAGTCGGGGGGTGGGGTGGGGGTAGTATCCCCCCCCCCCCAGCAGCAGGCAAAGGGGAAGGGGAGAGGGAGGTGTGAACCTACCCACGGCACTATTAATAGCCCACATGCCAGGCCACCAAGAACCAGCTGTCACCGTGGAAACCATTTCTACTCCCCCTCCCCCAGCCTCCATGGGGTGGGACTTAGGCAGGGCATGAATCAAACCCCCCCCCCATCTTTCTTTGTTACCTTTCTTTCTTTGTCTCCCCCTCCATTTGTCTCTCCTCCCCATATCTGTCCTCCTCTCTCCCTCGCCCCTCTCCCCCCTCCCTCTCTCCCCATCCCCCACCTCGTCTCATTGCCGCCTTTCTTCCTATCCCTATACTTCATTAGCGTCCCCCCTCTCCCCCATCCCTGCTCGCTCTTTGTTCTCCTCATCTTTCTTCCCCTCTCCCCCCATCATCTCTTTCACCCCAGTCTTCCTCCTCTTTCTCCCCTTTTCTGGGCCCCCTCTCTCTGAGTGTGTCTTTCCTTCTGTGGTTGGCAAGGAGGGCTGGGCTTCCTTTAGAGCATTAAGGACAAAGTTTAGGGGCCCCAGACAGGTGGGGCCAGAGCCAAGAGCAGACACCCAGGAGAGTAATGTGTATAGAACTGGGGGCTAGATTCCGGAGGCACAGGGTCCCCTCTGGCAGCCCCAGCAGTCCTTGAGGGAAATTCCTTGGGTCCGCAGGGCCGCGGAGGGGACAGTCTGGCAGTGGGAACCTGGCATGGTGCCTGCGGATGCCGCATTGGGCGCTCGGCTGGCCCCCCATTGCAGAAGCACTCAGGCTTAATGAAACGCTTCCCCCTCCACGGGCACCTTGCCCACGCTGCCACCCAGCCGCTCTTATCTGACAGAGGGAGTGGGTGGCCGGGCCAGCCGACAGGTGGGTCTTGCTGTCCGACTGTCCAGCCTGGACTCAGAACCCCATAGCCCCAGCCCCTCCGCCTCCGTGGGACTGAGCCTCGGTGCAAGGAAGGAGCTGGGGGAATTAAGCAGGACTCCGGGTTAGAAAAAGAACCAAAAAAGGACTCCAGGAGGAGGGGAGAGGGGCTGCCCTTCAGGGTGGGTATCCCTGCCCCACTCCCCTTCCCCACTGACCCTTCTCTGCCCACAGCTAACACCGGCTCACGTGGTATGTGCCTCCCTGAATGTTGGGCCCTTTACGTGCTCTGTGTCGCCTCAGAGACCCAGGTGTGTCCCTAGAGAGATGACAAGGAATCCCCGGCTTCTTGCTAGATGCCAGGCCAAGGCGCCTTCAGCCGTGAGGACAGTGTCTTCCTCCTCTGCCCACTGCCAGGGGCTCAGGGTAGCCTGGGTCACGCTGACAGGCACCCGGACACCGTTCAGCACAGCGCAGAGTCGAGGCAGAGAAAGAGCCTTCCCCTCCCGCAGCGGGCACGTGCAAGCCCTTGGCAGTGCCCAGACACATTTGGAGTTAAGGCTGGGCTGGGGAGGGGGAAGGGAAGATAAACATGGTGGCTTAGGTTGGCACTGCCCCAGGTGTGCCCTGTAGCAACTGGCAGTGGCCGGGGTGAGGGAGGAGGGGTCCTCCAGAGCTATGGCCTGGGGCAGGAATTGCCCGTGGCATGTGGCTGCTGCTGGTGTTCTCCGCCTGGCCTGGCCCACGGCTGCTCACACCCACTTGCACACACCCTGGCCCTCTTCGTCTGCCCCCAGGGCCTGCTCCCCAGGGCTGCCCCTCTCTCAGCATGCCCACTCCTGCGCCTGCCTCCTCCCCTCCCCAGGGGCACTTGGGCCTCCTGCTGGCGAGTGGATTTTTCCAGCCTCTGTAAACAAGTGGTGGCAGCGTGCCAGGTGGGCAGGAGACAGGCGGGGGCAGCACTGCAGCCAGGGTGTGCCAAGCACCGAGGCACAGCCTGGGGGGGAGATGGGGAGACACCCAGAGAGAGAGAGAGAGAGAGACATTCAGATGCAGACAGACAGACCCAAGGAAGCCTTGTCGGGCACAGATAGAAGTGGAAACGGGCGACAGAAAATAGCCCTCTATTGTCCAGCCCAACCCCACCACTGCCCTGGCCCCTTACCCCTCACTGCTCTGGCTGAGAGCAGCAGGCCCCAGTGCCCAGTCCCTGGGCATCCCCACCCACTCCTACTTCTCCCCCCACCTCCACCCCTCAGGGCTGGCTACGCCATTATAAATTTATAACAGGAATTTCTCCACAAGCCAAGAAAAACTTGACCTACTTTCTTGACGGCTCTCCGGGCTAAGGCTCCCTGCTCACAACCCCCCCAGTCTCCTGTCCAGCCCCCAGTGCCCTGTTCTGGTCTGTGGGGGTATCCGAGGCAGAGTGGGCCACCCTTCTGTCCTCCTGCCACACTCCCTACACTGAGGGCTCACCTGAGTGCAGAGGCCCTGCCCCACTGCCCAATGGCCTGACTTATCTCACATTCCCCTCCTACTCTGGCTCCTTATCAGCTCCTGGGGGTGGGGCGGAGGGCCCAGGGGCGAGGTCTCTGGGGCAGCAGCTACTGGATGAAGCTTGTGTGTTGGGAACTGCACCCTTTGTCCCCCTTAAACATGCCCACACCTGCCTGTGTGCACAGACAGTAAACCTCAGGTCGGGAGCCTGTGGTCAGAGGTGCATGTGGAGGAAATGGTGGGCCCAGCTTGGCAGGGCCCTGGCCCCCAGGTATTGGAACAAGACAAGCATTCAAGCCAGGCTTCGGGGTTTCAAGCCCTGAGCCACCTGCTCACTAGCTTGGTGACTTCGAGTGAATGCCCAGCTTTATGAGCCTCAGTTTCCTCATCTGTGAAGTTAACACGCGTTAGTTTCCTTTCTTTACCCCTTGCCATCCTGGTGGGTGGCAGCTCAGCTAAACCAACTGGGCTGTCTGGTCCTCAGACTGGGAAGTGTGACTTGGGACCTTCCTGGACAGCTCTGGAGTCCTTGGGAGGCCGGGTTGGAGTCACAAGTCGGCCAGCAGCAGGGGAGGTCCGCTCCCCACCGTCTTCAGTATCTCTCTCCATTACGGCCCTCAGGTGCCCCCATTCCCACACCCCATCCTTCCTTCACAAGTACCCCCATCCCCCATGCTGGGTTGAAAATTGCTCATCTCTGGTCCCCTCTTGCCCTAGAGTATGGTGCGTTTTATAAAAACTTGGCTAGATGAGTGGTAACAAGAGCATTTATTAGACATTGTTAGGGGCCAGATACTTGATTGAATGTGAGGACTGGGACATGGTACATGATGATCTCATTCTTTCCCTCCACCCCTTTCCGTGTCTGGGGCTTAGGACACGACTCTCCCGTTCTGCCTGCTAAAACCTGTCCGTCGGAGGGGTTCTCCTGCTTCCCTCCCTGTGCCTGCCCTCCGTGCTCACCGCCATCTTGTTGGGAGCGCAAAGAGCCCAAAATGTTGCCACCAAAGGACCGCTTTCCACCATGGTGCCACCTTATCCCTGCTTCTCTCCTCTCTCTGCAGGGACCTCGACAGGACAAGACTCCGAAGCTACTCCCCCAGCCCAGGACTCCCCCACGGACCCAGCTTTCCCCCCAACACTACCACCTGCCACTCCCTGGCCTATCTCACCGCCCACCCCCCTCGGGGCTCAGGGCATGGTGTGAAAGGCCAAGTGCTGAGGCGGGCACCATGGGTGCTGTGCCCTAGCCTGGGTGGCAGGGGGTGGGCAATCTGTGGGCGTGCCAGGGGGGGCCACTGTGCCCACCCAGTCTCTTGGCGTGCTGGAGGGCATCCTGGATGGAATTAAAGTGAATGGAACAGAAGCCAAGCAAGGTGGAGTGTGGGTCAGACCCAGAGGAGAACAGGTAATGGGTCCGGCAACTAGGTCTTGCCAACTCTTAGCCGGCAGGCATGGTCACCTGGTTGGGCAAAAGCGAGCCGAGCTTGGGCCTTTAGGGGAATGGACGCGAGGCCGGCAAACCTGCTGCTTACCTTTGCCCAGGAGATGAGGTCATGTTCATGTGACGGGAATTAGGCACCTGGAGGAGAGATGCCCATTTTGGAGTGGGGAAGTGACAAGGAGAAATTACACGAGGCAGGCACACGGCCCCTCCCTGGACAGTCCTGGGCAGGCTCACATGCTTCCCCCCGCCCCCCATGTCCCCACGGCCGCCCTCACCTGAGCATGTGGAATGCAAACAGTCTCGCCATTTGCCTCCTCTCCCTGCCAGCCTGCTCACATCGCCACCAGTGTGCAGCCCACGAGCCATGGTGCACGTGACGTGACAGTTCGGGGCACATGCACCAGTAACTCTCGGTAGCCCATGCTTATATTTGGAACCTTTTGGGAGCCCCACAAGCTCTTCCTTGTTCATGGGCAAGGGCGAGCGCTGCCATGGGGCTCCTCCCAGGAAGTGGAGTGAATGCCAACTGTGAAGGTTTTGCTTACCGGTGGAGGAGGCATGAGCCCCACACACATTGCTGGGCATGGCTACCTGTGATCTGCATTACCCTTGAGGAGCCCAGAGGGTCTCTACCTCTCCCGTTAACTCCGAGTGGCACAGAACTTTGTGCCAGTTGGCGTGGTGCCCCTGGAGCTGGGTACAGCCTGTGTCTATGGCCAGGGAGAGGGTGGGGGATGGGTTGTTCTGGGGAGCAGAGTGGCCGTTGCCTAGGAGACCAGATTCTGAGCCAGGAGGCCAGAAGCCTGGCCAGGCAAAGCCCTGGGGCCCAAGACTGGGTCTCTGGAGGGGTGGGGGAAATGGATGGGGCTGTCAGTTGGGTAGGGCACCTAGAGTTTCCCCTCCCCAAAGACTCACCCCAGGGCGGGGGGGCTCTGAAAAAGATCGGGTGTGTCACTGCGTAGCTCTCACTGGCAACCTCTGTACTTCCCTGCCCAGACCTCGTGAATCTGGAAGAGTCTGCTCCTAAGCAGGGAAAGGCTGGAATCCGGGTTCCCAGTCCCCCAGAGCTGCACCCCTACCCGTTATTCTCCCCTCCCCCATGTCCGTGCGCCACCTTGTGGCTGTCCCTGGAACTGCACCCAGAGGCTGTAAATCTAATAATTGCTGAAAACCGGGCTGCTCAACTGGGGCCCTAGGTGGCTCAGAGTTCCCCCACACCCTCCCCCGCTGGAGCGGGAAGGGAGATCTGACCTTCCAGACACTGTAGTAATCCGACAGGGGTAGTCTCCAGGGAGGGTGGCGCACAGAGCTGTCTTTGACTATGACCCTGACCAAGGTCACTGTGTCAGTATGTTGGGAGCTGCGTCAGGGGAGGGGCCCTGCAACATGCCACACGGAGAGTGGGTGTGGCAGGTTATACAATCCGTGCATGCATGTGGAAGGCTTATGTAACCCGTGTGTGCCGAGGTTATGTAACATGTATGTGGAGAGGCTGGGGGGCTCTGAAAAAGATCGGGTGTGTCACTGCGTAGTTCTCACTGGCAACCTCTGTACTTCCCTGCCCAGACCTCGTGAATCTGGAAGAGTCTGCTCCTAAGCAGGGAAAGGCTGGAATCCGGGTTCCCAGTCCCCCAGAGCTGCACCCCTACCCGTTATTCTCCCCTCCCCCATGTCCGTGCGCCACCTTGTGGCTGTCCCTGGAACTGCACCCAGAGGCTGTAAATCTAATAATTGCTGAAAACCGGGCTGCTCAACTGGGGGCCCTAGGTGGCTCAGAGTTCCCCCACACCCTCCCCCGCTGGAGCGGGAAGGGAGATCTGACCTTCCAGACACTGTAGTAATCCGACAGGGGTAGTCTCCAGGGAGGGTGGCGCACAGAGCTGTCTTTGACTATGACCCTGACCAAGGTCACTGTGTCAGTATGTTGGGAGCTGCGTCAGGGGAGGGGCCCTGCAACATGCCACACGGAGAGTGGGTGTGGCAGGTTATACAATCCGTGCATGCATGTGGAAGGCTTATGTAACCCGTGTGTGCCGAGGTTATGTAACATGTATGTGGAGAGGCTGGCGACATGGGTGCAGTGGCTGTGGGTTGCTACTACCTTGCACGGAGGGACTCAGGGTCCTTGTCCCGACTGATTTCAGTGCTCGGCGTCACCAAGCACAGGTGGGGGCCTCTGTCTGCTGCTCTGTGAGATGGATGCCGTGGACAGGGTGACTCTGGAAGCCCTTTCGTATGCTCGTGTTCTTGGTTCTGGGTTCCAGTTGCTGGGCACTCTGTGTTTGCCCGCACTGTGGTTATGTAGCACGTGTGTACGACCTGGAAATCAAACAACATGTTTACCGAGGGCAGGGAGGAGTATTATTAGGTGTCTGTCCAGAGGGTTGTGTAACACAGGGGCATACCCTAGAGGTCATATAACACATTGGAGAACGCCCTAAGAATTGTGTAGTTATGTAGATCCTGGTGCTTATTGACCATGCTAGGGTTCATACTGAAGGCTGCATCGTGATTCATATCTAGTGGGCTTGTGTTGCATGTATGTGTGTGTGTGTGTGTGTGTGTTCTAAAGGTTATATAACTCTGAGCATGTCCTGAGGATTCTTTCTGCATGTCTCATGCACTGAAGGCTTAAATATGTGGATATTGTAGATTATGGGTGTTGAAGGTTCTATATTGCTGTGTGTGTGTGTGTGTGTGTGTGTGTGTGTGTGTGTGTGCCCTAGAACATGCTTGTGCCCCAGCCAAGCCCCTTATCTCTTTCTCTGAAGCGTCTAGATAGCTGGACCCTTCTCAGTTTTGTCAGCTGACCTAGGGGTGGGAGGTAGAATGAGGACATGAAGGGCAGGGGGTCGGGCCTGGGGGGTTATCTAAGCCTGTTGGATGAGAAGGGGGCTGCCCAAAGACTGCTCTGTGATTCTGCCCACTTTGCCCCCATCCAGTGCCAGGTCACCAGATGGAAAGCGAAAAAGAAAGAACGGCCAATGTTCCCTGAAAACCAGCATGTCAGGTGAGCCCGGCTGTGTGTGCCCTTCCTCCCTGCCCTGAACGCCACCACGCCAGACCAGGGCTCTTCTGGAGCCTGGCGTGTACCAGCAGCTCCTGTGTCCCATGGGGAGCGCCTCCTAGAGGGCGTGGGATGGACTTGTCTGAAGGTGAGAGGGGTGATGTGGGCCCCAGCCTTGAAGATGGATTAGGTCAGAAAGGACCTCTTCCCTTCTCCCATAACCCTCTTGCCTGAGACCCCTCCCCCACCCCCAAATCAGGGCCTGGGCTAAAGAGCTGAGGGGCTGTCTTCCCCCTGAGATGAGCTGCTGACATTTGCTGCTGCTTCTCCTGCACCCCCTTGCCCCTGGGGTGGGGGGGGGCAGCGAGAGAAAGGCCCTGAATGAGCAAACAGAACTCTGGGAGTCTCCATGTTCTTAGAAAAGGGGATGGACAAGATCACCTCTGATGTGCCTAGGATTCTACCCTTCAGGGGGGCTGGGCTAGGGGATGGGCCAGGAAAGAAAAGTTGGGGAATGCGGAAAGTGTAAGAGCCTCCCTGCTAGGGGCCCAAGCCATGCCTGCCTGCCTGCCTCCCTTCCTCCCTCCCAGGGTATATCCCTAGTTACCTGGACAAAGACGAGCAGTGTGTCGTGTGTGGGGACAAGGCAACCGGTTATCACTACCGCTGCATCACTTGTGAGGGCTGCAAGGTATGGACCAGCCAGCTCCTGCCCCTCCCCCACTGCCTGAGCCCCCACCTCACGCTTTTTAAGGCTCTCAGCACCCAGCACAACAGATGGCTCTATAAACGTGCAACCTAAAACTCACCTATTACATCATCATTTCTCTTATTCATTCATCCATTTGTCCATTCATGATCCCTGCTCTGCCCCTCATCGGTAAGATACCTAATCTCTCTGAGCCTCGGTTTCTTCATCTATAAAGTGGGGATAATCATTGCGACCTACCTCATAGAGTTATTGGGAGAATTAAATGAGATCATCCACAGAGAGTATTTAAAACAGTAACAGACGCAAAAGAAGCACTCAGTACATGTCAGCCACCCGTCACCCATCCAGCGTATCGGGCGTGAGGGGTATAGTCTCTGCCCTGTCCTCAAGCTGCTCACCGCCTACCAGAGAGAAACAGACCTCAGTTGAAAGCAACATCAGTGCTTTTCAAAATGTGGTTCAAGGACCACCTGCAGTCCTAGTTACCCTCAGATCCCCAGGCCTCGTGCCAACCTTACCCAAGCAGAGCCTTTCATGGGGGAGCCCAGAATCTGCCATGGAACAAGCCCCCCAGTTGCTTCTACTGCACTTGAAAGGGTGTGAACCAGAGCTGGGCTGGGAAAGGGTGGGGTGGGGGGCGCCCAGGAGAGAAGAGGGTGGCAGGGTCTCCCTGGGCAGAGGGAACAAGTTCATAGACTTGGGGTGGGGGGCGGAGAGCTTCATTAGATTTCACTTTGGACATTTCTTTTTTTTTTTTAAATATATTTTATTGATTTTTTTTACAGAGAGGAAGGGAGAGGAATAGAGAGTTAGAAACATTGATGAGAGAGAAACATTGATCAGCTGCCTCCTGCACACTCCCTACTGGGGATGTGCCCACAACTAAGGTACATGCCCTTGACTGGAATCGAACCTGGGACCCTTGAGTCCGCAGGCTGACGCTCTATCCACTGAGCCAAACCAGTTAGGGCTCACTTTGGACATTTCAACCTGCATGGTTTCTCTGGGCTCCTCACCCCCTGAAAATGTCAACCTTCCAAGAAACAGAAATATTTTAAAATACGTTAAAGCTCCCAGTTCCTTTCTTTCTTGGTGTAGACCAAACCAGGACCAGCAGGGATGCAGAGTCCCAGTGCAGTGTCCCTGGAAGCGACACCAGCAGTGTGACCTAGACCAGGCACCCAGACCCGAGTTCCAGAAGAGCATCTCAAAGGACAGGGATGCCCGCCCCGCCCCTAGCGGGTCTCACGTAGGTCAGAGCGAGGCCCAGGGATCCGGAGCACCCTAGGTGATTTTAAGGCACCCTGGAATCTGAGCGCTCAGACCTCGGTACCCCATGCCTCAGGGCCAGTCCTGGCTCTGACACCCCTTTAGCCATGTGGGCAATTTAAGCAAATGAAGGGACTTTGGACAAATTGCTAAATTCCGTTTTCTGGTCCGCAAAATGGAGACAGGGACAGCTCCTACCCTATGGGACTGACACCAGTGTCAAAGGTGACGATGCCCCCAAAGAAAAGGCTTGGAAGTGCCTGGCACACAGTGAGCGTTCATCGTGATATGTAGAACGGAAAACGTTGTGTTAAAGCTGCTAGAATTCGTACACAATGCCGCCTTCTTTTGACATTTTGACACCCCCCACCCCCCCTTTTTTCATGAACTCCACCTGCATGGGCAACAGGCAGCATGTATGAGAGTGGTTTGGGGTCAGGGTCATTTAGCCGAAAGATGGAAATCGGGTATTTCCTGGACTGCCAATGCTGCTATCACTCAGACTTCGCAGGACCTCACACCCTCCCAGGCCCAGATCTCCATACTTTCAGTCATCATCCCCAC
>NW_005355708.1:4696010-4696365 GCF_000412655.1 Myotis brandtii | reverse complement strand
GCGTGCGTTCCTAAGGTCCTCCCCAGTCCTCACAGAGCCCAGTGGGCCTGGGCCCGCTGTGTCAGGAGCGTGCGTGCTAGGTTTCCTCACTAACCCCCACCCCCCGGTGAGCTGCACGGTCAGTTCGGGAAGGTCACAATGACAACACGCTCCATCTCCCTCCCGCCCCAGGGCTTCTTTCGCCGCACAATCCAGAAGAACCTCCATCCCACCTACTCCTGCAAGTATGACAGCTGCTGTGTCATCGATAAGATCACCCGCAACCAGTGCCAGCTGTGCCGCTTTAAGAAGTGCATCGCCGTGGGCATGGCCATGGACTGTAAGGGGATGGGGGTTGGGGGGAGTCGGGCCAGGC
>NW_005355708.1:4680715-4695997 GCF_000412655.1 Myotis brandtii | reverse complement strand
GGGGGTGAGTTCAGATAGGGCAGCTGCCTTCCAAGGTACGCTCAGGGCCCACAGGGCAGAGTGACAATGCCGGTCAGACCGACGGTGAAGTGAATGTTCAGAATCTTGGTCCCTGCTCTCCTCATCCCTGGGGAACAGGAAACAGCATTCCTCTCTGGGTCCTGCACATGAACCTGGTGCTTACGTACCTTTCACCAACTCCAGGCCTTAGAGGGAGTTGTTGGGTAGGAAGAAGTCCTGAGCACCCCATCCAGAGAGGACACCCCACTGCTGGGTGAGAGAGGATACCTTTCATTGCCTAGGGATTGGGTGGCAGGGTCTTCTAGTACCTGCTGTCGCCATAACCCTTTAGACCAGAACCTGCTATGCCTCTGGATCAGCCCGAAGTGGAGCTGATGTCCCAGTGATTATCATGACCCGGTTGTGCCACGCAGCTGCTAGGTGGTTCGGAAGTCGCTCAACCTCTCTGGCCCTCAGTTTCCCCAACCTGCACACTGGGAAGAGTAGTTTCTGAGAGGGTGGTGGAGAGTGCCGTGCAAAGGGCCCGTGTCTTCCTGTTGACAGTGGTTCTAGATGACTCGAAGCGGGTGGCCAAGCGCAAGCTGATTGAGCAGAACCGGGAGCGGCGGCGGAAGGAGGAGATGATCCGATCACTGCAGCAGCGACCAGAGCCCACTCCGGAAGAGTGGGATCTGATCCATGTTGCCACGGAGGCCCACCGCAGCACAAATGCCCAGGGCAGCCACTGGAAGCAGAGGCGAAAATTCCTGGTAAGGAGAGAGGGGGTGGGGGTGAGTGGCAGCGAGGTGCCAGGGAGAGGAGAGCTAGCTCAGGGCCTTGCCTCCTCCAGGAAGCCCTCTTGGTTTGCTCTAGCACAAAGCTGATACTCCCCAGACCTTGGTGGTTTTGATTTGAACACCTGTGTATGTATGACTGCCCTCTGGGCCCTGCCTATTCCACCTGATTGGGAGCTACGTGAGGACAGGGCCTTTCCTTCCTCATTAGATTTCCGGCAGGGCTGACCTCTCCTCTTTTCTTCGCTCACAGCAACTGGGAGGAAAGGGGGAGAACACAGTCATGGAACAGTATTTTGGGGCACCTGCTGGGTGCCGGGCATTGTGTTAGGCCCTGGCAAAACCGAGTGCCAAGTGAATGGTCAGGTGGTTGTCTATGGTGAAAGAAGGCAGGAAACTGGCGGTCTGGTTCCTGGTAAGGTATGCCAGGGGGTGGAACAGTGTGCTGTCACGGTCAGGAATCAGACTGCCTGGTTCTACAACTTACTAGTCGTGACCTTGGGCTTATTAGGTAGCTGCCCTGTGCCTCAGTTTCCTCATCTGTGAAATGGAGATAACTATAATACCTTCTGTATAGGGTTGTGGTGAGGATTAAATGAGATAATACGCGTAAAACACGTGGCCTAATGCCTGGCCACATATTCAATACTCAGTAAATATAGCTTCTATTCTCATGACATTACTTCTGCTGCTGGGATGATCATTGTTATTATTAGCAGACTTGGAGCTCTGGCTCTGGTCTGTTCTCTGCCCGGAGGTGAAGGAGAAGCCTGGGGCCTGGGATCTAGCAGTCCCAGGGACCGGGGCCCCTCTTCCCCAAGCTGCCTTGGAGCTCCCCCTGGTGGCAGGGAGCCTCAGAGGTTGGACGGGGTCTGCAACCCTGGCTGACCGCCCCCCCCCCCCTTCTCTCTCCCTCCAGCCGGACGACATTGGCCAGTCACCCATCGTCTCCATGCCGGACGGAGACAAGGTGGACCTAGAGGCCTTCAGCGAGTTTACCAAGATCATCACCCCGGCCATCACCCGTGTGGTGGACTTTGCCAAAAAACTGCCCATGTTCTCCGAGGTGAGTGGCAGGTGGGAGGGGAGACATGGTGACAAACATGGAGGGGAACCTAGACCTGCTCCCCAGGCCACTCAGTCCCAGCACATGCTCATCTGAGTTCCTCTGGGCAGGGAACAGTTCCTTTAGATCAACACACACCCCGCACCCTCCACTGCTCCGCCCCCCCCACACACACACACTCACACACACACTCACACACTCACACACACACTCACACACACTCTGGGCTACCTGATCCCTAAGGAACCAGTGGGCTCCACGTGCCCCGTTTCCACCGCTCCTCTCAAGCCCGCCCAGCCCCTCTCCCCCATCTCTACGTGGCCACCCCAACTCCAGGCAGCCCGGACATTCTCGTCTTAAAAGAGCACTAGCTGGGGACAGGCTGCTGTACCAGCTGACTGACCTTGGCCATGTCACCTGACTCCCTCGCATCTGTTTCCTCATCTGCCGTGGGGATGGAGATGTAATTGGGTAATTGTGAGGTTTCATGAAATAGGGCAAGTCTGGGGCCCAGCGCAAGGGGAGCTGTGCAGAGTCCATGTCCCTGGCTGAGGCCAGGCGTGGCCTCGCAGCTCCAGGGGCCACCCCCCGGGGCGGGGGGGACGCTCTTGGGAGGGCGAGCTGAGTCCTCCCTGGCCCTGCCGCCCCACAGCTGCCTTGCGAAGACCAGATCATCCTCCTGAAGGGGTGCTGCATGGAGATCATGTCCCTGCGGGCTGCCGTCCGCTATGACCCCGAGAGCGACACCCTGACGCTGAGCGGGGAGATGGCTGTCAAGCGGGAGCAGCTCAAGAATGGCGGCCTGGGCGTCGTCTCCGACGCCATCTTTGAATTGGGCAAGTCACTCTCTGCCTTTAACCTGGACGACACGGAAGTGGCTCTGCTGCAGGCCGTGCTGCTGATGTCAACAGGTACCTGCTGGCTGGCTGGGAGGGCTGTTCTGCTCGTCCTTACTCACCCCCGTCTCTCTCCCTTCACCGGCTTCTCTGCCGCCCCCAGGCCCACCCCTGGGTCCCACAAGCTCACCTCTGCCGCCTCCATCACCCAGCCCATCCTCTGTCCCCTGTGCCCTGCTCTGTCACCCATCCCCATCTGTTCTGCTCCCCGGGCCCATCTCTTGCTTCCGGATCCCTCTTCTGCTCCTTTCCCATCTTTGCCCCATCCCCTCTCTCTGCCCCCTCATCCTTTCTCTACCCTTATTCCCACCCCACCTCTCTGCCCCCCAACCCTTCTCTCTGCCCCCAGTCCTGCCCTATTGCTGTGTTTCCTCTCTCCCCACCTCTCTGTCCCTCTGTCCTCATCCCTTCCGCAACCCTCCCTCTGCCTTGGAGTTGTTCCTGCCACCCCCGCCCCCCCCCCGCCCCTCCCCTCCCCTCTGTCTCCCTTCACCCTCTCACCCTCATACCCTCATACCCTCATACCCTCATACCCTCATGCCTCCCCTTCCCCGCAGACCGCTCGGGCCTGCTGTGTGTGGACAAGATCGAGAAGAGTCAGGAGGCGTACCTGCTGGCGTTCGAGCACTACGTCAACCACCGCAAACACAACATTCCGCACTTCTGGCCCAAGCTGCTGATGAAGGTGACTGACCTCCGCATGATCGGGGCCTGCCACGCCAGCCGCTTCCTCCACATGAAAGTCGAGTGCCCCACCGAACTCTTCCCCCCACTCTTCCTCGAGGTCTTTGAGGATCAGGAAGTCTAAAGCCTCAGGCGGCCAGAGGGTGTGCGGAGCTGGTGGGGAGGAGCCTGGAGAGAAGGAGCAGAGCTGGGGGCTGAGGGAGACCCCCCACACCTCTTCTCTCCTCCCTCTCGTCCTCGGATAGATGCAGCTCCCACACACACCCGCACTACCCCGCCCCTCCTCAGACCTCCAGCCCTGGCACAGGGCACACAGATGAACTTGCTATGGAAAGGACAGTGTGGGAGGCTGGGAGGGACCGCGGGCCCCGTCCTCCAAGAAGGTAGGGGAAGGAAGGGAGAACCGAGAGGGGGCAAGCCATCTTGACTGTAGGGGACAGGAATGTGGAGTCGGGGGGTGGGGGGTGGGGGAGGCCCTCAGCTCGCCCCCTGCACACACACGAGAGAGAGGCCCCCGTCTAGTTCCTTGGCCTAGATTCCCCCTCAGGCTAAGGGCCTCTCTGCTTCCCCAGATGCCTGGGTGCAAAGAAGGGCTTGGCTTGGCTCCTCCCCGGAGGTTAAAAATTATAGTCATTCTAACTGCACTTTGGAAACCAGGCAAGGGGAGAAGATAAATGAAGAAAAACTAGACAGAGAGAAAAAGAAAAAGAGAGAGAGCGAACGATTGCTAGAGAGAGAGAGAGAGATAATATTAAGTTATTAACTGAGGCTGGCCAGAGGGGAGGACCCCCCCTACCACCCCCATGCACTTTGAGAACTACCCCTCCTCCCCCCAAATCAGAGAACTGCCCCCCACACAAGGTCCCTAAAGGTAGGGCTGCCGATCAGAGCTGTGAGTTAACACAACAGGGTCCTGGCCACCCACCCCTTGCCTTGCCCCTCCCTGTGCCCCTTTGGCACCCCTATCCCAGTACTTCCTCTGCTCTCTGCCACTCGTGCCCGCTGAGTTCCATCTACCTCTCACGCTGGATGCCAGCTGGCCCCTCACCAGCCTGCCCTGCTGCCCACACAGCTCCCCTTTCAAGTGCCCAGCCCCAGGGGCCTCTCCCTGTCCGTCCACCGCCCCCCCCCACTCCTTCTGCACCTTGGCACCCACACAGGAAAAACCGTGGCTCAAGCTCCCCCCCTCCTCACTTCCTGCTGTACTAGCTCCAATCCAGATGCTCTGCACTAGGGCGAGGAGGGTGTGCGCGCTCGGGGCTTCTCCCAGGGCCTCCGCCCCCTGAGGACTCTGTTTCCCATGTGTCTTCTGGGCTCTCCCTAACCTCTGCCCTCCTCCGTCCCTACTCCCGCTTCTGCGCACGAACCCAGACTCCGGGTGGGCAGGCACCTAGGAATGGGATGCTTAGATTACTAGCACTTCGCTGGGGCCCCTGGGGAGGGGGCGGTTGGTGCTCCTCCTTTTTTCTTTGAAGCTCTTTAGGCCAGCCCGCCCCTCCGCCCCGCCCGGGACCCATTTCCCCTCCTCTTTTCTCTAATTCAGGGACTTTGGCTTGAGCCACCTCCCACCTTCGTGGTGAGGAGTGCTCTGTTGGTCTGCATTTGGGTCAGTTACCCTCCTCCTCCCCTTGGCTCTCGCCCACTCCGCAGGGGAGAGGGACGAGGAGGTAGCTCTCCCGTGGGAGGGGGTGGGCAAGGGGAGGGTGGGGAGGGGCAGAGCAGACCAGAGGGCCCTGGGCTCAGGGCTGCATGTCGGCAGGGATGGATGGGTGGACATAGATGCCCCCGGAAGCCATGGGGAATGGGGCAGGGGGGAGGGGTGCCAGGGCTTCCTGCGCTTTGCACTACTGGGGCAAAAATGTCTTAAGCTGTGGGGAACCTGCCACCCCACCCTGACCCTCAGCCTGCCACAGCCCCCTATACACACACACACACATGCACACACATGCACACACACACACACAAAGGCAATGCTATGCTGCCCATCAGGGCATGTCCTTCCCCTGCTGTTCAGGTTTTGGGCAGAGGGGAGGGCCTAGAAGAGCATCCGCTGTCACCTGTGCTGTCACCTGTGCATGTGCCTGCCCCGCCCCCTTGGGCACGTGGGCTGCACATGCTGTCGTTGTCTCTCCCTCTCTCTCTCTCCTGGGGCTCTGGTTCCTGTATTCCTCCTGTCCTGTAGGCAAGCCCTCTTGTACCCTCTTCCTACCCCTGGGGGCCCAGTGGAATTCCTGACCTGTCTGCTGTCTCCCCCGTCCCTCCAGCCCCACCTCTCCCCCTCATTCCCCATTCTCAGCCATGGACATGGTGGAGAAAAGGCCTTGAAGAGGCGTGGCCTCTTACAGGCACTTGGGAATCCCCAGACCCTGCCCCAATCATGAGAGCTGTGATCCCCCACTCCTCCCCTGACCCCTCCCCCTCACTCTGTGATGTGGGGTGAATGTGTGCATTTCTCTGTGTGAATGTGTGAGCGAGTACGGGGGGGGGGGCGGGGGGGGGGGGGACTCAGGAGTGCCACAGACCTGCTCTAGAGAGGCAGCTGTCCCAGCCCCTGCTTTGGAAGTGGGGGACAGGGCCCTCTCCTGGGGGCCATTGGTGCTAATGAGGGGGATGGCCTTGACGTGGGTGCTCAGCATTGCCTCCCCCAGTATTGGCCCAGGGCACTAGGGCAGGCAGGGTGGGGCAGCAGGTGCAGTATTGGTGGGAGGAGGGGCTGCTGAGAATAGAATGAGGGGTCCAGGCCAGGACAAGGGGGGTGCCAGAGCCATGACCACTACCCCACCCCCACCATCGCCTCTCCATCTCAGTATTCCCCGTTCTATCACTCATAACACACATACCTCATCCAGCCTCCTCCCTGCTCAGACTTGGGGAGGGTGGGGGTGGAGGAGCCCCTATGCCTTCTCCTGGTGGCGGGTCTACAGGGCTGGGAGAGGGCAGGGCGTGTGACAGACACCGTCCATAGGGACAGTAATTCCTGCCCTGGGAACTCCTGGGTGGGGGGAGGGGGACACTTCCCTGGAGGCGCTACTGAATGTATGAGAAGCTGGTGCTGGGGGGGGGGGGAGGGGGGTTGTGGCCAGAAACAAGGAAGGAGGTAGTTCCCTTCCCCGGGGGTGGGGCCAGTAGGAGTGACTTGGGGGGCTCCTACTCCTGCCCCATGTTGACAATCAGTATGTCTGTTATGTGCGATTTTTCACCCCGTTGTGTTTTGGGTCAGGATTTTAAAGAAAGATATTTTTATGGTAATTGTTGCTCGTCTATTTTACTATATATTTATGTAATAAATATATGATGAAAATAACCCCCGTGGGCGCCCCCCTTAGACTTGTGTGCTGTTTCCCTGTGCCCTCCCATCTGCTGGCAGAGTACCCACCCCACAGACTGACCAGATGGAGGTGTGCCCCAGCCTTGGCATTATTTCCTCCCCACCCCACCCCCAACAAGCACACACCACAGGAGCCAGCTCAGCTGTGAACTATTGGATTTGAGACAGGAATAGAACAAATTGGGGGGCTAGAGAATTAGAGGGGAGAGAGTGGTTTAAATAGGGGGGGCGGGAGGTTCAGTGATGGGGGAGGGAGGCAGATATTTACAAGAAGGCTCGGGGGGCGGGGGCCAGAGGCTCATCTTGGAATATTTTATAACAATATAAATAAGATTCTGGTTTGCTTTTCCTTTTCGTCTCGTAAAGGAGAGAGAAGTGCAGAGTTCGATTCTGTACAAGGGGGCAGCGGCAGAAGGCCGGCCGGGCGGGTCACTGGGCGTCCACCCGGAAGGACAGCAGCTTCTCGGAATGCATGTTGTTCAGGGTCCGCAGGTCCGGCAGCTTGAGCAGCAGCTTGGTGAAGCGGGAAGTCTCCGAGGGCCGGTTCTTCAGCACCAGAGCCCGAAGAGCCCGCAGCAGCGTCTCCTGGAGCTGCTCCACCGAAGCGGAATTCTCCGTGCCCGAGCGGTCTGTGGGGAAGACGACAGCAGTGAGACGAGCTCCCTGAGCTCCTCTGACGAGGACCCCGAGGTCTGCCAGGAGCCCCCCGAGGCCTGCCAGGAGCCCCCCGAGGTCTGCCAGGAGCCCCCCAAGGTCTGCCAGGAGGATGCAGCGGGCAATGCAGCCTCTCCCTGAAGCCCCTCAGAGGGCCCAGGGGAAGGAGGAGGAGGGAAGCACAAGTCCTCCCCCCAGAGCAGGAGGTGCCCGAGAGCTGGGAGCATGGGCTCAGCAGGGCTGGGCACCTCCCAGCCCACAAGGCCGCTCTCCTTCCCTAAACAGGCCAAACCTACCCAGGCTCCCTTGCTTTTTGCTCGGTAGTTCCCTCTGCTTGAATGCCACCCCCACCCCCACCCCTGCCTGGCAATAGCTCACTTGTCCTTTGAGGCCCCACTCCAGTGTCACCTCCTTCCCCAGCTCCCCAGGCAGAAATAGTTGTGCGTGCTTCCTAAGCCCTTGGTTCATGCTTCTACTGTGACACTTATTTCACTGTTTTATAATTAGTCGGGCATGAGTCTGTCTCCCAAGCTAGACTGTGTCTGAATCATGTCTGTATCGCCAGTGCCCGGTGCAGGGCCTGGCATAGAGTAGGTACTCCATAAAAGGTGTGTTCAATTGAACTGCGTCCGCCTCCTCCCCGGGGTCAGGCTCAGGCGAAAGCTTGACTTACCCGCAGAGACAAGCACCACCGCGGTGAAGAGGCCCAGCTCCTCCTCCGTCAGCGCCAGGGAGTTGAGCTTCTCGCTGAAGTCGAACATGGCATTGAGCAGGTCGCCCATGCCCATGGCGCTGAGCTCCTGCAGGCTGTAGGTGGTGCGGCTCAGGAACATCACTGTCTGGTCCTTCACGTTGAACAGCGATGCAAAGCGCACCATCAGCACCTACAGCGGGAAGTCATCCTGGGTGAGGTGGCAGGAGCACTTGCCGAATCACCCCTCAAGTTTTCTGAAGGGTTTACTAGGTTTCTCAGGAATGAGTGGGGATAATTTCCAAATGGGTAACGGGAGGTGGGAGACCAGGTGGAAGGATGGAGAACAACCCACACTGGCTTTGCAATCCAACAGGCCTAAATCTGAGTCACTACCTGTGACCTTGGGCAAGTCACTTCACCAAAACTAATTTGCTCAGGCCTAGAACGGGGGTACAGTGTGCCCGCAAGTGTTATTTTAAAGGCAATGGGATGTGACTAGACCCCAACTGAGAAGACAAATCCCAGCCTCCTGAGGCAGGAGTGAGAGATGTTCTGCCCCCTCCCTCCTGCCTCAGTCAGAGTCTAAGGACAAAGGTACTGGGGTTCCAAAGCCTTTCAGAGACACTGCCTGCCCCAGATGCCAAATTTCCTGCGGGGTGCTTCCCAAGGTCAAGAGTGGGGAGCATAAAGGGTCACTCACCTCAAAGGTGCCAGCCTTCAGCAGAGTGACCTGGTCGTGCTGAGAAAGGTCACGGAAGCCTGGGATGTGCTTGGCAAACTCTACCACCTCCCGCACAGCGGGTGTGAAACTCATGGAGAAATCCTCCCAGATCTCTTGCACGGTTCGCCCACTGCATCCATGTGGGTACATGTTCATTGGACACGCCTGGAGGAGGAAGGGATTTGGGGAGGGGAGTATCAGCCAGGCTAGCTCAGATGAGCTCCCCACCCCACAGGTTTGGGCCCATGATTTGGGCTGGGTGAGAGGCCGTGGCCCGGGAGGAGGGGTCTTTCAGGTAAAGTAGAAATCAGGTGCCAGGTGGAGATCAGGGATTCCCTAGGCAGAGCCCTTGCTACAGGCCTGAGCATCCTCCCCTGGGAAGAGGATATTCTTGTGTTAGCCTCCGGGCACACCCAGCTGCCCTATGCTAAATCCAGTCTTGCAGGCCCCCTGCCCACTTCACCCCAGGTGCCCTCACCAGCAGAACGTTCTTGGAGTTGCCCTGCCATGGACTGTTGGCAGGTGCTTCGCCTTCTGGGGCTGGGTACACGTGGGTGGGGCATAGACGGTGCCCATTGCTGTTGGGCTGGTGGCAGCTGTGCTGGGCAGGGCCAGGGGGCCAGGCAGGAGGGTAGGAGGGAGGCTGGTGTAAACCATTCAGGGCCTCGTTATGACGTTGCGCGGCCATGATGTTGTTGTCATTGGGAACAGGCGAGCAGCCTTGACTTTCCCAGCGATGTGGGGTGGTGGCCGGAGGGTTGGCTGATACATGGTTGGCATTAAAGTTGCCAGGTGAGCTCAGCTTGTCATGGGCATAGGTGAAGATCTCTCGGTGGGCCCGGGCCACCTGGGATATCACATCTTCCACTGTGGGCTCAGGACTTGGAGATCGGGGAGGTGTGAGCTGTTGTGGGAACTGGGAGAAACCCACCAGGGGTGAGGGGGCTGGAGCGGGGGGTGGTGAGGGGCCCACGGGGCCTGGGGTTGGGTGCTGGACGGGCGAGGTCTCCATTGGGCACTGGCTGCTCAACTGGTTGTTGGCCAGGTTCATGGCGCTTTGCATCTCAGCGAGCATCCGCTGCTTCTCCCGTTTGGGTATGCGCCCAAAACGCACAGCTGTGACAGGATGAGAGCAGTGTCAGGAAGTTTTCATACACACTCACATGCTTCTCTTCCTTCCTTTCTCCTGAAAGGGCAAGACCCTGAGGGCTGGGGGTTCCATCAAAACTAAAACCAGCAAGGCCACACCCATGGAGGGGGTTTTCCAAGTAGGGATGTCGGTAGGAGGTGACCAGAGGGACTAATGGGAAAGATCTGTGTTTACCCAAGAGGATGAAGTATGGGCATCCCCTAGGCAAATGAGACTCCCGGTATAATGTGTCTCAGTTTGGGACTTTTTACAGGGGGGGGGGTAAATCCGGAAACGGAAGGGGAATGCTCGAGGGGCAACAGTGCTGCCTCACCATCTCTGGACATGCCCACGGAGAGACACTTTTTGAAGCGACACTGCTGGCAGCGGTTGCGATTTATGCGGACGATGGAGCAGCTCTCATTTTTCAGACACCTTTTGTACTGGATGTTCTGCTGGATGCTCCGACGGAAAAAGCCCTAGAAGGCAGGGGCAGCTAGTGAGCATCTCCATCTAGGCCAGGCCGATGAGTCCTGGGGGAGGGCGTCACCTGCCCCTGTGCTTACCCCCGACCTGCCTCACCTTACAGCCCTCACAGGCATGCACACCGTAGTGGAAGCCCGAGGCGACGTCTCCACAGACTTTACACAGTAGCACCATGCCATTGAGCTCTGTGGGAAGAGAGGGGCGGCAGGTGAGCAAGAGGGATGACTGAGTGGTCAGAGGTGAAGGTTTTCTGGGCTGGAGATTCTGGGGGGGAAACTAAGGAGGAGCCCCAGTATCCAGGGGGGAGCACTCAAATGACCAGACTGGGCTCAACAGCAGCTGATGCAACTCGAGGAGAAATCTCCAAGGCCAGGGTAGGCTCTGGGAATAACTTGCACATGGACACCAACTCCCAACCTCGGTCTGCCACCTTCCTTTCCCCGGATCATCTGGAAATGTACTCACTGGTGATGCTGCTGGTGCTCTTGCTGGGGGACACTCGGCTGCTGTCCTCCAGGGCCACTTGTAGACCCCCTGGGGGGCTCCCATTATAGAAGGAGGAGGAAGAGGAGGATGAAGAAGATGGAGAGCCATCATCACTCAAGCTGGGTGGAATGCTCCCAAAGGAGCGAGCTGGGTCCTGGGTGAGGGAGCCAGTGGGTGATGGTGGGAAGTAGGTGGGGCAGCCTTGGGTCAGGGACTGGAAGCTTCCATTCGAGCTGTCACTGTAGAGGGACTCAGGGCTGGTGCGGCTCGGGGAAGAGCCACTGGAACCAATGTAGGTGATGACGCCACCTGGCAGTGGAACACAAGGGGAGAGGAAGTCAGCTGCCATATGTCTATGGTCTTAGAGCACCACCCTGCTCATCACCTCCTTGCCTCTCCCAAGCCAGAAGTTAAACATGTGGCACCCAGAAGAGCCACCATAGGCAACCCCCAACACATACTACATATGGCATAGCCAATCAACCACCACGACCCTTTGCAGGGTACACTCAGCTTCTGCCTTGGGTGTGAGGTACCTCCCTAGAAGCACGACCCCTGTGGGCATCTCATATGTGCCCTCTCCCCTGCCCTGAAGCCTTCCTTGGAAATGCTGACTGCAGCTAATGACTTGTCGGTGGCAGACCTTAAGGATGGGATGAGCAGCTGAGACCCATTCATAAGGCCCAGTCTTCCAAAATAAACAGCTGCCGATTTTAACAGAAGACCATTCCAGGGATGAGGCCATGGAGGGGCAGCTGGCCAACAGTGAGGAGAGTGGGGGAATGTGAAGATTTAAAGTCACATTCCCCCCAAACTGGAAGATGTATTCTCCGAAGGTACGGAAGGTACCAAACCTGCCCAGTCTGGTCTCCCTGGCCTCCGATAGCCCTAGTCTACGTCCAGGAAAGAGCAGTGCAAATTGCAGGAGGTGGATGTGAAGGACAAATTGTCCTGCCTAAGGCTTTGGAATTCCCCCTTCCAGATCTCTCAGCCTGGTGACAATGACCTTGGCTCTCTGGCCACTCCAGGACTTTGGACATCTGATTACGCTGCTAACCAGGTGGCTGTGTTCCCGTGGTATCAGCAGGAGAAAAAGGTGACCTGCTTGCCACACCTTTGCCAAGCACCTAGTTTGGCTGGCCATGGGCGGGGTGAGAGAAGGGAGGATCCCAGGACACGTGAGCCAACACAGGCTATGCTACTGTGTCTCCAGAGGCACATGTCTTGCTCACCCACTGACACACACTAAGCTGGGCAGGGCAACCCTAAAATAGCTCAAGGTTGGCCAGGGTGAACCCAGCTCCCTGTAAAATAGTTGCACAACAGATCAGCTCCTACAGTTTCAAGGCTGATGGGGCGGGGGGAATGGGGTATTTAGTTGGTGGTAAATGAACCTGACCTAGTTCACCCATCCCCCAAAGAGGAGTTAAGACTCTCTAAAAAGACTTCCTTCTAACCTGGAAGTGAGGGGGCACATTCAAAAGAGTCTAGTTCTAGATCTATCACCACCAAATTGATTTGTGATCTAGAGAAAATCAAGTCCCTTCTCTAAGTCTGTTTTCCTTTCTGTAAAACAAACAAAAAGATGAGAGAGACTTAATATCCTTGTTTTGGGGAAGTCCTTAGGAAGCAAACTGCTGCTTGTCTGGTGGGGAGGGGAGTAAGACAATGTTTGCAGGACTAAGGAAGGGATGCTTGGGGAACAGAAAGAACTTGGAATGCGGAGAAGCTGAGTCTAAAGGCAGTGCAGTGAGTAGGTGCAAAAAGAATAAAGAGGAAAGGAGTGAGGAGAAGGGTGGCTGTATGTGAGGTCCCTCTGAGGAGTGTAAACAGGAGGCCAAGCAAGGTCAGGGATGGCCCCATCTTACTCGGCTTTGGTGATGGGGAGGAGGGGGAACCCGGGCAGGCGGACAGGAAAAGGAGGCAGGCGGGTGCGGTGAGTCAGCCCAGCTTCACCCAGATCTCAGCGGGGCGGGGCGGGAGTCGGGCCCTCAGCCGGCCTCACGTCTCCGCTCCACGTGTGCCTCTTGCACGTGGCTCCCCAACGAGGAACCCCGGAACTCGAGGGCCCGCCCTCTCCGCTTCCCGTCAATCGAGAGCAGGAGCACCGCCTCTGTCCCGCCCCTCCCCGGGTCCAGGTCCTGGTCCTTGGCTGGGCAGCGAACGCGAGATGGGCGGGGACTACAGAGGGGAGGGGAGAAGGGAACACGCGTTGCCGGGGCGACCGGGGGGCGGAGCTCATTATGTAACAGGGCCGGGAGGCAACGACCAATGAGGTGGTGGCCACGGCTTCTGCTGAATGAAAACAAACGCAGCACGTGGGCCCGGCTCTGCAGCCATGTGAGCCCTCCGGGCCACCCGGGCACTGTGGGTGTCCTCCTGGGGCCCAGCGCCACTCTCCCAGCTGCTCAAGTGCCGCTCCCTCCTGCCGCTGAGGATTCCCCAGTGAGCCCTGACCCATTCCCCGGCCCCTCCTGCCTCGGTGTCCCGATCACCCAGTGCTTCTTAGGTTTCTTCCTGCCTGCGGAAACTAGGGGAAGAGGAAGAGACGAAGGAGGGCACCTTCTTTCCGAGAAGGCCAGGCATGTCACAGCTACAGGGGGCGGGTAGATGGGGGCGTTCTGGGGCACTGCTCCAAAGCTCCCAGTCCCTCTAAAGTACTGTTCATCTCACCACACGAAATCCCTTCTCCATTTCCTTCGGCCCGGAATCCTTCAGGCTAATGAGAGCTTTAGGACTCTGAGGGGTGGGGGTAGGGCGTCTCCGGACACATTCCCAGGCAAAAAAATTTAAAAAAATAACAAAACTAAACAAAACAAAAAAAACCCTCTTGAAATCCTAGTCTATGGTCCCCATGACACTAGTAAATCCCCGGGGAGAAGGGAGTCCCCAGTCCCTTACAAAGTTCCTCTTGTTCTAGACACAGAAGTGAGAAGAAGTGACAAAGAAAAGATGATGGTAGTCATCTCAGTACCTGTGTTGTTGTTGGAGTCCAGGGTCGTCATGTCTTCACCGGTTGAGAGCGGTCATTCAAACTGGACCTTGACTCAAACTGGAGGTCGCAATTGCCGCTGTCTCCCCCTGGGCACTGACTCAGGGCAGGGAGTGGAGGCGCCCTGCAGCAAGGTTTTGGGGTGGCCGGACTGCAGCCCTGCAGAAGGGGAGGACGCTGAGGCAACGGAGGTCTGCTTTGCATGGGAAGCGCAGAGAGAGTGTGGGGGAAGGAGGCCGAGAGAATTAGCCTGCAGTCGTCCTGGCTAGAAAGCAGGAAGCAAGGAGGTCGGGTCTCCGCAGTGCACCGGTGCCGCTGCCCGAAGGCTCCGCAGCGCCGCAGGATAGCGAATCGGGAACTCCCGGTGCAGAAGTCCCAGAGGGGGAGAGGTTGCAGTCAGGAAGTAAGTAGGTGATGGGGAGAAACAGGGCACCCAGGCGCAAAGAAGCGAGACGTGTGCCCTGCTACGTTCCCTCGGCAGCAATATTTCACTCTGCCAATCTCAGCCGCCTTTTGCCCCTGCCTTTTTCCCTGGGACAGAAGGCTCTGCGCAGGCGCCAGCAACCCAGGATTCCCGGGCCGCACGCGGCACTGGAGCAGGTACCATGTGATCCCAGGGAGCGCCTCGTGCCCCAGTGACACACTTTTCCAGCAGCAGGCACGTTGAGCGCCGTGCGCCTGCGTAGCGCCAAGGCTGCCGGGACTTGTGGTCCACTGGTAAAGTGGGCGGACTGCGTCTGTTTACCCCTTTCTGCCTCGCAAAAGCTCTTGCTGGGACGGGGAGGAGCTGAGAGCGGGGTGGGTGGGGTGCGCCGAAGAGTCGGGGTGGCGTGTTTGGAAAGCCTGTATGGCAGAGGCATGTGAATTCCTGGGGAGGGACTGGCAAGCTTCGCTGCTCCCTGGGAGATCAAAGCTAATAGGCTTTTTCTGCAAACCTTGCAAACGTGAGTACTTCACGTGATTGCAGGACTGACCTCGCCTTGAGGTTACGGGTGACACGGGGAGAGAAGACAAGTAGGGGAGGGAGATATCCCTGAGTTAGCAGCTTAAGCTGAACTTCTGCTGCCGGGCCAAGTCCTAAAACTAAAAGGAAATGTGACCTCTTCTCCCCTCTGCTCCCCTCCGGGAGAGCGCGCCCCTGGGAAAAGGAGTTGCATTGGGGGTGAAGATGCCCCTTGGGACTCCCTGTTTGCTTGTGTGATACCTTCCCACCCATTTGAGGTGACTTTGGGTTGAGTCATTTCCCTTTATTTGTGAAATAAAAAGGACAAGGAAGGGGAACTTTATGGTGAAAGTGCTTTGAGGTCCTAAAGTAATGAGGCCAGAGGTGAGGCAGGGGCCTGGGAGCACAG
>NW_005355708.1:4664172-4680666 GCF_000412655.1 Myotis brandtii | reverse complement strand
TAATTTGTGGATTCCACAGAAGGTAACTCGGAAGGGAACACCCAAGGTTAAGAGCTTCTTACCTTCCCTCCTCTACTGATGAGGAAAATGAGGCTTTGCAGTGACTGGCCCATGGTCAGACATCTATTGCTAGTTTCCTCTGCCCACCCTAAACATGAGGAGATGGGCAGATGTGCAAGTGAAACACTGAGGCTAGGAACAACCAGCATCTTCCTTCACAGCAGCAATTGCCCAGCTGGTAAAAACAGGTCTCAGGTAGAGGTCTATCCTGTTTGAGGATTTGGGTTACGGGGAGAGACAAGAGCCTCTTCAGGCAGCCAAGTGAACCTGGCCCACCTGCTGCTTCCTGCTAATTCCTCCACAAACCCAGTGATTCTAGGGAGATTTCCTCCCCTTCTCCACTTGTTCACAAGCAGCTCCTGGGGCAGCATGGATGGATGCCTGGGAACATGACAGCCGCCGAAGAGGTAGAGAAAAGGAGTGTGGGCACCAGGAAGAAAATAGCTGGGTAGCAAGGAAGTGAGTAAGCTGAGAGGACTGTGAGGTTGACTGAAGGGGTGGTGGCTGGGCAGCTGGCCTTACCACTGATCCCAGTAGACTTTGACTCCCAGTAAAAGATGGGCCCCCTAAAATGGCTCACTAGAATGGCGGGGGCTTTAGTTTTGTTCTCAAGCCCCTAAGGAAAGTGGGAGAGAAAAGGCAGTGAGCTCTTCTTTGTCCTGCCCTGGCCCCTTCTTTGTCCTGCTCTGGCCCTTTGGCCCAGAGCTGGGAAGCTGCCTCAGAGCGTGGGAGGGCCTGGGAGGGGCGAGGACAAACAAGGAAAGAGGCTTTTCAGGAAAACTTGGTTCAGAACTCAGCCTCCACCTCCTCTCCCTCCTCCCCTTGGGCTCTGGAGGGAAAGCTGGAAGGTGAGCTGCCATGTCTGGCCCTGCATGCTCTCTGTGCCTCCTTTCTGACTCTCCACCAGAGCCAGGGCCACAGCCCAAGGATCTGCCAGGGCTGTACTCAAAGTCAGAGCCCTTGGCATGACCTCTAGCTCTCTACCAGCCCCAGTACCACCACTAGCACACTCCCTTTAGTTGTCCTGGATCCCCCCCAAGGCCCACAGCTCTGTTGGCTGCTCTGGTGATCTGGCCCACCCTCTGTTCTACTTGCTGGTGTTTATCCCCGTTGGAGGGGGGGGGGGCGTCCAGGGGTCAAGGCTCCCTCCCTGACTTTGCAACAAGTGACAGGGAAGAGGAAGCAGAGGCAGCTAGAGCTGAAATTCAGTCAGCCTAACACTTGGCAAGAAGCTGGGTTGTTTTGCAATCTGTGTGAGGTATGAAGGTGGAGGTTGGGAGGGAGGAGGCATAAGATGGGGATTACCTCTGCTGCCTCCTTCCTCTGCACTTCTTAGAGGGCTCTCCTTTTCTCCCTTGACAAAGAAGTACCTTTGGGATCTGCCTTCTATAATTGTAGAGGATACAGAATAATGAGAGGCAGGACTTGCCCTCGGCTCCAGAAGCTTCTAATCTATTCACCTGGTTCTTCTCTCTGCCAACAGCTGCTGGGATAAGGACAGAAACTATGGGACCCAGAGCCACCAAAAGGATGAAGAAAAGGCTTGGTTGTCTGGCTTTTGAGTACCTGGGGTAGAATCTAGCTTTGGCCTCTCTTTGACCTCAATCTTGACCTTCAATAACAGGTGTATCTCAACACAGCCTCCCACCCCCTCCTGCCAGCTAGACATTCCAGTTCACTTCTACACACACACACACACATACACACACCATTCCTCCCACAACCAAATTCAGCCCAAGAAGGAACTGCACCCTTAATAAACACGATTCAGATTGGAACCGTGGGAAATGGATACACGTCCAAGACTTGGCAGAGCAAGGCACAGGCCTGGCTCCAGGTTGCACACACTTCTTCTCAGATTCCTCAGAGTCCAGGATTCTGGGGACTGACCTCACCATTTAGGGACAGGGTTGTATCCTGTGCCTGTGTGTTTCCATATATGTCTTTTTAATTCTGTGTTTCTTTGGACTGGGAAGGATGTAAAGATAGAGAAGGCAATGGACTGAGAGCTTTTAAGTTCTGGCCAGAGAGAGTGTGTGTGTGATCATATGACTGTGATTGTGGGTGTGTAAGTGTGAATGGTATGAGTGTGTGTGGATGTGTGTGTTTAATCCAAGAACTATTCTCCTTGTCAGTAGGTTGTTCCAGGTAACAGGGCAACGCCCTGTGCAAATCCTGGGTGGCCTCAATCTTGGGCCAACGTTGACGGCCTGACTGAGGGTGGGTCCTTGCTGCAAACCAGGTCAAGCTGCAGTAGGTGCCTTCCCTTCCCCCTCCTTTCTCACCAAGCAAACCATTGCCCAGGGGGAAAACCTGCCTGCCCAGGTGATGCAAATGTGGGACAACCTGGGATGTCCCAGAATCAGGGACCCAGCCTCCCTAGATCCTTTTCTGGTTCTCGAAAAGGCCAGCTAGCTTGCCCCAACCTTCCCAGAGCCTTGATGTCTTGGGAAGGGTCAAAGTCTGAGCTAATTTGTTATTTGGGAGAGATGGAGACAGAGAGGGTGAGGCAAGAGTCAGGGCTGGGTCCCATGGATGTGCTTTGCCTCAACTTCTGTCTCTACCTCACTACTCCTTTTTTCAAGGAAAGGGAATAATAAATATGTATTAAGTACCAACTGTATGCCAGGTACTGTGCTATTACCTCGGTTAATATCCAAAACAACCCTATGCTATAGGTCTCATTCTTATTTTAGAGTTGGGGAATCAGAGACTTAGGGGCGTTAATTAACTTGCCCAGAATGCTCCAGAGACTAAGCAATTTGTCTGGAAGTGTATCTGCATAGCATTTGACTTAAGATTAAGAAGGTGTCGCATCATGTGGCTGGGTGGCTCAGTTGGTTAGAGCGTCGTCCTGATACACCAAGGTTGCAGGTTCCATCTCCAGTCAGGGCACATACAAGAAGCAACTAAGTAGAACAACAAATTGATGTTCTGTTTTCCTCTCTCTCTTTCTCTCTCCCTCTCTCTCTCTCCCTCTTCCTCTTCCCCCGCTCGCTCCCTAAAACCAATTCTAAAAAAAGGATGTCGCATTAAAGGATGGCAGAGTTGGAGATTATTGGAGGGCTGACACTTTCCCAGCCATCTTTTGGAACTACCCCTATCAACAGCTCAAAGAAAATGGCAAATGTTGGGAATTCCACCCCAGGCACGAGGATGAAACTCTTTCCACCAGCAGGACTGCCCTTCCTGAAGAGAATGATTGCTTCTGGTGCAATGTCTGAGCAGCAGGCTCATCCTGGTGTTGCTACGCAATGATGGTGCTTGGAAGTGAGGTGTGTCTCCCAGACCAGACGAGAAGCCTGAAGCACTCGGTGCTCCTGCCCCCACAGTACCTCAGCTTCCCAGAAGCTCCGTTTTAATTCCAGCCACATTTCCTCTTCCCTAAACTCCTCCCTCTGCCTCCTACCTTCTCCTGGGCTGGTGGCAAAGGAAGAAGGTGGCCAGCATAGGATGCAACAAACAAACTTCCACGTAGACTGACTGCTACAGAGGTAACTGAAGCAGGCGTCTGAGCTCTCCCCTGTCCCAGACTTTGGGATCTGCAGCTGGTGATGAGGGGAGAGGGGCAGGTAAGTCCAGGCCCTTTGAAGAGCCATGGTGCCTCCTTCCAAGGGATGTATTAAGAATGGATTGATTCATTCAGGGAGAGTGTTGAAAGCCACCAAGGACAGACAGAGGTTGTGTAACAAGCCCTAAGGAAACAACATCCCACTTCCCCATTCACCTGCCTGAGAGACGTGTACCTCTAAAAACCCCTTCAAAAGCCACCTACCATCCTGGGCCAATGGCTCTTCAGCAAATCATTTGGGGAACCTGAAGGAGGGTCCTCCAGGAGGTGGCATGGACTGTCCTTGGCAGTGGCAGGCTAATCAAACCCCAGATTGCCCTCTTTCTGGCCTGGGGTTCCGCCTCCTGGTTGGGGGGCAAGGGCACCCAGCACATGCTATGCCAGGGCCATCCCGTCCAGCCTTTGCTATGCTGCTGCTGCTGGTGTCATCTTGCAGGTCCCTGCACCTGCCATTGGCCGTCCTTGAGCCTCTGTAGGACTGAGATGCAGGAGACTGTGTGTGGGGAGTGTGCAGGGGCGTGGGGGTGGGGGTGGAGGGGCGCCTGTGTGCCTGCCTCCTTTCCCATTCCTTACCCCCAGATGAGATCTGTCTCAAACCCTCTCCTTATCCAGCATCTCTCCCCAGTCCCTTGGCCTCTGCAGATCTTCACGCAGCTGCCTGGGGAGCCGGCGGCTCATGACAGTCCTCGTGAGCGGGATGGACCTTGGAGGAGCCATGGCCTGGGCAGGCGTGTGTAGCTTCTGGGAGGCTTACATAAACACTGGCTGGGATCGGGAGGGAAGGGGGGTGTGTGTGTGCAGTGGGCTGCCCAGGAAATAAAGCAACCCCAGCCCCGCCAGCTCAGCCTGCATGGAAAGAAGGAACAAGGCTAATTTTCCCTCCTCTCATCCCTCTCCCCCCTGGTCTGCAGCTGTTAGTTGGGCTGGAAAGACTGCAGTATCATGGGGGAGAGGGGCGGGGGAAGGAGAGAGAGAGAGACCAATTTGGGATCCCTCCCCTTCTTCTAAATTGGGGGGGAGGATGGGGAGAAGCAATTTGCCAAAGAGATTTTCAATGCCACAGGAAGGAGCTTTGTCTCATTAGAATGCGCATTTGCACCCTGAAAAAAAAAATCTGTGCTGGTTGCAAAAATTCAGACGTGTGTAGGGGCCCAGCGGAGATTTAAAAAAAAAAAAAAAAAAGCGCTAGCTCTGCAATGCAGGATCTGCGAAGTTTTGGTGCCACGAGGAAATGTGGGTCGTGCTCATTTCATTTGCTTGTTCCTGCTAACCTACTGTCCGCCTGACTCCAGCACAGCCTCACATCTCAGTCAGAGGCCCTGCTGCTCAGAACCAGGGTCATGGGCAGGGGACTGAAGCCGAGGGCTGGAAGGGGGAGTCAGGGGTTAATGTGCTGAGAGGATTCCAGGGGGCTGGGAGGGCCAGACGGGTGGGAGGGGACACTGGCCTGAGGGATGGAGGCTGAACTTGCCTTTGCACCCGTTTGCACCCGTGTTTGTTCTCCAGCTGGACCCGGGTTAGTGTGAAGTTCTTCCAGCTCTCCTCCCCCCACCCCCCACCCTACTCCCAGCTCCTCCCTATCCCCAGTTGGCAGAAGGACTTTCTCCTTCCTGTCCACTGACTCCAAAGACCAGCCCTACAGAATGAGCCCGTGCTTCATTCCCTGACCCCAGGGAACCCTGAACTCTCCTTGTCCTCATCTGGAATGGGCGCTTGCTGCATCTCTGTGGGGTGTCCTCCTTCCCACAAAGAGGGGACCAGGCAGCCCTATTTGGGGAGCCCAGGCTGCAGGGAAACCAAGTCTTGACTCTGAGCTGACATTGCACATCAGCTCGAGGGCTGGCCTGGACCAGGCCGTGCTCTTGGCTGGGGGAGGCCCTTTGTTCATGTGGGACTGAGGGCTCTGGGTTGTGTAAAGGCCAAGGGGCTGCCTGGGGAGAGACTATGCCTGGAAAAACCATGTTTCTTTCTCGGGTGTTTGCTCCCCTGGTGCCTCAAGAGAGACAAAAGGAGACAGTAGCAGGATAAAGAGCCAGGAGAGGAGCAGAAGGGCACCCAGTGCCCTTCACTCCTTCCCCATCTTCCCTCCTGTTTCCCGGGCCAGCAGAGGACAGGGCCCAGTGTGTTTGTGCCGGCTGGAGGCTCACGCGGGCTGCCCGGGTCACATGGGCTGGGCATGTGCAGCCTGCTCCATTTCTACCACAACAACTCGCTCATAAACAGCCGGGCTGCTGCTGGCGGTGGCGGTAGAGACATGTGCAAGCGAGGGGGTGGGGCACGTGGCCCTGCCCGAGCCAAGGGAAGGCGCTCGCTCAGCACTGCCCCGCCCTCCCCACACTGGGGCTGCCTCGCCACAGGAAATTCCTAGTGCTCCCTTGCTGCTGCAAAACATGTTTTTGGGAAGTGACTTTCAATAAGGATGGAGTCGATGGGCTATTAAAAAAGAGAGAGAACGGGTAATGAGTCGGAGACCGACTTCTGCTCGGCTGGTCCTTTCTTAGATCCCTGTACTGGTTGGGGTGGAGGGCTGAGCAGGAGTCAGGTGTTTCTAAGTCTTACCTGTTTCTTCCTTCTAAACCTATATGAAGGCAGAACCAGCAAGGGCTCCATGGTGAGTGTTGGGGTGAGGAACAGAGTTCCCTAAGATGGTGGCCCCAGGACTAGTAGCAGGGTCAGCAGCAATTGAGGACCTATCAGAAATGTAAATTCTCAGACCCCCTTGAATCAGACACTCAGCAGTGGAGCCCAGCAATCTGGCTTTTTAAAAATATATATTTTTTTATTGATTTGAGAGAGGAAGGGAGAGAGGGAGAGAGAGAAAAAACATTAATGAGGAGAGAGAATCATTGATCAGCTGCCTCCTGCATGTCCCCCTCTGGGGATCAAGCCCACAACCCAGGCATGTGCCCTAACCTTGTTCCCTAACTGGGAATGGAACCATGACCTTCTGGTTCATAGGTCTACGCTCAACCACTGAGCCACGCTGCCAGATTCAGCAATCTGAGTTTTAAGGAGCCCTCCAGGTGGTGGGTTTGGTCCCCAGTGAGGGCACATACCCAGGCAACCAATCAATGTTTCTCTCTCAAATTTCTCTCTCTCCCACCCTTCCTCTCTCTAAAATAAATTTAAAAAATAAAATAAAAAAGTTTGGCCAGAGGGCATAACCAGATACAGTTAGAATCAGTGAAAAAAGCATTTATTGAGTTCCTACCTACCATGTGCAAGGATTCTGGAAATGAGGGCAAATGAGTAGTAGGAAGAGAAATAGCTGAGATCTGAAAGGGAAAGGGGCGGGGGGAGGGGGAGCTAATAAGGGGAAGAGAGGGCTAGGATTGTAATTGTGAGTCGTAATTGTTTATCTTTTCTCCGTCTTACCTACTTTTCTTCCTGCCCCGAGGCTCCTGTTAGAGCAATGGATTGGGGTTTAAATGGTTTTGAGGTTGGAGGTAGAAATTGGTCCCTTGTCTATTTTTGCTGGCATGGGGACCCCAAGCTAGATGCAGCCATAGGTCCTTGCTTCCCATGCACAACTAAAAGGATATGAGCAACACACACACACACACACACACACACACACACACAGGCTCCCTGGGATCTCCGAGGCAGGGCTAGGGAGAGCCAAGAATAGGAATGAGGTCCCAGAGGGTTGGAAGTACCCCACAAAATGAGTTTAACAGATAACAAGCAGGAAAAAGTCTTTCAATGGGGGAGGGTGGGGACAATCCTGGCCTTTTCCAGCTTCCTGAGCCCCAGAAACTGTGACCAGCAGCAGCAGAGGGTCCCTAAGGCAAGTCACAAAGGCTCCTGAGAAGGAGACCTGAGCCTGGACAGCTCAGTGACTGGAGAGTGCTGAATTGGGGATCAGAAGGGTTCCCTGTCCCAAGCAAACAGAACAAGGGTTTTTTTTTTGGGGGTGGAGGAAGCCAGGGATGGGAGCCTTGCTCAGCCCTCTCCTCAGGCCTTCCCTCCCCCATCACATGCAGCCCCTCCGGAGCACAGCTCTCCTTACTGTCTCAAGTGTGACCCCTTGACTCATGGTCTCTCCCTGCTCATTATTTTGAGGAATAGACTTTCCTGTGATTCTCATAATGCCCTTTCTTATGCTTCTCTGCAAGGTTTCCTCTCTGCCCGAGAGGCTCTGGGCTCTCAAGGAGCAGACATCCCTGCAGGCTCAGCTGCAGTGACCTACATCAGCTCTCCCCAGGCCCAGGGATGGGGGTTGAGGTCTCAAGATAGGAACTGGGGAATCTGGCACAGGTCTACAGATGATGACGTCAGAAAGGCAGGCTGCAAAAGTGTTATGGGCCAGAAAGAGTTCATCCACCTGGCGCCAGCAGAGCCAAACACTAAACATCGAGAATTGCAGTGGAGAAATATTAGCTATTTTATTGAGGAATGGCACCACCCCAGAAGAATGGGGAGATAATGCTAAAAAAAAAAAAAATGGCATGTAGGTTACAGATTACATAGGGCAAAGTTACAAGACTCATGGGTTAGGGGTTGTGCTGGACACTGATTGGTTGGAGGTAAGGTAAAGGTAATAAATCATTTCTTCAGGTCTTAAGGGCAGTTCTGAGGCCTTTTCCAGGGTCCCTTTGTCCCGTTTCATGGGAAAGTAGCCAGGGAATAGTTCCACCTTAGGGATCAGGAACTGAAACATAACTTAGGTCAAGATGTTATCTTTAGCCTGCCAGAGGTCCAGACTATGTGATCATTGGTCAGATCTGGACTACTGTTTGGTGCCTCGAGGACTGCTGATTTTCAGGGGAAAGGCTCTGTCTGGGGCAGGGTGGGAGAAGAGAGAGAGAGAGAGGATTTCTAGAATTTAAAACATGTAATAAGTCATAAGGACACCCAGTTTGAAAAGTGGCAAGAAGAAAGAGCAAGGCAGGGGGCACCACTGGACGGAATGCAGATGATATCAGGAGACTCTCTAACCCCCAAATGCAAACACTTAGATTCTGAAAAGGATCCATAAGGAACCCCGTTACTAATTACCATTCACAAACCCCTGCCTTCGGGACCCTGGCCTCGGAACCTTTCCTTCTAGCTACAGGCCTTCTGGAACAGGGAAGGCAGGTTCTGAAATAGGTGCTTTTTCTCTCTCTATGAACCACCGTGTTTAGGATGCCCACTGCCTCCAGATTGTGGATGTTTTGCCCTGGCAAGGAAATCCTATTGTGGGGGCAGGAAATTAGGTGGTGGTGACAGAGAATAATAGATGAGCCGAGAGAAAGAGAGGGAGGGAGGGAGGGAGAGAGAGAGAGAGAGAAAGAGAGAGAGAGGGAGAGAATATGAGCCTGAGCTGGTGAGCAAGCTGTGCAAAGGGTGGCTCTCACTGTCCAAAGGGCTTCCCCTTAGCCAAGCTCCACCCCAAAGCCCAGGAAGTCCACAGCTTGGCACCCAGCCAGAGTGAGAGCATTCCTCAGGACTCTGACAGGCTGGGGGGGATGGTGCTGGTGTTCCCACCGCCAGGATGGGGGAGGGGAAGGAAACGCGCAGGGGAGGAAATGACCACAGAGAAGAGGGTGAGGGTAAGAGGTGGGGAGCTGGTTCTCTGCCACGAGTTCCTATTAGAGAGAAAGTGGAGGCTGAATGCTTCCCAACGGCCACAAGAAGGGTCTGCAGTTTCAGAGCAGATGACCCCTAGGTCACCTCTCTGCTCAGGGTCATTACTGAGGTCTCACACTGTCCTCTGGATTCGCTCGCTCCCTCCCTCCCTCACCCTGGGGCTGTGGTTGAGCTCGGGAGCCCCCGAGTGGTGAATATGTGGAACTGCAGCTGGGCTGAGGGAGGAGCTCAGAGGGTCTCCCTCCGTCTCTCCAACAGGCCCCTTCCCTTTCCTCCCCTGGGCCCAGGACTCTGGAAATAGCACCTGATAATGGGAGCGCTGACAGATGCTGAGTTGTAGGAAAGCAAGCGTCTTCCCTAGTCCTTAACGTTCTAGCTGGATTGCTTTTGGGCTGTTTCCCTGGAAAATAGGACACTATTTCCCTATTTGCCCTAGGACTCCTTCCATTTTCTTCCACACATGCCCCAGAAGTAGCGTGTTTATTGGCTACAATGAGGTCCCCTCCTTGCACCCCAAGATTTGTAGTTCTTGGGCTGTTTACTATTCATGACTTCTATAACTTTGGAGGGACAAATAACCCAGGGATCATTCTGATTTTAAATCCCTTCCTTCTCTGAGCACTGACAGATGTACATACAACTCTTCCTCCCAGTCTCCAACCACATACTTTCCATCACCCCAATTCCCTACCCAGTCTCTCAACCCCACATCTCATGTGGGGAAAAGGAGTGGGGAGGAAAACAGCAAAGCCTAGGTCAGAATTTTTCCCAAGGAAACCGGTTCCCTCTGTTTGGCTTCACTTGACCTATTTTCTAGCTTTTCCTGGTTAGTCCCCTTGTTCTGTGCACCAAGCCTTCCCACTGGACTAATTTTTGCTGTTCTGCCCACTCCCCCTTCCTCCCACATGACCTCCTGGGGTTCTTCCCATCCAGAGCAACTGTTCCCAATGTTGAGAAGAGGAGAGTCCGTTTTGGAAATAATTTATGTCAGCTTCGGGAGTGTGAGCCCATAGAGGGAGAACTACTTTGTGTTGTCGGGGGAAGGGAAGGTAGTGAAGGAGGCAAAAAGCAGAACACTCACCCCCGGAGAGGCTGTGTTCCCGCTATCCAGCCCCTAATTAAAGAACTCTGGGTTCTCAGACAGCTCTCTCTACCAACATCCTGAAGAACTCCAGGGAAATGGAGGTGGAGGAGAGGTAACCAACTTTGCAACTAGGGATTAACATTTTATCCAACTTGACCCCAAGCAGTTTTTTCTTTTTCTTTTTTAAATTGACTTGAGAAAGATTGATTTGTTGTTCCATTTATTTATGTATTCATTGGTTGATTCACGTGCCTGACGGGATCAAACCCTCAACCTTGGTATATTGGGAGGATGCTCTAACCAACTGAACTAACTACCCAGCCAGGGACAAGAGGGTGAGGGAGATTCTCTTGAATTTGCCTCTTATGTGGTGTGATCCTTAATGTTATTAACTAGGGAGCTACGTGGATATGGAATCATTTTAAGCAGAAACACCCATTTCCCCTATTGTACTCCAGCCCTCAATCAGATTTCCTCTCCTCCCGGGGCTGCTGCTCCACATTAACCCTGAAGGGGGCACTTTTGTTCAATCGGTAGTTGGTGCCAGCCAAAAGGGAGCCCAAGGAAGGAAACATAACAATTGGTCACGTGCTGGGGGTGGGGTTCTCGCAGGGGTTGCTGGGACAGGGAAGGGAGGTCCACGTGGAGTGGGTGGAGCTCACTGAAAGTTTTGGCGGGGCTGGCAAAGGAAGAAAAATACCCAAATTTGAGTTGTGATTAAAAAAAAACAAGTCAGCAGGGAGGGTGTGTTCCGCCCGCGGAGAGGCCTAGCAGAGGGAGAAGGGGAACGGCACATGAGCATCTTGCTTGTGGACGCCTGGAATGCAGGGCAGGGTGTCTGGGAAAAAGAATTCTGGAGCAGGGGCCGCGCTCGGAGCCGGAAACCTCTGTGGCTGCATGCTGGTTCCCCACCCCCCATCCTCCTGGAGAAGGGAAAAGTGGCCTCTCCACCCATGGTCTCATTTTGGTCCCAAGTGGGGCTGGGCTAATGCCAGGTACGCAACCCGTCTTTATTTACCTTTCCAAGAGACTCGGGAAGCCGCTCAGATGAATCCTCTCTCCTTGGGAAAAAGCCAAAACAAGCCTCCTTTTTAAAAATATATATATTTTTAATTGATTTTAGAGAGGAAAGGACAGAGAGATAGAAGCATCAATGATGAGAAAGAAACATTGATGGGCTGCCTCCTGCATGCCCCCTACTGGAGATCAAGCCTGTAACCCAGGCATGTGCCCAACCGGGAATCGAACTGTGACCTCCTGGTTCATAGGTCGATGTTCAACCACTGAGCCATGCAGGTGGGGCCAAGCCTCCCCTTTTCACTACCTAGTTGTGCCTCACTGTTAGCAGGAAAACACAGCTGCACGCAGGCTTTGAGCTTGAAGGAGCTCGAAAGATGGTCTAGTTTAATTTTCTTTGGGGGCTGGGGGAACCAAGACCCAGACAGGTAAAGGGCTTGCTGCGTGCTCTTTTCCTACCACAGGCATTCCCTTCAAAGAATGTAGGTCAAAGGAAGTTACTCCACCTTTCTAAAAGACTAGGGCCTAGAGGAATGGTAAAAGTGTTGGCTTCAACTCCATCTGCACCTTTAGCCAGAGGGCAAAAGGGAATGATCATTATCCCATTAGAAATAAATAGGCAGAGAATTGTTTAGGACTTGATTTATGGGTCCTACTCCTTTCCTAGGTTCCCTCACAGCTAGCAGCTCCACTTCCTCCCTCTTAGCCTTTATTCTTGGCTCTCTAGTGTTTTTGTATGTCTTAGTTCAAGGATTACTACAGCTTCAAACCTAATGGTTTGGAAGCAAGATTTCTCTTTCCTTACTAGCAGATCTTCTCTTACCAGGTTTCAGTTTTCGGGTGGATTATCCACCTCATCCTGTGAATTAAGATCAGAATTCCAATCCCAAAATGCCAGCCTTTTGGCTTTGGGGAAGAAAAGCATGTTTTCTTCATCTGGATCAGTGAAATCCTAGACTGGACTTTAGAGCTGTTAAGGTTCCAGGGGAAAAAAAAAAGTGGGGGACAGATGTAAGATTGCCAGCTTTTTATTTTGCCAAGTAAGGACATTAAAAAACTACCTCCACTAGTTGCTACTTACTATCACCATCATTTCACAAAAGAAAGTACATTTTAACACACACACAATAGGAAGCATGTAATCTCAGAATAAATAACAGTCCTAGGCTTCCTTGCATTGACTTACATGGGTACTATAGTGCCCCCCTCCATTTTATTGAAAATAGATTCTAGTTTGGTCTATGGGTCTCTAGACCTGAGTGCCAAATCCAACCCAATGCCTGTTTTTATATGTGCTACAAGCTAAGAATAAGCTCAGAATTTTTTAATGCACGAAAAATCTAGAATAGTATTCCATGACACATGAAAAGTAAATGAAATCCAACCCTGGCCAGTGAGCTCACTGGTTAGAGCGTTGGCCCTCACACCGAAGGGTCGTGGGTTCGAATCCCACTCAAGGGCATTTACCTGGGCTGCAGGTTCATCCCCAGACCTAGTCTGGGCACGTGAGAGGCAACCCAGTAGACCTGTCTCTCTCACATCGATGTTTCTCTCTCTCCCCTCCTCCCATCCTCCCTCCCACTCTCTTAAAAATTGCCTGTTTTTATATGTGCTACAAGCTAAGAATAAGCTCAGAATTTTTTAATACATGAAAAATCTAGAATAGTATTCCATGACACATGAAAAGTAAATGAAATCCAACCCTGGCTAGTGAGCTCACTGGTTAGAGTGTTGGCCCTCACACCAAAGGGTAGTGGGTTCAAATCCAGGTCAAGGGCATTTACCTGGGCTGCAGGTTCATTCCCAGACCTAGTCTGGGCACATGAGAGGCAACCCAGTCGACCTGTCTCTCTCACATCAATGTTTCTCTCTCTCCCCTCCTCCCATCCTCCCTCCCACTCTCTTGAAAAAATTCAATGGGAAAAATATCCTCGGGTGAGGATTAACCAATATATGTAATACTAGAGGCCCAGTGCATGAAATTCGTGCATGGGTAGGGTCCCTAGTGGCTGCCAGCTGCTGGTGGAGCCTTCCTTCGTTCCGTGCCACCCCCTGGTGGTCAGTGCATGTCATAGTGAGCAGTCGAGCTCCTGGTCGGTCAAACTCCTGCCCGAGGGGACAATTTGCATATTAGGCTTTTATATACATATAGATTATATATATGAAATTCAAACTTCAGTGTTCCTAAATACGACTTTATCAAATGGTAGAACTGTGATTGCTGCTTGGTCTCACACCAGACCCTTCGCTTTTAACCGTTGAGTCTCTCATCTGTCATTCCCTCTATTGCCATACTACTAGTACCTTACATAACCACTCATCATCAGCCATACTCACTCATACATTATTTCTTTTTGCTACCATGGCAAAGTTAAATAGTGCAGGAGACCCGAAGGGCTGTCAAAGCCTAAAATATTTACTATCTGGATTTGTTGTTGTTGTTGTTAATCCTCACTGGAGGATATCTTTTCCATTGATTAGAAGGGAGGGGGAGAGGGAGAGAGAAGAGAGAGAAACATCAATGTGAGAGAGCCACATCAATCCATTGCTTCCCGCACGTGCCCTAACCGGGGCAGGGAACCTGCAACTCAAGTATGTGTCCTTGACCAGAATCGAACCCACAACCCTTGGGTTCATGGGCTGACACTCTAACCACTGAGCAATGCCAGCCTTTGATGATACAGCTTGACTGATAAATTATCCATTCCTTAACTGGGCCTTCAGACCTTCATAATCTGGTCTCAAAACCCTCTTGACCTGCTTTATCCCCTATACTCCTCACTATCCAAGCTAAACACCAGCCAACTTCTCCCATTTACTCCAATACATTCTTTTATCCCATGCCTTCACAATATTCTCATGTCTGAGATGTCCTCCTACAGTCTGAATCTTTAAGACCCACCTCAGTTGTCATTTCCTCAATTCCTTCCAAGATAGTATGTTCTTTCTTCTCTGTGCTCCTAGACAACTTTCTTCCCTAGGTTCTACTACTTTTTACGCTATGCTGTTATATGACTGTCACTCTCAAGGTCAAGGGTAGATGCCTTGTCTTTAATACAACTAAACAGTTCATTTACTCATTCACTGAATATTTATTAAGTGCCTACTGTGTGCCAGGCATGGTTCTAAGTGCTGAGGATACAGCAGTGAACAAAACGTGAAGCTTACATTCTAGAAGGACAGAACAACAAATAAGGTAAATTACATGTTAGATGGTAATAAGTTCTACGGATTAAAATAAAGCAGAAAAGGGGAGAGGGATTTGGAGGGGAGCTGTGAGTTTACATAGGGTGGCTAGAAAAGATCTGATGAAAAGATATTTAGAGAGAGGATATCTGAAGGAGTGAACCAGGTGGAGGGAACAAGTGAAAAGACCCAAGCAGACATATGGCAGGTGTGTTTGAAAAACAGCCAAGAGGTGAGTGTAGCAGGGGGTGGTGAAGAAAGGGAGAGCAGTAGGAGTGGAAGTCAGAGAGCAGTACCAGAGGGCCAGATCCTATGTAGGCCATAATAATGATAATTTTATTTTTACTCCAAGTAAGATGGGAAGCCATGAGTTTTTTGTTGTTGTTAATCCTCACCTGAGGATATTTTTTCCATTTATCTTCAGAGAAAGTAGAAGGGACAGCCTGCAACCAAGGTATGTGCCCTTGACCGGAATCGAACCTGAGACCCTTCAGTCTGTGGGCTGATGCTCTAACCACTGAGAAAACCAGCTAGGGCACCATGAGTTTAGAAGAGAGAAAAAAACATGATCTCACTCATGATCGCTATGGCTGTTGTGCTGAGAACAGATTTAAGTAGGGGAAGGCAAAGGTTGAAACTGAGAGACTAATTACAAGGTTACTGCAATAAAAAAGTGAGATATGGTTAGGGCCTAGACCAGTGGTTCTCAACCTTCCTAATGCCGCGACCCTTTAATACAGTTCCTCGTGTTGTGGTGACCCCAACCATAAAATAATTTTCGTTGCTACTTCATAACTGTAATTTTGCTACTGTTATGAATTGTAATGTAAATATCTGATATGCAGGATGTATTTTCATTGTTACAAATTGAACATAATTAAAGCATAGTGATTAATCACAAAAACAATATGTAATTATATACGTGTTTTCCCCGATGGTCTTAGGCGACCCCTGTGAAAGGGTCGTTCGACCCCCCAAAAAGCAAGATTTAGGTGGGGGAAATTCAGGAGTGTGATTTTAGATGTAAGTGTGAAATGCCTATTAGACATCCAAGTGGCTATGTCTCCTAGGGAGTTGGATGCATGATTCTGAAGTTAGGGGGCGCATCCAGAGAGAAGACATGCATGTGGGAGCTGGTCAGTGTAGAGGTGGTAGTGACCGTTTTGATCCCGGAAGAAAGATCAGCATTTGAAATCGCCTCCCACCACATCACATCCCCCTTCACTGGTCACCCCTCCTCATCCCTTTCGGACCCGATACTTCCCTTTCGGACCCGAGGCCACAGGGTCTGGTGGAGGGGGACTGGGCGCTCCTGGCTTCTTAACCATTCACACCCAGAGTTTAACTGTCCAGTGCTCCATGCTGTGGGCCCACCGGGCAGAGACGTCGTTTTAACGAGAGGTTTTCACATGAGGCCAAGAATGTTAGTCTTCTTCGTCTCCATACGGGTTGAAAATATATATACAGACCTCAACAGAAAAGAAAAACAACCAATTACAACGGAAAGCTTTTTCACGAGGAATTCTGGGAGGACTTATTGGCTAAAGTTGCCTGGAAATTAAGACACACACACGCACACAATGAACCCCGAAAGGCGGCAAGAAGCGCTCAGCAAGCCCGAGCGCCCTAGTGTGCGCCTCCCCGGGAAAGGTAACCCGCTTTGCTCCGACCCTCCAGGAGCCCCCGGGACGGGAAGGAGGTGCCGAGGCTGGGAGCCGGCCGCTGGGGGAGAACTGTCGGTAGTTGGCAACACTCATTCCAGGGAGGTTGTGGCCACCTCCCCGGGCGGACATCATGGATGGGACCCCCTCCGACAACCAGCGGTCCGCCGGTTTCTGACCTGGATCCCTTAGAGACAAAGGACTTCATTTCCCCCCACACAGTGTGGGGCTCATGGGGGGCTAGGGTTCCACCCCGGAAACACCCACCGGCTCCCCGGGGAGACTGAGTCAGGAGCTGGTCCAGGAGGCGGGCAGGGCTGCAGGGGCCGCTGGCCCGGGGTCCA
>NW_005355708.1:4649880-4662689 GCF_000412655.1 Myotis brandtii | reverse complement strand
CCTCTGGGTGGTGGCGGCGGCGCGGGAGCCTCCAGCCAGGCCGCCTGCCTCAAACAGATACTCCTGCTGCAATTGGACCTCATCGAGCAGCAGCAGCAGCAGCTGCAGGCCAAGGAGAAGGAGATCGAAGAGCTCAAGTCCGAGAGAGACAGGCAGGGTGAAAGGGCAGCCTCCCGAGGGGGCGGGAGGGGGGCGGGCAGGGAAGGTTGCAGGCGCCAAAGGGTTAATTTAAAATGACAGCGCCAGGCTGGTGGGAAAGATGCTTGGAGTGGGGAAGGAAGAGCTGGCTTGCGAGCGGTTGGAAATGCCGTGGTGGGGTGCACCCGTGGCGGCTTTGTGGCCGGGGTGGCAGGAAAGGGCCGCCGCGTTAGAAAGGCAGGTCCTGGAGGAGAGGGACGCGGCAGCTGTTGCTCCCCGCACGGCTGCAGCATCTCTGGGCAGGAGCGTGGTCGGCCCGCTCACCGGCAGAGGGGGTTCACCGTGGAACCCTGTTTCCGTTTTCGTAAATGATAGCAAGAGAATGACTGCTTTCGAGTTCAGTTTTTTTTTTTTTTAATTGGAATCTGTTCTAAAACCTGACCCACTGAGCGGCTCCCTTGGATAAGAATGGTGTTTAGCCCTGGCTGGTGTGGCTCAGTGGATGGAGCGTCAGCCTGCGGACTGAAGGGTCCCAGGTTCGGTTCTGGTCAAGGGCACATGCCCAGGTTGCCGGCTCGATCCCCAGTAGGGGAGGTGCGGGAGGCAGCCCAACAATGATTCTCTCTCATCATTGATGTTTCTGTCACTCTTTCCCTCTGCCTTCCTCTCTGAAATTAATAAAGATATATTAAAAAAAAAAAAGAATGGTGCTTAGAGGCTGGAAGATGTTAAGGCATCAGGGGAAAGTGAGCTTATTAAGTGTGTTACATAGACCCCTCCACCCCCCACCCCCAAATCTCTATATTTTAGAATCTTAAGGTAGCAGGGAAGTCATTTATTATTTATTTGTACTTCTGAGCTGCCTTCAGGGCACCTTATGTGCTGAAACATATTCCTTCAGATATCAGGAGAGCTGTGGTGATGGGGTATTACTGTGCTAGCATACCTTGCAGCTGCCTAAAAATAAACATGGTTTCTACAATTGTGTTAAGGTTGCAGCAGTCCCTCCTCTCTCTCTCTCTCTCTCTCTCTCTCTCTCTCTCTCTCTCTCTCTCTCTCTCTCTGCCAAGGGCTGAGCAAGGGAGCAGAGGGCTATTCATTGTGTTTGCTTTCCAAATGAATTGCATTAGGCAGCGGCTGTTGTATTGAAGGATGCATTCTGCAAGGTGGAAGGGGAGCTGGGGTAGATTTCATGAAAACACCTCATGGTGTTGATTTGTGGAAGTTACTCAACATGGAGGTGGCACTGCTCAGCGACTGTACTGCAGTCTAGGGGTGTGATGGTACCGTAATTACAACACACCATGTCCTTACATTGGAGGGGGAGCAGGAGAAGAAATCAAGGAAATGTCACCCACAAACCATGGTTAAGTAATGTTCAGGCTGCGAGTCAAAACAGAAGGGGATGAGATGAACTCTGGTGACGGGGGCTCTGCTGGTTGTGGAGGTTTCTCTCAGTTCCTGAGGTAATGGCCTCTTTGCAGATGTTCCTAGGCAGGAAAAGTGAGGTGAGTTAAGGATAGAGTGTCAGTCTGAACTTGGCATTCGCTGCTTCTGTTGTGTATTGCAGTCTTAGTGTTGTTTAAGCTTGTTTCTCTTTTTCCAGTTGTTGTTTGGCCTCTACTGAAATCTGTGTACAGCTAAGTAGGTGTCACGGAGGCAACATCAATGTCACTGTCTCTAACCCAAATAAAATTCTTATTTATAGGGTATAAGTAGCACAGTTGGCACCTTTTCTCAGAACATTTTAATGTGATGTTTTCAGTGATAATAGACTTCCATTTTCTATTTGATTCTGTAGTTCTCCCTTTAGAGTTAAAAGACTACTTTTAGTCAATATTCAGATAAATAGGTATCATTTTCTTCTGTTGTCAAGTGCAAAGCAGCAAAGCAGTGTGCATATTTCATCATTGATAGGATTTATGGGTAATACTTTCTATTTCATTTCTTCAAATGTTCATTGTTTAGATGACACCCATCCACCCAACCAGACCCCTTTCAAATAACACTGCAGTCCCTATTGGCACTGTGACTGTGTGAGCTTTTAATTCCTTCTCAATGCACTCTTTGGACTTTGCCCTTGCGTATAGCGTTTTGGAGTGGAAGTAGAGAGGATAGGATTGGGAGAACCCTAGGGCCTCCTAAAAGAACCTAAGGTTAATTCTGGAAACTACCAAGCTGACTTGGAGCCACATGGTTAGCCGTCGCAGAGAACATGCCATTTAAAAGGCATGTTGTGGCCCCTCCCAATGAAGAGGATCTTCTTTCGGAAGAATGAACTACAAATTCCCCCACGTCCCTACCCAGCTAGGTTAGCCCCTAAAATTAAGTAATGTAATGTTCCTTGTCTTCTCTCTTGTGTTTAAGGAAAACTATTTAGATTAATGTCTGCCTGTTAAAAATAAGTTGGATTGCTGTGGTCCATGGAAAGAGGTGGAAGACCAGTTGGATTCCTACGTGGCCTAAGTACCTGCATTTAATTTTTTGTGTATTAAGTCTGCATTTTGCCACTCTCTTTTAGCTCCTTGCTCGGATTGAACGTATGGAAAGGCGGATGCAGCTGGTAAAGAAGGATAACGAGAAGGAAAGGCATAAGCTGTTTCAGGGCTATGAAACTGAAGAGAGAGAGGAAGCGGAGCTGTCTGAGAAAATTAAACTGGAGTGCCAGCCAGAGCTTTCTGAGACGTCCCAGACTCTGCCTCCCAAGCCTTTCTCATGTGGGCGGAGTGGAAAGGGACACAAAAGGTGTGCTTAACTTTGTTATGCTGTCTGGACATGATGAGGACACTTATTTCCCGTGACTGGCAGTAGGGGATTGGGACTTATAAATTAGCTTTACTACAACCACATTCTGAATTATGAGGTCTTGTGTGTTGAGAAAGTATCTTGAGACATTTTTGTGCAGGCTATAAAAGTCTGTTAGGAACATTTTGGTCACAGTAGTAATTACAGAATGCAGAGTACATCATAAAGAGAATGGACAACAAATGTGACAGCTGAGTTTCTTAAAGAAAACTATAGCAGTTCCTTCAAGTCGGGAAGTGTTAAACTCCTTCATTGTGTTAGGTATTGGTGGATATAAAAAAGTAAGATCCAAAAAAAGGTAAGATCTAACTGTCCTTAGACTCAAAGAGATTAGCTGAAAGGATGGCATAAATTTTAAAAACTAAGAATTCGGCTGCAATAAAATATGCAGATAGACAACAGTAAGATGAACTAAGTTTTCTAAGATTCAGGGATAGTAAGATTATTTTGAGTTAAGTAGGAGATGGATCTTGAAAAAGAAGTATAGACTTTAGGTTGCTAAAAAGAAACGGAGATGGCATTCTAGGAATGTGGGGTAGTGGGGGAGCAGGGTAGTGGTAGGAGAAAGAGAGCCAGCAGATAGCAAGAAAAAAGAAATAGAGATTGTAACTATCGTAGTATAGGATTAGCGGGGTGGGAGGAGAAATAAGAGATTGGTCTTTGGTTGACAGTAATGAAATAAGCCACAGGGTAGTGGCACCTAATATTAGCTGAAGGGTCTTGAATAAAATAGGGACCTTTTTAGTTTTAGTAGGCAATAGAATGCTATAGAAGTTTTTAAGCATGTAAATTCATTTGTTCAATAAACATTTACAAAGGGTCTATTATATATACTGTTAAGCATGAGATTATTCCTGCTTATGACTGCCAGATGAACCTAGATATTTAGATACCTGAATACAAGCTAGTTCTCTTACCCCAAAATGAAATCAAATCAGATTTTATCCAAGAGTCAATGAATTGAATTATGTTTTCTCCCCTATCTAATAGGAAATCCCCATTTGGAAGTACAGAAAGAAAGATTCCTGTTAAAAAGCTGGCTCCTGAATTTTCAAAAGTCAAAACAAAAACTCCTAAGCACTCTCCCATTAAAGAGGAACCCTGTGGTTCCTTATCTGAAACTGTTTGTAAGCGTGAATTGAGGAGCCAAGAAACTCCAGAAAAGACCCGGTCTTCAGTGGACACCCCGCCAAGACTCTCCACTCCCCAGAAGGGACCCAGCACCCATCCCAAGGAGAAAGCCTTCTCAAGTGAGATAGAAGATTTGCCGTACCTTTCCACCACAGAAATGTATTTGTGTCGTTGGCACCAGCCTCCCCCATCACCGTTACCATTACGGGAATCCTCTCCAAAGAAGGAGGAGACTGTAGCAAGTAAGGCATAGAGAACACTTGCTCTTATACCCTAGTGGTGGCGGTCAAGCTAACAAGTGTGAAAATGCCCTTGGCATTTTTTAAAAAGTGCAATCAATAAAGCAGAGTTCTGTCAAGAATGAGTAAGTTAACAGCCAGAGACAGACACTGTGCAGGCATTGCAAATAGATGGAATTACAGCAAAATGTGCTCAATGTATTTGCCTGCTTACAACACTGGGAGATGTGTTTGCCAGTAAGTTGCTCATCACAAGAGCACCAGACTTGGGGGTGTAATCTCCGGCAACTTGCATGCCCTCTGAAAGAAGGGTTTTCTGTGCTGTGAAATGCATAGAACTTATACTTTGCTATGCACGACTGTTCCTGCAATTGATATTGTGTGAAACCTGGGAGGGTGGTCTTTGGGTGTTCTCAGGGGCCAATGGTAATTTTTGGGTTGGGGAGCCAGCTTGGGGTGGGGAATTTCACCTGGGCCTCCGCTCTTTAACTATATAAACATTTATCTGTATCTCTATGTCCCGGTCTGGGGGGCAGGAGGAATCTATAAAAGACCAACAGTCTTACTTTATCTTACTATACTTCACAAAGGTTCTAAATGTGAAGAGTTTACTTGGATTGCAGTAGCCCATTGGTTGTTCATATATTTAAATAAAATGGTCTACAAACTATTTTTCAAACAATAAGGACTATCTTGGGATATCTGAGCTGCTTGGGGAGGGTGTGGGGTGTGGGGCCTTGGTCTTCATTCCCTTTTTTCTTTATGGCTTCCACACAGAGATACTCCCCTATCTCCTACATCAATCAGTAACTGCAATGTGCCTTCAATTGTGTAATGTTAGTCTGTGACAGTCACTGTGGGTGCTCCGGGTGATGGTCGGGGAAGCCTTCTTGAATAGAGCTGCAACCCCGAGTTTCTACCACTGTGTCTTGCCCCAGCAGGGATGGGGATGGGAATCCATTCCAATAAGATAAGAGCATTCTCCAGGCTTTGTCAGGCTGTTCTGGTTACAAAATTAAGTGGGGAAGATAGATTACTCTTCTTAATTATCTAAAATTCATTAGGCCTCACATTTGAGTACATGAAATAGACCAGGATCCTGACCTAGGTTTAGGTTTTTTGTTGGTTCAGTCAGTTGAACAGGTTCATCCTTAAGTTAACCTTCTTGCTGTCATGGCAATACTGTGTAACAAGAGAAACGGTGAAGCAACTTCCCATCCGGGATTGGGAAATAGCTTGGTCCAGAGCTGTTCTATGTGACTGGCTGTTTTTGAAAACCGTATCTGCCCTAGTACAGAACATTTGAAGCACCTCTGAGATTGTGGGCATAGCAGGCAGTACAGAAGGAGTCTGATTCGGGGGGTGGGGGGGATCCCAGTCCTTTGAGAAGCCTGAGTTGTGAATAACATGTGAATCCTTATTCTTGATGCCCTATCTCAAGAGGAAGTCTCAATGGCTTGTTCTAAGGAAGCCAAAGTCTTTGTGCATGTTGTTCAGGCTGGACCAGCAAGGTAGTTTGTGTGGAGGGAGGAGGGAGCTGTTTAAGAAGACTACATATGTAAGTTTTGAGAACACTGATCTTTTATTTGAAAAATAGGGTCAACTTTTACTCACCTGCCATGTTCTGAGTTTAAGGTTTGATATCCTTGGCCATCAACTGTTGCAGGGAAACCACCCTAAATAATGAAGAAAAGAAGTCGTCTCAGTGTAAAAAAAAAAGTGGTGGGCTTATTTTCTTTTCTTTTGTCTGTTGTTCCCTCTTCCCCTCCCCCAGAGAGAAATTCTCAAAAGAACAACTCAAAAAAACCAAATGGCTTCCTAGTGAGAACGTCAGTGATGCTCCTTTCCTCCATTTTGGGTATGGGCTTTTTTTCTTTTTACACTGAGATGATTCTTCTTTCCTGCATTATTTAGGGTGTCTGATGCCATCAAGTGTTGCAGGAGAAACTTCAGTCTTGGCTGGTGAGTAGAATAGGAATTGTGCCGGCTGGGCCTGGGGGGGCTGGGGGGCGGGATGGTGGATGGTTGGGAGCTGCGTTCCCCATCAGCTGGATGTGGGAGAGTGAGACTCCTTGGTGTATGATTACACTATAGACTTCAAAATGACTACAAATTTCAGTTGTTTTTCAGGAACTGCAATAGCATCCATTATATGAATTGTCAGGTATTGGCTTAGGGTTTTTTTGTGATCCTGTGTTTGGCAGACTGCAATGGCATTTTAGGTTTTTTTATACCGTAGCGAGGACACTGAATATGGCTTCAGGTGAGGCCATAGAATGGATTCCTATCACTTGGTAACTTTGTCTAACTGGGGAGAGACCTCTTGTCCTAGTGAATAGGAGGAGGGTTGTGTGATCTTGGATTTAAGAGTGGTTCCACCCCTCCTCCCTTTCTTTTTCTTTTTCTCTTTTTTTTCTCTAGTTCCTTCTTGGAGGGACCACTCAGTAGAGCCTCTAAGGGACCCAAATCCTTCAGACCTTTTGGAGGTAGGTACCCAAGACCTGTCAGTGGAAGGTAGTGAGAGAGAGAGTAGAAATAGGAGTGTAATGTGAATATGTCATAATAACTGTATGGATGGGCTAAATAAAACTTTAAAGCCAGAAGGTTCCTTGAGAGATTATCCACTCCAACTCTTTGTTGTATAGATGAGAAAACTGAGGTCCAGGGTGGTGAAATAATTTAGCTAGGGAGTGTTCAAAGCTAGAGTTCATGTTAAGTAGAAAAGTTAGCATGAATCACCACTCAGCAACAAAATTATATATTCCAAACTCATTTGATTCTTAAAAGTTTGATATTTATTTTAAACTCTGATTCTTATCAAGTATGGGGAGTTTATGACTGTCTCATGAGTTGTTTTAGTTTAATGTGACTTCCACTTTGGAAAGTTATGGAAATGATTTTGAAATTTGGAGATTCCACAAGGGTGGGGATAGGGGAAGGAGAATGTGTTTTATTGATTCTGTTACCAGGAGGTTCCCATAATATCCATAGAACTCACAGACTCAGGTGGGACCTGAAGGTGAAAGATTTTACCTTCCTGGAAGCTGGAAGTGAATTAGTATATGTGCGTCACATGGTGATAAAAAGCTTATCAAATTCTGTTCTTTACACAGAACCTAGATGACAGTGTGTTTTCAAAGCGGCATGCAAAACTGGAGCTGGATGAAAAGAGAAGGAAAAGGTGAGGCTAGAGATGTTCATCCTGGGAACAACTGAGCCCTAGGACCCTGACACCTCTCTCATCCGTGCTGTGGAGAGTCCTGGGTCTCCTAACACTCTTAAATTACTGGCTTCCCAGTTGGTTGAGTATCTTTGTTTGAAGTAGTAGTTGTAAGTAAAATGTTTGGCTTCTTTTTCTTCGGGTGTGGCCTTTCTCAGTTCCACTCTCTGTTGAACATCAGCACATGATTTGAACTGCTAGACCTAAACAGTGTTCTGTAACCAGGCAGGCAGTTCTCTGGGAAAAAAAATACAATCCTCCACCCCATCCCGCTACTCCCAATCAAGAAGAGTCAGCAAAGATCTTCCTAGCATCTGGATTGTGTGAGTTGCTTTTATAGAGAAGGTTTTCAGTAATGTTGGGTTTGTTTGTTTTGTTTGTCTGGTTTGTTTTTCCCAGATGGGATATTCAGAGGATCAGGGAACAAAGAATTTTACAGCGACTGCAGCTCAGAATGTATAAAAAGAAAGGAATTCAGGAATCTGAGCCTGAGGTTACCTCATTTTTCCCTGAGCCAGATGATGGTAAGTTTTGTCTATCTAAAAGAGTAGATGTTTTTTTAAAGAAGAAATAAGGGCACAAGGCTCCAGGTTACAACTTGTTCTGAATGAATGAACAGTATGTTGGAGCAGGTATAGTTGACAGACCTTTCTCATCTACATCACTAACAAGGTTGCATTTGGCTTTCTTCCATAGTTGAAAGTTTGATGATTACTCCCTTCTTGCCTGTTGTAGCATTTGGACGACCATTACCAAAATTAACTCCACAGTAAGTATGAAGGGTTCTTCTTCACCTCCCTTTCAGACTGTATGAAAACCTGGATATAAGTGGAACGGGTAGGTTAGGGGTTAGCCATGGTTCTTTGACAGAAGTGAGACTACCTGGGCAACTAGCTTTTGCAATGATAAGATTCCCAAGCCCAGAAATAGGAGGATTTTTAAGTTGGAAATAGATTATTCAATCACTTTGAGGCAGGAAAGACATTCTAAAGTTGGGACTTTGGAGTCAGGGCTAGGAGTGGTGAGGGACATTGTGTTGTTTTTTTTTCAGTTATTCTCATGTCCACACTGACGCCCTCTAGTCTTAGACGTTGATTTCCTTATCCTTTTTGCCAGGAATTTTGAGCTGCCCTGGTTGGATGAGCGTAGCCGATGCAGGTTGGAGATCCAGAAGAAGCAAACACCTCACCGGACGTGTAGGAAATAACTGTGCTGGCAAGAACCTTCTGTCTTCAGATAGTTGTAGCGTGCCATTCCCAGAGAGTGGCAGAGACCTGTATATGTGACCTGTGTCCTCATGTATGTTATTCACTGATAATGCCCTTCCATACTCCCTTCATCTTGGTTTTGTTTTCATCATTCTGATTTCACAAAAACTCTTTCATTGGGCTAATTGTGAGTTATAGAAGGTGATTGGGATATCTTTTCCTCTTTTGGGGAAATGAGCTCTCAATCTAAATCTCTAGGGTGGCAGATTTGGAAGCTTGCAGGGTCTGCTTCTATACATTTGCCTATGTTAATGGGGTAAAAGGGCTCTTTCATTACACTTGTGGAAATAAAGCATCCCCTGCCGTTAGATCTGTGCTGCATGGCACTCTTCTTGCCCTAGTATACCCTTCCATGTAGTTTGAGTATAGTGGTTTTTACCCTAAAACAAAACAAAACAAAAAACCCAACACCATGAGCTTAAGGACCAGATGAGGAATTATTGAAGTGATGAAGCAAGTCATCTTCACAGGGTAGAAGTGTTTGGAGAGTTTGTGGATAAAAATCTGAAAAGACAGTTCTCTTAAAACTACTCTGTGATATAGCCATGTGGGAAAGGATGTTTGGCTGTGATTTTTTTTTTTTTTTTTTTGAGTTAATGGGTAACTGAATTTTTCCCCCCACCCCTCAAAAAATAAAATCTTTGGAAAACAGAATGGGGATGGTTACTTTTGGACAAGTTATGGCTCTAAACGAAAGCAGTTGACATTTGGGGATGGCATGCCAGAACCTGTATAGATGTCCTTGTGTCACATCACTTCTCAAGTATCCCTTTGTTGGGCTTTATCCTTTTAGCTGAGCTCTTGGTGGTGGGATAGAAATTTAGGGAGGGTGGGGGGGGTGGTGTATATGGAAATATGTGCTTCCTTTGGCTCGCAAATGTCTACATCTTTAAACAAACAGGTGTACCTAATGAGCTTCTCTATTCACTTTGTAAAAACTGATTTGTATGTGTACCATCTTGGTCCACCACCAACACCACACCCCTTTTGTTAAAAAATGTCAGCCCAGCACTCCAGGCCACTTTAGTCTCAGTGTAAGATCCCTGTAACTATCTGGAAGGAAAATAGAGCCAAGACCTCTGGTCTTCAATATATAGGAATTGCCTTTCTTTAGTCTTCAGGACTACCGTGTGAAAACAAGTAGGGGCTTAATCTCCTAGAAGATAGGGACTTTCATCCTTGAAGAGAGTATGTCCCCAGATTATTAGCACTTTTAGAGGAGAAGCCAAGGTATGTAGGGTGTGTGGCCGGCCCATCAGTGGAGCATGAGAGAATGGGATACCAATGTGGGAAGAAAAGTTAAGTTCCTCAGGGGCCTCCCACTGCTAGAGCTTTTTGTGAGATGTTAATCTGTGCTCCCTGGGTTTTACTTTTAAAATAATTATTCCGGCAGCACATGTAGTATTCTTGGATGATCTTGCTGCTCTTATTTCTCGTGTGTGTGTGTGTGTGTGTGTGTGTGTGTGTGGCTTTGGGTTTTCATTTGTAACTCCATCTGCTTAGGAGAGTGGGCTCTCCACAAGGGAACCTGCTATGAACTTCATTGCAAGAATGTAGAGAGAAATAGGACTTATTCCACTAGGGGCTCTCGTCTCACACCTTGAGAAGAGGAAGGGGCTTTCCAGAGAAACGGCCAGGTTTTCTTTGTTCTCCATCATTTTAACATGGCAAGCTGTTTGGTTTTCCGACTCTGACCTATGTTATGTTTCTTTATAATGTGCCCAAGAAGAAAAAAGACCAGTTAGTGTCTTTACTTTGTTCCTCGATTCCTTGCAGTTTCTTCTTGATTTTCAGCATTTTTATTGGATTCCTAATTTGGATATGAGTTAGCAAATTAATCTTTTGTTTGTGCCCTACCCAAGGGACTCCCCAGATTCTGAACTTGAGCTAGAGGAATCCATGAGGTGCTACCTGGCCAGACTTAAGTCGATTCTATTTCCTTGGTTCTCCCTCTACCTAGAACCTCTTATTTTATTGTCCCCTCTTTTAGATCAATTTTCCTTTGATTTGGATATATTGAGGTTTGTTGAGAAGGATTTTGGAGAGTAGATTAGCAAAGTTCCAAGAGTGAAATTACAGTGTGTTAAGAGTGTGGGGGGAAAATTCATCTTATTTTTTCCCTACATGGAGTACAACACTGTGAAATTCAGTCTTCAACTGAAGGCCCTGCAGTTCTCCTAAAACATAGATCTTTGTTTCTTTCTTTAACAAAGTTTAAACTAGTGTTAATAAATTAAAGAGAGAAACTGCTTGTCTGTCCACTTCAGCTTTGTTTTAAGCCCATTTCATATTGTTGTCTGTGTTGTAATTCATACTTTTGATACCATTTCTGATGTGTAAAATTGGTTGTCTTGTAAATATCTTATAAAGAGTTCAATTGTAAATAAACTATTGTGGCTGTTAATTTTTGAACTTCTGCTTCAATTTATTTTATTGGGAAGCATTAAACAATTCTGTTTGTAGATTTTATTTATTTTAATATATTTTATTGATTTCAGAGAGAAAGGGAGAGAGAAACATCAATGATGAGACTCATTGATCAGCTGCCTCCTGCATGCCCCCCACTGGGTATCTATCGCACAACCTGGGCCTGTGCCCTGACCGGGATGCAATCGAACATGCAATCGAACCGTGACCTCCTGGTTCATAGGTTGATGCTCAACCACTAAGCCACGCTGGCCGAGCTTTTTTTTTTTTAAACATTAAATCATACATCCTCCATTTTGAACTAGGGCAGTTGGTTTTTGGAACTGGATTTACAAGTTGTCACACTTGGCAACTTGTTTAAACAGTTGAGATCTGTTTGGACCCTGGTTCTATCTCTGAAGGCATTGAGAATGCCTTCTAGTTTCATATTGCCTGTAACTCTGATAAGCATCAGGATCCTTAATCATAACTTGTAAAGATATTACACATGACAGAATCCTGTGCCACAGTGACCTTTTCCCAGTATATGTATATTATTAAGGTGTATTCTTGTAGATGCACTAATAACTTAGCTCACATATCTTGTATGTCATTATGGTCCAAAGAAAATACAAGTGGGGAAAAAGGTTTACAGTTGTTTTTATGGAATACAATAATTAAATAATACAAGAATAAACTTGTGCGTACTCACAACTGTAAACCTACTTTTGCCCCACCTGGTATAGTGATTTTTTTTCAGTGCTGACAAACGCCTTGCCAAAATCAAAGCATTTCCCCATCTGGTTAACAAGGAAATCATGTCACTATATTGAACCAACGACGGTTCCCAATCGTCTTTTTAAAATCAGTTCTAAAATCTTGGTAAGACTAGCATCATGCCAGCCTGCACTTTGGGAAAAGTGATGGCTGGGGTGGAGAGACATGAATGAAGAGGAAATGACGCAGGGAAAGTGCAACAGGAAACCCCGGGCTTCACTGCAGACACCATGGTTTTTCCTTGGCCCTTTAGCCTAAAATGGGACGGTGTGGCAAACCTGATGATGCAGCACTACTTTAGAAGTTTACCTTGATTCGTGATTTTACCACACAAATGCAGTAAAGTGATTTGCTTCAAACGTAGGCAGAAACAAATAGGAAAAAACCCCCACCATAAGCAGCTCCAATGCCGCAGTGAAGCTGTGACAGGTCGACGCCTTCCACTCGGAAAGCCCAAGATGGCCGGGCGAGCAGCCTCAGGAGGCTCCCCAAATGCAGACGCCCCTCGCCCTGAGCCTACCCAAAGGAAGTCGGGCGACACACCACGCCCCCTGACGTCACCCATTACGTAATCCGCTCGCCCGCAAACGTGCCGCAGCGCGCGGGGCCCGCCCCCAGCGACCCGCTCCCGAAAAGCGGGCGGTCAGTGCCTCACGCGAAGCATGCTGGGACTAGCTTTCTAGCCTCCCGGCGGCCCCTGCGACGGGCGTACGTAAGAAACTGGCTGGCGGCGGCCGTTCTCCGTAAGATGGCTGATCGGCGGCGGCAGCGCGCTTCGCAGGACACAGAGGACGAAGAGTCTGGTGCTTCCGGCTCCGACAGCGG
>NW_005355708.1:4639461-4649685 GCF_000412655.1 Myotis brandtii | reverse complement strand
GATGGGAGGCTGAGAGTCGGTGGTCGATGCTGAGGCACCTTGCGTTGGAGTGGAGGCCGGCCGTCCCAGGGCGGTTTGCACGCGGAGCCCCCAGGGAAGAGGAGCGGGTGGGGGTTTCTGGGAGGAGTGCAGAGCCGCTGCGGATGGACAGCGACTGTGTGTTCAGAGACGGGGCTTGAGGCGAAGAGACCGGACCTCCCTCAGCGCTGCTCCTTGTTAAAGATGTGCCAGTCCTCATCTCCCTTTTAACCAGTTTGTGTTGAGTCTTCAGCTCTCCGCCCTCTGGAAATCACAGACCTAACCCATGACTTCTTTCTTGCAGGAGAGTGAAGATGGCATCGAGGGCGATGGTGAGTAGCATCATGGTGGTATTTTTTGCCCCAAAACTCAGGTCACCTATTTCCAGCATTTGGCATCTCGGGATGTTAGGGATTTGGGGGAGAGCGGTACAGAGTGGCTCTTGGCAGCATAATCCTAAAGAGCATAACGTTTTAGCAGTATGGCCACTCTTTGAGCCTGTTTGCCATCTGTAAATGGGAACTATAATTTTACCTACCTCATAGGTTGATATCAGATTTAAATTATATTTAGCAGTCAGGAAATGTAATTATAATTGTTATTTTTTTTCTTGACATATTTCGGTTTTCTTTTCAGCTGTTCTCTCGGATTATGAAAGTGCAGAAGACTCAGAAGTGAGTGTGATAGGTTTTTTTCCTTTGGTGTATATGTTTAAATGTATTTTAAAAACGTGTGTGTGTGTATGTATATGTATATATGTGTATATATGTGTGTGTATATATATATATATATATATATATGTCTGTGGTTCAAAAGTATCGTGACCTACTTGTTAACTCTTCTTTTGCATTCTTCACTTACGCTTTGGAAAAACTGATGCAAAAGGTCTTTTTAACATTTTTAATTTTATTTATTTATTGATGATAGAGAAACACTGATTTGCTGTTTCGATTATTCATTCATTCATTCATTGATTCTTGTATGTGCCCTCACTGGGGATCGAACCTGTAACCTTGGTGTATTGGGGTGATGCTCTAACCAACTGAATTGCCTGACCAGGGCCCAAAAGATCTTGTTCATTTAGAGCAGGAGTGGGAACCTTTTTTCTGACAAGGGTCATTTTGATATTTATAACATCATTTTCAGGCCATACAAAATTATCAACTTAAAAATTATGTTGCTATGAAAAAAGCTCCTAGATTTATGGAGAGACACACATTGATTGGTTGCCCCCTGCACACACCCCCGACTGGGGCTGGGGATTGAGCCTGTGACCAAGGTACGGGCCCTTGACCAGAATAGAATCTGGGATCCTTCAGTCTGCAGGCTGACACTGTGACCAGTGGTTCTCAACCTGTGGGTTGAGACCCCTTTGGGGGTCGAACGACCCTTTCACAGGGGTCGCCTAAGACCATCGGAAAACACATATATAATTACATGTTGTTTACAGTAGCAAAATTACAGTTATGAAGTAGCAACAAAAATAATTTTATAGTTGGGGGTCACCACAACATGAGGAACTGTATTAAAGGGTCGCAGCATTAGGAAGGTTGAGAACCACTGCCCTAACCACTGAGGGCTCATTTTGAAGTAGAAATTATAATTTTGATAAATGTGCATGTCTTTCTGGCATGCTTTTATTGTCTGTAGGAATGCTATTCTACTTTGTTTCTCATAATAATTACATATGAGATTTAACCATTATATTTTTCTGTTGATTTTTATGAAAAATTAGTTTTTCTGGTTTCTTAGATGTGGCTCAGAATAGCTTTTTCTAACTTCACAGAGCTCCCTTTTTGTTGTTTCCTGTAGTGTTAAAAAAATATATAGTGGCTTGCTTTTTGAGATTTTCTGCTTTTATTCCTGCTAACTTGTTTTATTTCTGCTAACTTGTTTTGGAGCTTCTCTTTCCTTCATTTCTTTTATCCCTTTTCTGCTCAATATGATTCTCCTCTCAACCATTTCTCTTCAGTGTGGGACCCTATCTGAGCAAGGAACCCTGGTAGCCAGGTCAATTTCAAGATTTCAGAGGGGTTGGACTGCTCTAGCCCCATTTAGACCTCCTTATCGTAGAATCTTTATGCTTATATGCTACCGGAGACAGTAAAATTCCTCCTAGTTTCAACTGTTCTCAGTTTTGCTTTCCATTGAATACTTGTTGATTATTTCAAGGTTCTCCTATTCTCAGATCCACTTACTTCTCTCTGCTTTCTCTGCACTGACAACCAGTTTGATGCAGGTCTTGTGGCTGTTGGTGCTTTGTTCTTTTTGTGTGTGTGTACTTTGTTATGTGCATTTATTTTAGGATACCTTGTAACCTAGTTGTTGTTTTTTTGGTGTTATTAGAAGGGTTTTGATTTTGCTGTCTAGAAGTTCTCATTTCATGTGGAGATTTGAAGAGATCAAAAACTATGCTACTGCCATTTTTTCAGAATCCTTCAAGGAATTTTTTTAAAGAAACCTGACTCTGAAGGAGAGGCTAGAGAGAGGTGGTAGCTGGAAAGAAGCCTGTGAGGTTAAGAGAGGGTTTGTTGGTTATTTTTTAAGGTTGGAGACTCAAGTATGGTTAAAGATGGAAGGAATGAGTAAAAGGGAAGGAAAGGAGGGAGTAGGTAATAAATGTACTGGTGGTTCTTGACTGAGTACATGAGGAAATAGGGACGTGACGAGGGAAACATCTGTAATTGTAGTTATGGAGAGGTGGGAAGGAAGGTGTGTGGGAAGAAGCTGGTGTTCCCTTCTTTGTTTTGTTTTCTCTGAGAAATAGAAGGAAAGACATGAGGAAAGAGGTTGGTGGAGAGTAGAAGTAAGAGTTGTGAGACTAGCCCGGCTGATGTGGCTCAGTGGTTGAGCATCAACTTATGAACCAGGAGGTCACAGTTTGATTCCCGGTCAGGGCACATGCCTGGGTTGTGGGCTCCATCCCCAGTGTTGGGTGTGCAGGAAGCAGCCGATCAATGATTCTTTCTCATCATTGATGTTTTTATTTATCTATCTCTCCCTCTTCCTTCCTCTCTGAAATCAATAAAAATATATTAAATTTTAAAAAAAGAGAGACTTGTGAGACTAAAAGAGGTTTTGGTAGCTGAGATTGAAGGTGACATTGATGCGTGATGTGTTTTTTGAACTCCTTTCAGTGATGGTCAGTAGTCTGTCTGTAGGCCTAGAGCAGTGGTTCTCAACCTTCCTAATGCCGCGACCCTTTAATACAGTTCCTCATGTTGTGGTGACCCCCAATTTCATTGTTACAAATTGAACATAATTAAAGCATAGTGATTAATCACAAAAACAATATGTAATTATATATGTGTTTTCCGATGGTCTTAGGCGACCCCTGTGAAAGGGTCGTTCGACCCCCAAAGGGGTCGCGACCCACAGGTTGAGAACCGCTGGCCTAGAGAAAGGAGACATATGAGTTGGTCCAATCCTGAGCACGTGGGAATGGCAAGGGAATTGAGAGTGTTATTAGTAGTGATTGAAGTGAATGGGCCATCGAATCTAGAGAGAGGAAAGGACTGAATGATAGGGTGAAAGTGGGAAGGTCAAGGAAGTGGATATCTCAAGTTGTAGGTGAGAGGGTAAGGGAAAAACCAGGTAAGAATAGAAATAATAGGGTTTAAAAAAACACACACACAAAACCCTTTATTGACATGCCATGTAATTTATCCATTTAAAATGTACAATTCTATGGTGTGTTTTCTTTAAATACATGAATGGGAATCCTTGTTATGTTTTTTTTTTTTTTTCTAGTATGTTTTTATTTCAGAGAGAGGAAGGGAGAGGGAGAAAGAGATAGAAACATCAATAATGAGAGAGAATCATTAATCAGCTGCCTCCTGCACACCCCCTACTGGGGATCAAGCCTATAACCCAGACATGTACCCTGACTAGGAATCAAACCGTGACCTCTTGCTTCATGGGTTGACACTCAACCACTGAGCCACACTAATTCTATGTTTTTTAATGTATTCACATATATATATGTGGCCATTACTACAGTTTCAGAACATTTTTATCACCTCAGAAAAAACCTGTCATTGAGTTATCACCCCTGCCCCTAGTTCCTCCATCTGCATCCCTCCTACCCCTAAGTAACTGCAAGTCTACTTTCTGTGTCTAGAGATTTCCCTATTCTGGTCTTTCATATGCATGGAATCATATAACATGTAGACTGGTGTGACTGGCTTCTTACACTTAGCTTGTTTTGAAATTGTAGCATGTATTAGTAACTTCATTGTGTTTTCTGGTTGAATAATACTTTGTTGTATGAATATGTCACATTTTGTTTACCCATTCATCCATTGATAGATATTTGGGTTGTTTCTAATTTTTTCTTATTATGAGTAATGCTGCTATAAACATAAGCATACAAGTTTTTGTGCAGAAATATGTTTTCATTTCTCTTGGGAATGTACCTATGATTGGAATTGCTGAGTCATTTGGTAACTCTGTTTAATTGTTTTAGGAACAGCCGAACTGTTTTCCAAAGCAGCTGTTTACATTCCCAAAAGCAATGTATGGGAATTCCAATTTCTCCACATACTAGACAGCACTTGTTATTGTCTTGATTTTTTTATTCCAGCCATCTTAGTAGGTGTGAAATGGTATCTCATTTCAGTTTGCATTTTCCTGATGACCTATGATGTTGAGCATTTTTTCTTGTGCATATCAGCCAATTTGCATACTTTCTTGGCGAAAGGGCTATTCAGATACTTTGTCTTTTTTTTAAAATTTGTTTTTATTGGTTTTGGAGAGAGTGAAAGGGAGGGAGGGAGGGAGAGAGAAAGAGAGAAACATCGATGTGAGAGAAACACATTGATTGGTTAACCCCTGCACACGCCCTGGCTGGGCTAGGGATTGAACCTTTAACCCAGGTACATGCCCTTGATCTGGAATCAAACCCGTGACCCTTCATTTTGCAGGTCAATGCTCTAACCACTGAACACACAGACCCGGGTTTTGACGTTCAGCATGTTTTTCTTTTGTTGCTTGTGCTGTTGGTGTCATACCTAAGAAGCCTTTGCTGAATCCATGCCAAACCCAAAGTCCTGAAGATTAACCCCATGTTTGTTTCTTTAATTTTTATTTATTATTTGAGAGAGAGAGAGAGAAACATTGGTTTGTTGTTTCACTTATTTATGCATTCATTGATTAAATCTTGTATGTGCTCTGACTGGAATGAAACCTGGGAACCTTCAGTACGTAGGCCAGCGCTCTATCCACTGAGCCAAACCAGCTAGGGCGAGGGTACTTTCCATTGAACCCCTTGTTTCGCCCACACAGGTAAGACTGGTCTGGAGTGTGGCCATGGACATGGTTGCCTGAAGTGGAGGTGAAGACTGTGAACTCATTGCTAAAGTATTAAAGTTAATGACAGGGCAGGCCTAGGCAGAGGCATAGAGGTATAGGCAGGTGATAGGCGCCCCCCAGAGGAGCAGGAGTTTAAAATAGGCTGGAGGAGTTGGATCTGGAAGAGACATTGAAAACAAGGAAGAACTCCACCCCTTACTCTGAAATATGTGGAGTGGAGAATGAGCTAAAACCACTGCAGTGAGAATTCTGCTAGGGAAGCAATTGATTTAGAGGGGAGTTAGGCATTAGAGTTTGGAAGAATGCTCAATAAAGTGGAATCAGCAGTAGGGGAGTTTGTCTCTGGAAAAGGGTTTTGATGTTAGCTCTGAGTCAAAACAGCATGACCCTAGGGTAGCACTTTGGCTTCAGTTAGATCAGACTTTGACTTATTTGGAGTCTCCTCAGCACTATGCCATTGTATCTTTCTGCCCTACCCTGGAAACAAAATTAGTTTCTCATTTGGAATAAAAATGTTGCCTCATTTGACATTCTACCACAGACTAGAGGAGGTGGAGCATAAAACAAAGTTCCCTTATTAATCATGATACTATTTTAAGATGTTTGAATTCAGTCTGTGTGTATGTGAGAGTGTGAGTATGATTAATTAAGGTCCCATAAAACACCAAGCAAGATTCTTGCAATTTCTGCTTCAGAACCTGCACAGAACATAGGATCAAGGAAAGAACTGAATGATTACCACACACCTATTCCCATCTCAAGAGGAGGGAAAACTTCTTATGATTGAGGGAAAATGGGAAGAATCAAGGGTATTTGGTTTTTAAAAAGCTATGGGAAAAGGCTTAGTGTGGGTAGGATTAAGCAGTCTTCCTCAGTTCTGTGGGTTTCATACCAGTATCACCTTTCTGAGAATCTAATCCCAGACACTTAGAGGCCAAAATGCCCAGATGCTAAACAGAAGAATGGGGAAGAGGAATTAATTGGCTTGTCTGGACCAATCAGGCTGATTCGGTTCTCTCTGAAGAAAGGGCAAGAACTTAGAGCATCTTGCCTCATCAGGAATCTCACAGTGAGTCTCTGATCAGATTCCTGAGGCCAGCCTGCGTCTAGTTACAAAAGGGTCTGGTTCAGGTCACGGGTCAGACCCAGTAGGAGAATAAGAGTAGTTATACACACATTTTTACCAGGTGGCAGCGCAGTGTATTAGTACCCTGACATGTTAACCCAACAACCTTTTGGTTTGCAGGATGACACCCAACCAACTGAGCCACACCGGCCAGGGCAAAGCCACTATTTTCAAGTTAAGAATAATAGTGCCTGGGGAAATCCTGGAGTTATTACAGAGAGTTTGCAAATCCATTAGCTCAGCTAAATTTAAAGCATTATTGAATATATAATAGTTGTCATTTTATGTCTTAGTGGATACTGCACTGAGCTGCTGTCTCATAAGATCTATGAAAAATTTAGATCTTGAAAGGGTGTTCACATAATCTAAAAGGTTGGGAATCTCTGTTCTAAGCCATTTTGAGCTGAGAGAATTCACAACTTGAGTTAACAGTATAGTTATTAGGCACTGCATGTTTAAGAGACAATTCATGGAGAAGGAAATTATCAATACAGATTAAGCTCCCTTTGTATGCTAGGCACTTTACTGCCTCCTATCTATATTCCCTGGGTTCCTTCCCAGAGGCTGCTACTGTTACAAGTTGATTGCATATCTTTCTTTTTATTTTTACAGTGCCCTTATTCTCTAGAAACTTTAGTAAAAATATTGATTTTTTTGTTTTAGTTTTTTAAAATATATTTTTATTGATTTCAGAGAGGAAGGGAGAGGGAGAGAAACATCAGTGATGAGAGGGAATCATTGATTGGCTGCCTCCTGCACGCCCTCTACTGGGGACCCAGCCTGCAACCCAGGCATGTGCCCTTGACTGGAATCGAACCCGGGACCCTTCAGTCCTCAGGCCGACGCTCTATCCACTGAGCCAAACTGGCTAGGGCTGCTTTTAATTTTTAAGTTTGTTAGAAAATGTTTTCCCAAAGAATGGAAAACTTTAAAATGCACCTTTCAGCCCTGGCCAGTTTGGCTCAGTGGATAGAGCGTTGGCCTTCGGACTGAAGGGTCCCAGGTTCGATTCCAGTCAAGGGCATGTACCTTGGCTGCAGGCACATCTTCAGTAGGGGATGTGCAGGAGGTGGCTGATCGATGTTTCTCTCTCTCTCCCTTCCTCTCTGTAAAAAATCAAAATATATTTAAAAAATAAAATGCACCTTTCAGCCCTGGCTGGGTGCACCTTTCAGCCCTGGTTGGAGTGTTGTCCCATACACCAAAAAAGGTTGTGGGTTGGATTCCAGTTAGGACACATACCTAGGTTGCGGGGTTTGGTCACTGGTCAGTTGGAGCGTGTAAGGAGGCAACCAATTGATGTTTTTCACATCAATGTTGTCGGCCCCCCCCCCTTCCTTTCTGGAATCAATGAAAAACATATCCTCCGATGAGGATTTTAAAAAAAACAATTTTTATTTTAAACACCTTTGAGATCTTTCTCCAAGGCTGACAGGGAAACTTTTTTCAGGGTGAAGAAGGGGAGTACAGTGAGGAGGAAAACTCCAAAGTGGAGTTGAAATCAGAAGCCAATGATGCTGCTAATTCTTCAGCAAAAGAAGAGAAGGGAGAAGAAAAGCCTGACTCCAAAGGCACTGTGACGGGGGAGAGGCAAAGTGGGGATGGACAGGTCAGTACCCACCGAAGGCCTCCATTTTGGGGCTGGAAGAGGGGCTTTCAACTTCAGAGGGAGTAAGGAGCCCTTTGTCCTCCAGGAGAGCACAGAGCCTGTGGAGAACAAAGTTCCCAAGCACTTGGATGACGATGAAGATCGGAAGAACCCTGCATACATACCCCGGAAAGGGCTCTTCTTTGAGCATGATCTTCGAGGGCAAACTCAGGAGGAAGAAGTCAGGTAACAGCCACTTGCTGCTACTGTTTTTAGTATGGATTTAGTGTTTATTGTATGCTAGGCACTTTGCTGGAGTACTTTACCTACATTCATAACATTTTTAAAGTAAGTATTTACCTCTTGTACAAATGAGGAAAGTGACGCTTAGAATATTTGGTAACTCTTGGTGCAGTAGCTAGGATCCACACCTACCCTTCCACTTGCCTTCCTTAATCTGAGGCTCAAGGCCTCTGGGATATTAAGTGCTTGCGTAGACTGCCTTATAGTAGAGAGGTGTTCCCAAGGTGCTGAGTAGTTTGAAGTGAAATCTTTATTTCTGTTCCTGTTGCATTTGAGCCCAGCAGGCCCTGAGGTACTGATTCACTCTTGCTTTTGGGAGGCCCGTTTTACTTCTGGAAAGATGGAAAGACTACATGAAGTTTCTTCTGATTCCATGCCCAACCCTGTTTGTTTCATGAACATCTTTACTTGACAGATTCTGCCAACCTAAGACACTTTTTCCTGGTTTTATCCAGGCCCAAGGGGCGTCAGCGAAAGCTGTGGAAGGATGAGGGTCGCTGGGAGCATGACAAGTTCCGGGAAGATGAGCAGGCCCCAAAGTCACGACAGGAGCTCATTGCTCTTTATGGATATGACATCCGTTCAGCTCACAATCCTGATGACATCAAACCCCGAAGAATCCGGAAACCCAGGTGAGGAAATTTTGGAGCCTAGACTATTGATATTGCAGAAAGAACTCTGCCTTTTTAAATACCATTCCAGCAAATAATTGAATGGGTGAGGACATCTTCCTCACCTTCAGTTTAAGACTTTTTTATTCCATTTATTCAGGTTTGGGAGTCCTCCACAAAGAGATCCAAATTGGATTGGTGAGCGACCAAACAAGTCTCATCGCCACCAGGGTCCTGGGGGGACCCTACCACCAAGGACATTTATCAATAGGAAAGCTGCAGGTACAGGTCGCATGTCTGCTCCCAGGAACTACTCTCGCTCTGGGAGCTTCAAGGAAGGTCGTGCTGGATTTAGGCCTATGGAGACTGGTGGACAGCATGGTGGCCGGTCTGGTGAGACTGTTAAACATGAGAATAGTTACCGGTCACGGCGCCCGGAGCAGACTCCTGTGCGGGATCTGTCTCCAGAAGCAGATGCTCAAGTGCTTGGCAGTCCTGAGAAGGAAGAGGTGGCCTCAGAGATACCAGCTCCTGCTCCTGCTCCTGACACTGCACCACCGCCCCCTGACAGACCTATTGAGAAGAAATCCTATTCCCGTGTAAGAAGAACCAGGATCAAAGCTGGAGATGCGGTCAAGATTTCAGAGGAGATGCCCCCTCTACCTGAAGGGCTGACCCCCACACCTCAAGTTCCAGAAACTACTCCTTCACCTGCTAAGACTGGGAACTGGGAGGCTCCAGTGGATTCTACTACAAATGGACTTGAGCAAGACGTGGCACAACTGAATATAACAGAACAGAATTGGAATCCAGGGCAACCTCCATTTCTGCAACCACGCGAACTTCGGGGTAGGTACCTTAGAGTTAGTAACTAGATATACCCCCCGCCCACCTTTGCAACACTGGGTTTAGGACATGGGACTTAATCTCAGGGATGTGGTGTCTGATGAATATCCGTGTTTTCATTAACCGCAAAAAAACAGATGGATTCCTAGATATATTCATCCAAGGACCTCATAGCAGTTTTATCTGTTATCTAAGACTATCCTACTACCTTGCCTGCTATTAACCAATAATGAGTTCCTGGCCCTGGCTGGTGAGGCTCAGTAGGTTGGAGTGTTGTCCCATACACCTAAAGGTGGTGGGTTCGATTCCCAGTCAGGGTACATACCAAGGTTGCAGGTTCCATCCCCTGTCAGGGTGCATACGGGAGGCAATCAATTGATGTTTCTCTCACATTGATGCCTCTCTCCCCCTCTCCCCCTCTC
>NW_005355708.1:4629058-4639340 GCF_000412655.1 Myotis brandtii | reverse complement strand
CCTCATTCCCCCTCTAAACATCCTGGGTGAGGATTGCAGAAAAAAGTGAGTTCCTAGGTGCAGAATCCTTTAGCACTTTGTAGAATAGTGGAAGAAGAAGACAGTGTTTTTATTATTTGAGCTGAGCTAAGGTTAAAGTTTGAAGGCAGAAACGTATTCATTTGAATTTGGATGGGAATCTTCTAATCTCTTTGAAAAGAAAGTCTAATTTCCTTAATCTAGAGGCAGGCTACTTAAAAGAACTTTCTGTGATGATGGTGCATTTTTTTATTTTTTAAATTTATTTATTTATTAATTATTTCAGAGAGGAAGGGAGAAGGAGAGAGAGATAGAAACATCAATGATGAGAGAGAATCATTGATTGGCTGCCTTCTGCACGCCTCACACTGGGGATCGAGCCTGCAACCTGGGCATGTGCCCTGACCAGGAATCAAACCGTGACCTCCTGGTTCATGGGCTGACTCTCAATCACTGAGCCATGCCAGCCAGGCATGATGGTGCTTTTGAATACTTGTAATGTGGCCAGAGTGTCTGGGTAACTCACATTTTAACTTTAAACATTGAAATTTAAATAGCCTCATGTGGCTAGTGCAGTGGTCTGCAAACTCATTAGTCAACAGAGCCAAATATCAACAGGACAGTGATTGAAATTTCTTTTGAGAGCCAAATTTTTTAAACTTAAACTATATAGGTAGGTACATTGTTATTAACTTAATTAGGGTACTCCTAAGGCTTAGGAAGAGCCACACTCAAGGGGGCAAAAAGCCGCATGTGGCTCGCGAGCCGCAGTTTGCCGACCACGGGGCTAGTGGATATCGTATTGAACAGCACAGTTCTAGAGACTAGGACCTATCTACCACCCATTTTGCCCATCCTTTGTCTTCCTCCAACCAGATAGATCAGAAAATCTTTTCCCTCGTTTCTGAAATCTAATTTGAACTTACAGGTTGGAAATCCTCATGTAGTCTGGGAGTTTCAGCATCCTTCTCTGGTGTGCATGGTTTTTGAACAGCAAAAACCGGTGTCATCTCAACTGGGTCTGGAGTTGATCTTTGGATCAAGGAGCATACCCTTCCATTGATATCTTATTATCATTGGAAAACAATCTCTAAAAATGTAATCTTTTTTTTTTTGTTGGTCTGAGTCATTTTCAGCCAGAAGGGAATCTCTTCCCAAGCTTCCAGGCCAGACCTTGGTGGCTAGGGTAGGTTTACAAAACATTCCTCACTTTCCAGTTGTTGCTCAGAAACTTTTGGGCTGATATTTTTTACTGTGTTTGATAATGTAATGTGCTAATTGTAACCTCCCAGTGATTCTGTGCAGGGAATTATTTGGTGGGGAAATTTTGAACTTGTATTTTCTCACTGAAGTAAATTTTTTTTAATTTTCAAAGGCTTAATTGCGGTATTAAGGTGATGGACACTGTGGGCAAATATCCAAATGCTGGCATTGACAGGAAGCAGAGATAGTTTAAAAGGGATTCCGTTAGCTTATAAGCAGAAAGCCATTTACTTTATTTTCTTGATGGTATCTGTGAGTTGCACATCTGTCTGCAGCGGTGACTTTTTTGGTGTGTTACAGGTATGCACAACCACATACACATGGGAGCAGGACCTCCACCTCAGTTTAACCGGATGGAAGAAATGGTACAGAAAGGGAAAAGGGGTAGATGGAGGAGGGAAAGGGAAATGCGTGTAATAGCTTTTGAAATCACTTTTCCCATCAATTACCTATGTTTTGTTTTATTTTATTTTATTATTATTTTTTAAAATAAATTTTTATTGATTTCAGAGAGAGGGAAGAAGAGAGAGAGAGAAATATCAACGATGAGAGAGAATCCTTGATTAGCTATCTCCTGCATACCCCACACTGGGGATTGAGCCCACAACCCGGGCATGAGCCCTGACTGGGAATCGAACCGAGACCTGGTTCATAGGTCGATGCTCAACCACTCAGCTCTGCCATCTGGGCACCTGTGTTTTGTTTAATTTGGGTCTCCAGAAATGTAGAGGGTTTAGGTTCCAATCTTGATGTTTTTCACTGATTTTTCAATTCATTTTTAAATACGTGCCATATACAAAGTCCCACATAAAGGAGGGTGGGGACTTGAATGAGAGTCAGCCTTCTGGAAGTCTTCTGCTCAGGCCTGTTTCTTTATTTCAGGGTGTCCAGGGTGGGCGAGCCAAACGCTATTCATCTCAGCGGCAGAGACCTGTGCCAGAGCCCCCGGCCCCTCCCGTGCATATCAGTATCATGGAGGGACATTACTATGATCCACGTGAGCTTTTTTCTTAATGTTGGGGTATCTTTTTTGGCTTGGTGAAGCAAACTAAATAGACCAGCCTCCTGCCTTCTGCTTTTCTTTCTGACCTTTCACAGTGGTTGTCATTATCTGGTTGGTGCTTTCTTCACATGGAAAATTGAGAACATCTCTTAAAGGGTTTGGGAGATGGGCAGACTTGTCCATGTGATATGAAGAATGAGAGTTTATGAGAATCCCAATGTGATGTTTTACAGTGCAGTTCCAGGGACCAATCTACACCCATGGAGACAGCCCTGCGCCACTGCCTCCTCAGGGCATGATTGTGCAGCCAGAAATGCACCTTCCCCACCCAGGTAAGCATTGCACCTATCCTTGTGTGCTTCCTGTACATGAGGATGTGTATTGGGGGCTTTACAAACCCCATCCTCCTGAGCTCAGTGCTGCTTGCCTCTGAGGCTGGCCACTCTGGCTGCTTGGGCAACAAAGCTCATGGGTCCATCCTAAGGACTTCCATCCCGAGCCTGTCTATGCTGGAACTGGTCATTTTCTATTTTAATTTGTTTCCCTCTCCTTGTTCAGGTTTACATCCCCATCAGACACCAGCACCTCTGCCCAATCCGGGCCTCTATCCTACACCAGTGTCCATGTCTCCAGGACAGCCACCACCTCAGCAGTTGCTCGCTCCTACTTACTTTTCTGCTCCAGGAGTCATGAACTTTGGTAATCCCAGCTACCCTTATGCTCCAGGAGCACTGCCTCCCCCACCACCTCCTCATCTATATCCTAATACACAGGTGAGATGGCTAATGAACAGATTTTTAAATCAGACAGGAATGTGGTATGGGGAGAGTGCTCAAGAAATTTGAGAGAATATTTCAATGCCACTAATTTACATGTGGTGCCCGGATGCCTCTTAGTGGTCAGCACCTGGAAATGCAGCTTATGTAATGCCCATCATCTGTTTATTCTCTTCCATTTCTTTTATTTTTAAAATTTTTATTGACTTCAGAGAAGGGAGAGGGAGAGAGAGAAACATCAATGATGAAAGAGAATCATTGATTGGCTGACTCCTTCCTGTATGCCCCCTACTGGGGATCAAGCCCACAACCTGGGCATGTGCTCTTGACCAGAATCAAACCTGGGACCCTCTATTCACTTAGCCAAACCAGCTAGGGCTCTTCCATTTCTTTAATGGTGTTTCATTTAAGTGTTTTAGTATGTCTTAGGTGGCCATTTATTCAACAGCATAAAGAAACTATTCTGTTTACCAGCCCTATCTCTCCCTGTACTGCTTAACTCCCCCTAAGTTGAAACCATCTGGTGTCTAGTGTCATCACTGAGCTCAGCCTCTTCCATTTGTCAACTGATGGTAGGAATTAGAGAAAGCTGGGCAGTACTTTGAAGAAATAGGAACTGGAGCATAATTAGACATAGTAAGACAGAAATGAATATTCATTTTATTTTTAAGGGGTGCAGCTTAGAGATTTAAAAAATTATAAATTCCGTAATACTTTTATTTTTGCGCCTGAATAATGTTTAATGTTTTCTGTTCATCATAGTTTGGATTAAGTCCTAACTTTCTCTTCTGGCTTGTGGGGTGTCCAGGCCCCATCACAGGTATATGGAGGAGTGACTTACTATAACCCCGCCCAGCAGCAGGTGCAGCCAAAGCCCTCACCACCCCGGAGGACTCCCCAGCCAGTCACCATCAAGCCCCCACCACCTGAGGTATGAGAGCTTCTTCCCATGCTTTAGGGCACATCCTACATCGGTGGGCTTTCCTTTTCTTCAGAAGATTTCCCTTCTGTTCTGGGTGTGTTTTTATTGAAACAGTTGTCTTTTTTTTCTTTTTTCTTTTCTTGTCTTTTTTTAATAACCTGATAACATATTCTAACTTTATTATTTCAGGTTGTAAGCAGGGGTTCCAGTTAATATGAATTTCTGAATATTTTAAATCTAACATGATATAAAAGTAAGTGCACAACTTACTGTGACTCTCATAAAACATTCTTAAAACTAATGCTCATGCTTACTTGTTTAATAATCGCCTAATTAATTCTTTAAGTTGTAAACATGGGTTATCATGGGAGGAGGCTTAAATCCCAAAATTCACTAGTCTTTGTTTTGAGATTGCATTGAACAGGGTTGAAATAGAAAACATTATTAACTTGGCAGAATTTCATTTGGGAAGCTGCAAGGAAAAAATGCAGGAGGGCGTTTTTTATTAAGGAAATCTAAATTTGAGGTGTTACCTCCGCCATAAAAAAAGAATAAAGTCTTACCATTTGCGACAGTGTGGGTGGACCTACAGGGTATTATGCTAAGTGAAATAAGTCAGAAAGAGAAAGACAAATACCATATGATTTCACTTTTACATGGAATCTAAAGAACAAAATGAAAGAGCAAACCAAGTTGAAACGGACTCATAGATAACAGAGAACAGACTGATGGTTACCAGAGGGGAGGGGTACTTGGGGAACTGGGTGAAAAAGGTGAAGGGATTAAGTACAAATTAGTAGTTATAAAATAGTCATGGGGAATGTAAAGTATAGCATAGGGAATATAGTCACTATATTGTAATAACTATGTGTGGTGTGCCAGGTGGGTACTGGAAATATCAGGGGGAACACTATGTCAAGTATATGATTGTTTAACCACTATGCTGAACACCTGAAACTAATACAGAATAATATTGAATGAAAGGTCTAATTGAAAAATAAAAAATTATATGTTAAAAAAACAAATTTGAGATGTTACAGTTAGAGCCAATTCTAAAGGTCATGGAGGAAAAAGACTATAGGGGTTTTGTTTTTGGCGGGGGGGAGGGGGGAGTATTACTTTAAAACACATTATTTAGAATGTGGCTTTTTGAAAGCAACTTGTAAATACGGAGAAGGTCCACTAACACCTTGGTGGTTCTTCCCTTTTCCCCACCCCTGTCAGAACAGCAAAGGTGAGAACCCAGGAAAGAAGAGAAATACAGCTGGCTGTCTACTACCAGGAGGGCTTCAAAGATAAAGGGTGGCTCCTACCAGCAAGCAGCTGAATGAGGAGGACCCCTGGCTCCCTCTGAGGACAGGCTCTGTTAGAGACAGGGAGAAACAAGTGGACTTCCTACTGTCTCCACTCTCTGCTGGAGTTAGCTGTGCTCAGAGGAGCAGAGATCAGACAGCCCACATCTAGTCTACATCTAGAAAACCCAGGTTTTTGGCTCTTCTTCACTTGTCCTGGGAAATTCAAATGTCTTCTGCTGCTCCCAGGGAAGCTTTGGAAGAAGCCATCTTCATTGGGATACGCCAGTGATGGCGAACCTTTTGAGCTCAGCGTGTCAGCATTTTGAAAAACCCTAACTTAACTCTAATGAAAAAAGTTCATTTTTCTGGTTTGCTGGCTCCTCTGGTTCCCTTTTGGTTCTTCCCTACAATGCAGATAATTGAGAATTGCCAGCTGGTCTTTTCCCAGCAGATCTACAGAGAGCTGGCCTTTCACTTTTGGTTGGACTTTGTTATATACTTGGATTCTCTTAACTTCTCTAATCTCAAAGTTTGTGGTAGGAGCCCTTCTTCTTGACTTCAGTTTTTAGGAGCCTGAGTCTCCGTCATTAGTCTCTGGTAGTCTTCAGGCCTCTACTGAGGATAGAGTCTGTACAGTGGGGAGGGATGGCAAATCAGTGTTTTTGTGAGAAAGGGAGGGTGGAGTGAGAGCCTTTGCACCTTAGGGATATGTATTCACACAGTCCTCAGGGCTCAGTCTTTGAGGTAAGTGGAATTAGAGGACCCTGCTTTTCTTATTTCCACCCCTCCTAACACACTCCTTTTCCAGTTGCTGTGGACCAATGCATCTCTCTAGAGGCAGATATTATCCAGCAAGCAATCTATCTATCCTGTCCTTTATACTTGCTCTTTTTCATGTATTGTCTGCTGCAAGTGTTTTAGGTGTTACTACCTTATTTTCCTATAGTTCTACTCCTGTCCTTGCAAGCAGAAGAAGGTACAGCACCTGGGCTTAAGGCCTAAGGAAGCCAGTCACTTTTGCGGCAGGGGCTCCTTTCCTCCCTAACCACGGCACTGAACCACTTTCTTGCTGCCTCTGCAGAAGAGATTCCTATTATTGCAGCACTTGTGTCTGCCAAGGGTACCTTGGCCACTGTCTCTGTCCTTCTACAGAACTTGAGGGAGAAGGTGGCAGCTGTGTCTCTCCCCAAGTAATGTCACTGTTTGTATTCCTTCTCTTAAGCAGCTGGCCTGACCGCTCTTGAGTCCATAGTATGTGGGAGGGAGGAGAGGCACTCAAGCTGTAACCCTGAAGGAGGAAATGTCTAAGAGATTCTTCCAGGGGTAGCTGGTGGTTGTGCCTGTGGTAGGCTCTTCCCTTTGCCTTAAACCTGAAGATGTCTCCTCAAGCCCTTGGGCAGCATGCCCAGATTCCCAGACCTGAAGACACTGTGACAGTTGTCTGTGTTGGTCCACTGTGTTTCGTTGCAAGAATTTCTTGTTGTTACTGTTTTGTGATCAGTATTGTGACTTGACGATAATAAAATTTAGACTGTAAACTTGGCTTTTTTGCATTCATTTTGATTTGAGAGGGAGGGAAGATGACTTCTTAATTCCCTAGAGTCAGTCACAATTTGAGCCGGCTCAAACTTGTGAAACGGAAGCCCACAGAGGTGAGGCTCCCCTGTGAAGCCACAAGTGTGTCTGTACTCCCCATCACTTATCTTTCCAAACCACATTGCCACACGGACTCCAGGATATCCTGCAGTCCCTTAGTTTGGAAGTGTCAGGGACAAAAATTAGTAAGATGCTGCGTACCTATGTGAACATCATATCTCTTAGGCCTGCCTTTGTGTTTAGCAAGTAAGTTTCCCAAGATAATGTGCCAAATGTCAGTACAGCTGTACTAAGTCCTAGAAGAGGGTGAGGTTCAGCTAGCTTTCTTCTTGAAAAGTAAAGACTCACACTGGCACTGAAGTATCAAAGACCACAGTCTAAGAGAGAGGTTCCTATCAATCTTAGTACAGGCAGCGTGGAGGGGCCATTGAAAGACCTCTAGCTGCGGCTTATGCTGCCAGTTAGTTACCTTTGCCACTTGGCCTGTGATGAGCACAGGGCAGTTCCTAGCTTTGAGTTGACTGTTTCCTCCAGATCCAGGGTCGGGTGGAAGTTTACTACAGAAGCTATCCACCGTGTGGGGGAGCAATTGAGTTTAATAAGGAGCTGGCAGTATCTGTTCTTGAGTCGCACAAATCTTTGTGCACTGGGGGCATGGACATCATGGCACAACTTAAAATGACAGTTGGAACTCCCCCTCCACCCTTAGGTGGTGTTACAGCCAGAGGACCATGACTTTCCTCACCTCCATCCCCATTCCTCTTCAAATCATGTCAGTTTCCTTCCCTTCCCCATAGAGTGATGGGTATTTCTGGGCCTGATCTGGGGTCATGTAAATAGTGCCAGTCAGCCTTGGGGGTGGTTACTAGCAGGAGGAATGAGCGGTTTAAGATACTTCCCCCTCACCCCTGCCTCTTGCTTCCTCAGATCCCATTGCTCTCTGTTGCCCTGGTAACCAGCTCAGCAAGAAGAAACTCAAGCTCAGCAAAGCCCCCAGGTTCTCTGTCCTCCCAGCCTGCCTCTCAGTGGGCAGAACAGAAGAGTGTAAGGGCGGACAGAATGGGCCTTGGGTAGCCTTGCCCATCCCCTTCTGGAAGTCCATGGGCTTCTTGCCTGCATCTCCTCGCAGTTGTTAATACTACCCTCTTTCCCTCATTTTCTTCCACGATAGAGTATAGGTGCCCTCCAGCCCTCCTCCCCCTTGGGGTCAGCACACACGTCTGCTACCCTGTGGGCGAAAGATAAAGAATCCCAGAGTCTCAGTATCTGCAGCCACTTGGGTTGGGGTGTCCCGCTGGGGCAGTGATTTTCAATCATGGCTATTTGAATTACTTGGGGATCTTTTTAAAAATACCACAGTCCAGCGGTGTTGCTCAGTGGTTGAGCATCAGCCAATGAACCAGGAGGTCACAGTTTGGTTCCCAGTCAGGGCACATGTCTGGGTTATGGGCTCAATCCCCAATGTGGGGTATGCAGGAAGCAGCCAATCAATGATTCTCATCATTGATGTTTCTCTCTCTCTTCTCTCCCTTCCTCTCTGAAATCAATAAAAAAAAATATATTTTTAAAAATACCACAAACCTTGGCACCCTCTCAGTATTTTTTTAAATAGATTTTTAGTGATTTCAGAGAGGGAGAGAGAGATAGAAACATCAATAATGAGAATCATTGATCGGCTGCTGTCTGCAGACCCCTTAGTGGGGATCGAGCCCGCAACCTGGGCTTATGCCCCTGACCAGAATCGAACCCAGGACCCTTCAGTCGGCAGGCCAACACTCTATCCACTGAGCCAAACCAGCTAGGGCTCTCAGTATTTTTGAAAAGTTCCCCTGGATTCCATTGTGCAGTTGGGGTAAGTACCACTGCTGTTCAAGGAAAACCATGACTTGATACTGGCTTTCCTCCCTGATTTAAGGTCTTGAACTTATTCTCTGCCTAATATCCTTGAGTAGTTGGGGGGATCCTGGGGTCCTGCTCCCAAAGCTTCCAGTTTCTAGAATCCTCTCTGCCCCTTTTATTTTCAGCCTCCACATTCTCCACACTCGCCAGTTCTTCCCCCTTCCTAACCGACACTCCCAAATCCTGCCCAGAGAGGAGGTTACCAAGGCAACCAGCTTAATCTGGTAACTGTGGCATGTGCTGGAGTAGAACCCTCCCCTTTTCTTATTTGGTTCATAAAATGCCTGGAGAGCTCCAAGCCACTCCAGCCAGTTGCCCCTCTTAACCCCAGGGATATTAGGGTGTCTAATACAGGGAGCCCAAGAAGCTGATACTTGGGTCTCTATTTCAGCTTCTTAGCCAAAACTGTGCTCTCTCCTATTTACTGTTCCCTTTCTAAATCCACAAACATATGGGTATGCGAGCTCATTTCTGTGAACACATGCTCTAGCATACATAGGACCAGATATGCGCACACCCCGATATGCCAGTAGTGCACACCCTGTTCGATTCTACCACCACTCCCAGCCTTTAGCATTCCTGTCCCTGCCTGGTTGGTACACAGTACGCGGGTGCGGCATTGTCCAAGGCGCCTCAGCCCATCTGGAACCTGGTGCCACTCCCCAACCTTGTTACCTTAATCTCGATGTGCTTACACTGAGCCTGTCTCTCTACCCACTTCTTCCTCAGGAACAGAATGCTCCTGGCATAGGCATCAGGAATAAGGACTATTTGGAGTGCAAATTTGGCACCACTTTCCCCACTCCATGGTTGTGTCAACTCTGGGGAGCTCGCTATACTTAATGATGTCAGATGGCAGCGCTGGAGCTTGTCACCCATCTCCACAGCCCTGCTTCTTTCTGCTGCCAGCTGGGCTTAGGTGCCCTTGTGCTCCTGGTCTCCTCCCCCTGCCGACTGTCTCTTCTCACCCCAACTAGACCTGCCACAACCTGCTGCTCCCCACCTGGCTCCTACCTGCCTGCCAGTACCTGCCTTTCACAGGCCAGGCCCTCACCATCTATTGTGCCCTGCCAGAAAGGTTAGATGAGTGCCGCCTCCAGGGCCAATGCCAATCCACCCCAGGCCTTCCCAGCCCTTCTTGCAGGAAGGGAGATAAAGACCACATATTCCTCTAAGTGTGTCAACAGAGTAAACCATCTGGGTTGAGAGTGATGGATACCCAATCAGCAATCTTTGTAGGTCTCACCTGAGTACAGGTAGGTGCGTCAAGGCATGCAGGCCACAGACCTGCCCTGGTTCTTTGAAATGACCCTAGGTTCCTCTGTAAGCCTCCGAGCCAGGAATCCCTCGCCATTGGTGTATCACTCTTACTTTGCCCTGAATTTCTGCGTCTTCTCTGAACTCTCCATCCAACCCCACTCAGCTCCTTACAATCCGAAGTGGTCCCGGTAGCCCCCATGACCAGCCCCAACGCCCAAGTTCAAGCCTCGCGCGGCCCAGGGGGCGGGCC
>NW_005355708.1:4616816-4628212 GCF_000412655.1 Myotis brandtii | reverse complement strand
GACGAACTGTCCCCGGGCGAGCCCCTGACTTCCCCACCCTGGGCCCCCCTGGGCGCCCCCGAGCGGCCGGAGCATCTCCTGAACCGGGTTCTGCAGCGGCTGGCCGGAGGGGCCACCAGGGACAGCGCCGCCTCAGGTAAGGAAGGAGTCGGCTGGCTCATCCACCCCAGAGCAGGGGGTTGCCACCTGGTTCCTCGCCCTCGCCCTTGCAGCACGGGCTGGCGCTCTGCTGGAGCCCGGGTGTGGGGTTGAGTGGTCGGCCGAAGTGGGGCAGGGGCTCATCGGAGGAACAGAGTGGCAGGGCCACCTGGCTCCCGGTAGCAGCCTCACCCGCAGCTGGAGAAGAAGCTGAACCTCTGTCTTCCCTTAAGCCACCCTTCCTTTCCCCTGGACATTTTATCCACAGACTCTTGGGTCTCTGATGTTGATCACCTCCTCCTGGGGCCCAAAATTAGGGCCTGACACACTAAGATGGAAGCTGCCCAGAGCAGCCGTGCTCCCCTCCCCCCACCGAGGTGCCCAAGCCTGAAAGACCTTCCAGGAGTCCCCCGTTCGGTTTAGAAGCCCAGAGCAGAGGGCTGGCCCAACCAGTGGGGCAGTGCCAGACCGGCACAGGGCCTGAGCTGGGTTTGGGGCTCCGGCAAAGGGATGCATTGTCCTTAGCCGCTTGGGAGTGGAGGGAGGTGTTCCAGTTGGGGGCTGACTCAGAGATGTTGTTGGGGGAGAGATGACTGGGCAGACACCAGGGCCCTGTGGCAACCAGGGGGGTCTGGGCCTTTCCAACCCCCACCCTTCCCCTGGCAGGCCTCAGCACACCGCCTCTTTCAAAAAATAATAACCACACCCTGAGAGGCTTATTCCCTAAATGATGATGCTATTGCACCACTCCCCACCAGCACCCCTCCTAAGGGGACTTTGAGGAAACTGAAGCCCCAAATTGCTGGGTAGTCGCTAAAGTAAAAGACCTGTGGGTCTTTTGGCCTAGCTCTTGGCCTTTTGCTAAGCCCAGCAGGGTCTGGGGATTGGGGACCCTGGTTGAGCATTTCAAGATGGGGGTTCCCCACTGTGCTCTCAGAGCTCTGCAGGGAGCCCTAGCCTAGGTGTGTGGGAGAGGGCTCCAGTCCCCTCGATTTTTCTCAAGACCCGGGCCCTCTCTCCTTTGGCTCAGACTGTAGCTGCCCTGGGGAGCTGACACCTTTTGGATTTAATTAGAAAAATATCAAACACATACAGCTCTTCTAACCATAACTTCCCGCCTACGCTACACACCCTGTGTCTCTCTGACACATTCCCTGGGGAGGCTGTGCATTGGACCAGAGCCTGCCTTGGAGGAGACCGACGCCAAACTGTAGCCCCCACAGCAGCATCTCCCCCATTCTGCCCTGTGCTCTTCTTCCTTAGCTCTGATTTCGTTCATCAGTGGGATAAAGAGTATAGGACGGGCATCTCTAGTCCTAGTCCCTCCTCCCTGGAGCTGGGCATCGGAGTTGGGGGAGCACTCTCATTTTAAGAACATAGCAGGGTAGCTGGACAGAGAGGTAAAGGGAGAAACTGTTTTTCTGGTGCCTGGGTGCCACAGGCTCTGCCCAGTCTTTCCTGGGGAAGGACTCCTGAATTGACTGTCACCTGTATTATCTGGCCTGGCAGGCTCAATTCCCAGAGTAACTGGTTTGGGAAACAACCCCAAACCAGTCCCAGAATGAATGAGAATCAGTTTAACCTGCCGCTCTGATATTCTCCAATACACCCAACGTGCTTAAGCCATCTCGGTTCCCTCCCAGGGTGTGTGGGAGGAGAGGAGTTACAGACGGTACCCCAAACTAGCCAGTCTCTCAAAAGTCTAAGCAGCCCCATTGGACCCCTGGTTCTACCCAGGCAGTCTGCCTCGGGCATATTGAGAACAGATCAAAGATTCAGGAGTGTGGGTTCTTAGCCCAGCTCCAGGCAAGTCCCTCCCAGCCCCTGGCCTCAGTTTCTTCTCATTTGTGAAGTGAAAGAGTCGAAGTAGAGGATCCGGTGTTGGTACTCCTCCACCTTCCTGGCTAGAATTGGAGGCCAGGGATGGTGAGCCAAGGGCCCACAGAAGCCTTGGTTTTTGTCTTGAGGCAGTGCCTGGGGACCTGGCCCTAACCTGTCCGGGTAAGGACACCTGGCTCCCTCCCTGCGCCCAGCCTGTTTGTGTGTGCCAGGCTGCCCTGCCCCACCCCAGGGCTGGATGCAAGTCAGGGCGACCTTGTACCTGGCTGACTGGCTGAGCCAGGCCCAGATGGGGGTGTGAAGGGGAAAGAAGTGGTGGGAGGAGCCACTCCCCTCCACCCTTCCATCATTAACCCGACGATCTCTGAGCATCTAGAGGACACAGGGTTTTTCTCTTTAAAGGCTTTAGGATCAAAGAAATGGCAGTTGCTCCATCTCCCTTTTAATCGGGCTGGTTCTCACCTGCCTAGTTGGAACTCAAAGCTGTTAGGTAGGGAGTGGGGAGAGGAGGAGGGACACACACACACACACACACACACACACACACACCCTGCTGACCCTGACCTCTGTGTTTGGAAGTTGTCTCTGTCTAGAGACCTCTTTTCAGGGGGCTGATCTCAAGCTTGGTGTACTATCTGACCAGCTTCCCATACACACTGAAGAGAAGTGGGCGTGGCCATCCAAGGGTGCCCCCTCCTTCCCTCCAGCTGCCTTGGCGGCTGCCAACCCCACCCCTGCAGCGGCTGCCCAGAACCTTCACACACGTGTGTGTGTGTGTGTGTGTGTGTGTGTGTGTGCAGAGCATGATGGGGCAGGTGGCTGGGGCTCCAGTCTGGCTAAGGAGAACTCGCCCTTGGAGGCAAGAGAGTGGGGTGGGGAGTGTCCGGTTGGATCCTGGAAGTGCCCCTCTGACATCAGTGGTGCCGAATGATCTCTACAGATATCCTGCTGGATGACATCGTCCTCACCCATTCTCTCTTCCTCCCCACGGAGAAATTCCTGCAGGAGCTACACCAGTAATATCCTTTTGTGGAGCTTGCAAAAGGGGAGGTCAGGAGGGAGCCGCTCCCACCAGCCCACATGTGATGTCACGGCCTAAGCTCTCCCTTACAAAACACCCTTGGGTTTCAGCCCCAGTTTTTCTGTCCACCAGCTGTGTGACCTTGAGCAGGTCGCCTAACCTCCCAGGGCCTCCGTTTTCTCTTCTGTCAAATGAGGGTAAATAGCATCTGCTCTGCCTACCTACCGGGCTGCTGTGGAGATAGATCTGATCACAGATGTGGGAGCGCTTTGGAGATTGCAAAGCCCTGTACAAACCTAAGGTGTTATTATTCCATTAAGAGTGCCTCTCTCCTCGCTGAATTGTTGCTCTAAACATCTGGTTGCCCAGTGAGTTATTACAGGGTCCGATGTAAACATCGGGTCGTGGCTGTGCTTCTGTAGGGTCTACTAGAGACGAGCCACTGGCTGGGCTCTTCAGAGGGTCTCATGTAAGCATAGGGCCTCTCACTGAGTTATTTTAGGACCTAATTGCAAATGTCAGGCTGCTGAGTAGAATATCATAGGTTCTCTTAGAAACACCGGGCCTTACTTACAGGTGTGGTCAGGTTTGTGGTGAGCACCATGACCTTTATCAGCCTGCAGTGAGCTCCAGGCGTGGCCTGGTGGAGGTTGGGTTGGTCCAGACAGGGTATCCTCAAGTGAAATTCAGAGGTGGGAGCTGGATGTGGTCACGTGGGTGCCATTCTTATCTACTCTGGGCTAGGGCATGAGGGGGTCTTGGTTCCAGGGACCCCTGGATCTCCTTCTTCCCTGGCCCCAAACCTAGAGAATATTTGGGGTGGTTTAGCCTCTCATCTCCCTTCCCACTTTCCTCAGGTCTGCCTGCCCGGGGTTTTTCCTTAACGTGGGGGTCAGCTTTGTTTTGGCAGGAGGCAGGGAGGGCCCTGAGGGACTGGGCCAGAAGCAGGCCTGTCTAGCCATGCTCCTTCATTTCTTGGACACCTACCAGGGGCTGCTGCAGGAGGAGGAGGGGGCCGGCCGCATCATCAAGGTGGGCCTGGGAAGAAAAGGCGGGTGAGCAGGCAATTAGCTCTGGGAGGGGGCCCCTTTGAAGGAGCCATAGTTGTCAGGCGGGGTACTAGAAGGAGAAGGTGCCTGGGGGCCTCGCTTCTATGGTTCTCCTATGCTCGAAGGCATGGAGACCTTACAGAGCGATGCCCTCACTTCTCTCCTCTCCCCAGGATCTGTACCTGCTGATTATGAAGGATGAGTCCCTTTACCAGGACCTCCGAGAGGACACACTGAGGCTGCACCAGCTTGTGGAAACCGTGGAGCTAAAGTGAGGGGAATGGGTTGGGGAAGGGGACAGGAGAGAAATCCCCACGCTCCTCTCGTACAGGGGCTGCCTCTGGCCTTTTGGCTCCAGTGTGGTCTTATTTCAGTCCCTTTCTCTTACTGGAGAGCAGCACAAAGACTGTCTCCCAGTCACTGTTTTCCTCTCAACCGAGGATCTGTTCTTACTGACTTCACAGAGAGAGGAAGAGAGAAGGAGGGAGGAAGAGAGAGAGAGGGAAACATGAAACATCCATGTGAGAGAGAAACATCCATTGATTGCCTCCTGCATGCACCCCAACGGGGATGGAACCCAAAACCTGGACATGTGCCCTGACTGGGAATCGAACCTGCAACCTTTCGGTATATGGGATGACACTCCAACCAACTGAGTCACACTCAGCAGGGCTCCAGTCATATTTTTCCCCCCATTCCAATGGCATACTAGTGAATATTTAACAACCAGCACTTCAGGGGGGAAAAAACAAACCCACCCTGATTTTGTAGCTTTTGCTGATTTTCATAGTATAAATTCCCTCATCATGGCTGATTTCAAGCTACCAACATGACATCACTGACTGCGAAACTGGGAAGAGATGTGCAGTAGAGGTCTTTGTATAGTGTTTTCACCATACAAATACCATCGATGTAAATCACCGGAAGAGCATGGATAATAGTGAAATGTAGTAAGACAATTAGAATACTACTTTTTTTTTGGTAATAATTTGGCTGTAGGGTTAGAAACACATACACACACACACACACACACACCCACACTGCAATTAAAAAAAAATTTTTTTTGAGAGCGAAACATCGATTTGTTGTTCCACTTACTTATGCATTCATTGGTTGCTTCTCATATGTGTCCTGACTGGGGATCAAACCTGCAACCTTGGCGTATTGGGACAGTGCTCTAACCAAATGAGCCACCCGGCCAGGGTTCACACACTATTTTTAAAGTAGCTTTATTTTAAAGCCAGTGGGCAAAATTTAGCAATCTGCTTTCATGAGGCAATGTGAACTGGCTTTAGGATAACCACTGCATCCATCCATCCATCCGTCTGTCCATCTATCCATCCATACCTTCGGCCCTTTCCGTTTCTCTCCCCTCGATCCCCACCACCACAACCCTTATTTAGGCCTCATTATCTCTCACCTGGATTATTGCCACAGCCTCCAATCCAGGGCTTCGTTTTAATGGTCTGTTTTTTAAAATATATTTTTATTGATTTCAGAGCTTCAGGGAAGAGGGATAAAAAGATAAAAACATCAATGATGAGAGAGAATCATTGATTGGCTGCCTCCTGCATGCCCCACCGTGGGGATCAGTCTGTTTTTTAAAATATATTTTTATTGATTTCAGAGCTTCAGGGGAGAGGGATAAAAAGATAAAAACATCAATGATGAGAGAGAATCATTGATTGGCTGCTTCCTGCATGCCCCACCGTGGGGATCAAGCCCACAACCTGAGCATGTGCCCTGACCAGGAATCAAACAGTGACCTCCCGGTTCATAGGGTGGACGCTCAGCCACTGAGCTAATGCCGGCCGGGCTTCAGCTTATGGTCTTGTGTCTGTCTCTCCCTTCTTATAGTGACACCAGAGAGAGAGAGATCTTTCCAACTTGACATCATGTTCCCTTTCCAAAAACATCTTGGCTCTCTATTGCCTATAAGACAAGAAAAGTTGCAATATCCTAGCACAGAATTCAACACCCTTCCCTTTCTGTCTTCTGCTAATTCTTCTCATCTCAACTCCTACATAGCCCTATGGCCACCACACTCCCTACACATCTCATCCCCTAAACTTTTGTGCTTTCCCAACTTCCTGCTGTCATTTAGATGGTCTATTCCAGAAGGACCTCCTCCCACCCCCTTCTCTTCCTGTTGTCCTTCAAGGGCCAGGTCAAATGCCATCTTCTCAATGAAAGTTCCCCAGACCTTCCCTTTTAGGAATAGCTTTCTCCCTCCTTTAAACCAACGTAACTCTCCGTGCATATTTGTCATAGCACCTAGCACCTGCCTTGTGTTAGAAGTAGCTGTGTGCACATCTGTTTCCCTCCCAGAGTGTGAAGTTCTTGTTGGCAAAACTCAGCAAACAGCTGGTTACCTACACCTACCATGTGCCAAGCAATGTTCTAGGCCTGGACGATGGAAAACAAAACCAGTAAGAACGAATCCCAGCTCTCAAAAGCTCTCAAACTTGTAGAAGAGATAAGATACAAACATAAACAAATGTTAGCTCATTGTCTTATAGCAAAAAAAAAAAAAAAAAAAGCAGCATGAAAAAATGACCTTTCCTGGTGGGTGGGGTAGATCAGACAAGAATTCATGGAAGAGGTGGCATTTGATTTGGGTCACTTGGACAGTTGTCCCCTGCTGGCCATTGTCCTCACTTCTGACACCTCCCACCACTCTCTGAACCTGATGCCAGTGCATCCCTGACCCAGTTCTGATATCCCTGCTTGATGTTGCCTGCCTGGTACTCCATATGCCTGGCAGGGCTTCCTGATGCCCAGCTGTGTCCATGCCAGGATCCCAGAGGAGAGCCAGCCGCCCAACAAGCAGGTGAAGCCACTCTTCCGCCACTTCCGCCGGATAGACTCCTGTCTGCAGACCCGAGTGGCCTTCCGGGGCTCTGATGAGAGTGAGTGTGGGCATTAGGAGGGGCGGGGCTTCCCGAGTGGCTCAGGGGGCCCGATGGGGTCTTGGGTCTTGGTCACTCTCCATGGAGTCTCCCTTGTAGTAGAACCTGTACCTTTTACAGCACCTTTTTCAGAGGCCAACCAATTTAGGGTTAGGGGTGGAATGGAGTGGGGAACACCGGTGTCCTGGAGGGGACAATGCCAGTGCTGCCATTCTGCCCTCTGATGAAAGCCACCTTCCTGTCTCTGCCCAGTCTTCTGCCGCGTCTACATGCCTGACCACTCTTACGTGACCATACGCAGCCGCCTCTCCGCATCTGTGCAGGACATTCTGGGCTCTGTGACGGAGAAACTGCAGTACTCAGAGGAGCCTGCGGGGCGGGAGGATTCCCTCATCCTGGTAGCTGTGGCCTCTTCAGGAGGTGAGGGTCAGGAAGAACTCCGCTGGGACCCCCGGAGAGGAGAAACGCACAAGCCCCAGCCTGGGGCGGGTAAAAACTGACTTCTCGGTCCTCACTGCTCACTGTGGTGCTGGGACCAGCCGCGTGAGCATCTCCTGGGAGCTCATTAAAAATGCAGTATTTCAGACCCCAATTCCAGACCTGCTGAATCAGGATGTGCATTTTAACAAGATCCCCAGGCTATTAGTCTATGCACGTTTAAATTTGGGAAGCACTGGTCCAGGACACTTGGATGCTGATCTGGGCGCCTGCCTTACTCGTCTTGGGATCTCGTCCTTTAATCTCTTTGAGAACCTGAGGATGCTTTGTTTTTGAGGCTAAAGATGCAGGGTGCGCCTGCAATCCCTGTGGGCAGACAAAAAGCCTGCAAGGTAGTCATCGCCTTACTTCCCTCTAAGACAGGAAAAAATTCCAGCTTTTCCAGTGTCACAGGGACAATAGAATGAGAGAGGTGCTGTGATAGGACATTGGCAGCAAAAAAGAGGTTATAAATGCAAAACGCACAAGCCCCAGCCTGGGGCGGGTAAAAACTGACTTCTCGGTCCTCACTGCTCACTGTGGTGCTGGGACCAGCCGCGTGAGCATCTCCTGGGAGCTCATTAAAAATGCAGTATTTCAGACCCCAATTCCAGACCTGCTGAATCAGGATGTGCATTTTAACAAGATCCCCAGGCTATTAGTCTATGCACGTTTAAATTTGGGAAGCACTGGTCCAGGACACTTGGATGCTGATCTGGGTGCCTGCCTTACTCGTCTTGGGATCTCGTCCTTTAATCTCTTTGAGAACCTGAGGATGCTTTGTTTTTGAGGCTAAAGATGCAGGGTGCGCCTGCAATCCCTGTGGGCAGACAAAAAGCCTGCAAGGTAGTCATCGCTTTACTTCCCTCTAAGACAGGAAAAAATTCCGGCTTTTCCAGTGTCACGGGGATGAAAGAATGAGAGAGGCGCTGTGATAGGACATTGGCAGCAAAAAAGAGGTTATAAATGCAAAAGAAGTCATTCTTTGAAAAATGTCAGAAAAATATAGCCTCCACTGGTGATACTACAAGTCCCATTAGTCTAGAATGTGTCCATGCAGGCGAGGTAGTCATCGCTTTACTTCCCTCTAAGACAGGAAAAAATTCCGGCTTTTCCAGTGTCACGGGGATGAAAGAATGAGAGAGGCGCTGTGATAGGACATTGGCAGCAAAAAAGAGGTTATAAATGCAAAAGAAGTCATTCTTTGAAAAATGTCCGAAAAATAGAGCCTCCACTGGTGATACTACAAGTCCCATTAGTCGAATGTGTCCATGCAGGCAAGGAGTGGCTGGGTGGGATGGCGACAGTGGCCGGGATGTGTGAAGGTGCAGGTGGCCAGGCCTGAGGCAGAGCAGCTCGTTTTTCTGCAGAGAAAGTCCTTCTCCAGCCCACTGAAGACTGTGTCTTCACCACGCTGGGCATCAACAGCCACCTGTTTGCCTGCACCCGGGACAGCTACGAGGCGCTGGTAAGAAGGCCTTCACAAGGCCTGGGCTGGGAGCGATGGCTGGGAGGGGGTGAAGCAGAAACTCACAAGCCCAGCGGGGAGCCCAGCCCTGTCCCCCTGCCTGCCACCAGGTGCCCCTCCCCGAGGAAATCCAGGTCTCCCCAGGAGACACCGAGATCCACCGGGTGGAGCCTGAGGATGTTGCCAACCACCTTACGGCCTTCCACTGGGAGCTGTTCCGCTGTGTGCACGAGGTGCGACTGAGGCTGGTGCTGGGCGAGGGGCCAGGAGGGAGGAATGTGCCACATGTGGGGGCCTGGAGCGAGACAGTTTCTGCGCCAAAAAGCCTGGTCAGACCCCGACTTGCAGCATGTCCTTGGGGCAATGCGCCACCAGGACCTCGCTAAGCTTTTGTCCCCCTCATCAGAGGAAACAGCAAAGAGACAGACCCCTAGCAGGTGGCTCAGGGCCCAAGCTGCTTACCCAGAAGCTGAACCGGGGTTTATTAGTACTTTTTGAGTATTTACTATTAAAGAAATAAAACAAGGCAGCGATAATAATGTCTGTTACGTGGATTAAGTGCCTGGCACCTAGTAAGTGCTCAATAGATGGTAGAGTATTATTTATGTTGGCTGTTTCCCCCCATCTCTGTTGCATCCTGTCCTGTCCCCGACTTTTCTATTTTCTACCCCTCCCGCCCCAACCCTCCTGCCTTTCCTTCCTCACCGTCTGGCACTGCCATCTTCCCACCCACACGCCCCGCGCCCTGGCCGCCCCTCTGCCACCACCGTGGGTGCAGCTGGAGTTCGTGGACTACGTGTTCCACGGGGAGCGCGGCCGGCGGGAGACGGCCAACCTGGAGCTGCTCCTGCAGCGCTGCAGCGAGGTCACCCACTGGGTGGCCACGGAGGTGCTCTGCGAGGTGCAGATGAGTAACGGAGGCAGCCCAGGCCAGGCGCACACGGGGCTGTCCGATGGCAGCCAGCATGGCAGAGGCCTCCGTTTCCCCAGAATAATTCATGTCTCTGGGCTGCTTCCAGCCAAGGGGGACTCCACTTCCCCACCCGCCGGCTGCCCGGCCCCTGCAAGACACGCAGGCCCTCTCCCCGCTCACACCTGGGGATCCCATGAACCTCAAGGAGCTCCACTCTGACACTCCTTCTTCCTTCAAACTCTCCGCAGAAGCTGCCAGGGAAATTCAAGAACTTGTTCCGCAAATTCGAGAACCTGACAGTGAGTGGGTTTGGCTCTTTTATCTGCCCTCGGACTTGTACCCCAGAGATTCTCTGTTCCCATAAACCTTCTCCCTCAAGCTCCCCTTTCAAGGCTTTTAGTGCCTAGGATCCCCCTTCTCTTCCCACCATGCTGGGGGATTGCTCCCCTATTTTCCCTGGAAAAGACTTCCCTAGCACACCCCTACCTGATTGGAGACCTTCCCCAGCACCCCCCAGCGACACACCCCCTTCACACCCCTCTCTGCTAGGGCAAGGGGATGAGGGAGGAAATGGGGGGTGTCTTTGGGGTACCCTGGGCCTATCTGTCCCTTTATCCCTCTTCTGCGGAATGCCAGGACCCCTGCAGGAACCACAAAAGCTACCGAGACGTGATCTCCAAGATGAAACCTCCTGTGATCCCTTTTGTGCCTCTGATCCTCAAAGGTGAGAGTTGTTCCCAAATGAGGCTCCTCTGTCCCCCTGCTTCATGCCCCAGTTCTGCCTCTCAGTCCCCTCCCAGCTGAGTGCCCAGAGGAGAGGAGCCCCCCAAGATTGAGTGGCTTCCAGGGAAGGGGCAGGGCCCTTTGAACCTCCTCTTCCTCATTTGTTTCTCTCTCCATCCCCTAGACCTGACTTTCCTGCACGAGGGGAGTAAGACCCTGGTGGATGGTTTGGTGAATATCGAGAAACTGGTAGGTGGCACTGCCAACCCCGGTCCCTCCCCCTCTCCTGGCACCCCCCTAGAGACAGCAGCCTTTCTCCATGGGGCCCAGCTTGCCTGACAGACTCCGACTGTCTTCCTGGTGGCATCGCTGTGGCAACCCGCCCACGGGTGGGGTGGCAGAGCTGACAGGCAGGCAGCTCAGGGGGAGGGGCAACTCTACCTCCCCCTCATCTGGCACCCGGTGACACCTACTTCTCTGGTGCTTCGAGACCCTCCAGAATTGGGGACCGGAGGGAGCAAAACCCACAGAGTTGGAGATCAGAGGAAGGGGAGCGTGAGGGGGGGAGCGTCTGTCTGTGACCGTCTCAGGGCTCATTCCTTGTCATCCCCCAGCATTCAGTGGCTGAAAAAGTGAGGACGGTCCGCAAATACCGGAGCCGGCCCCTTTGTGAGTATCCAGGGTCCTGAGAGCCTTACAGGGAGAGTGTTTACTGAGAGGGAGGGTTCTGGGGAGAAATGTTTATTTCCTTAAATTCGTCAGTTCTCCATGCTCTCCTGGGCCTCCCCAGGGGCCCTCCTGCTCAACACCCGTCCCAGCCTGCACCCTTGTCCTCTGGCCAGTGTGTGTGTGTGTGTGT
>NW_005355708.1:4614632-4616473 GCF_000412655.1 Myotis brandtii | reverse complement strand
GATTCATAACAGTAGCAAAATTACAGTTATGAAGTAGCAACGAAAATAACTTTATGGTTGGGGGTCACCACAACATGAGGAACTGTATTAAAGGGTCGCGGCATTAGGAAGGTTGAGAACCACTGGTGTAGAGGAAGAAGAGAGTCTAGCAGCCTAATGAGCTCTCTCCTTACCCTCCAGGCCTGGATATGGAGGCATCCCCCCATCACCTGCAGACCAAGGCCTACGTGCGCCAGTTCCAGGTCATCGACAACCAGAACCTCCTCTTCGAGCTTTCCTACAAGCTGGAGGCGAATAGTCAGTGAGAACAGACGTTTCAGTCAGCCCCGCAGGGTCCTCGGGCACCTGCCACTCAAGCACTTTGCACCGTGTCCCAACCCACCTCCGACATCTTTCCCCTGGAGCAACTTCCCGCCCCACCACAGGGAAGAGAGAGTCGGATGGACTTACTCTGGGACTCATAAGCCTGTTTATCCTGCTGAAGTCCTCTGCCCCCTTGCTCCTTCAAGCCCAGACCACGCTCTGCTGGCCCCTGCCCTCCCAGGGAAAAGGGGCACAGAGCTCTTTCCTCTGCCCCTTCCCATCGAGGTCTATTCCCGAGTAGAGTTCCCAACCTCCTCTTCCCACGCAGCAAGGAAAGTGGCCCACCCTCTGGTCCCCCATTGGGGGAGGCCTGGCAGCCTTCCCCTCCACCCCCTGTTCCAGTTCCCCCGGGTCGGGGCTGGGCCCCCTGGCTGCACCCTCTGAGTATTATGTTGCCCTCGTGTCTGTGTGCGTGTGGGCATGTGTGTACGTGTGCCCCCCTTCAAGGAGCAGAAGTGCACCTGGTCATTGAGGCAGGGTGTTGTGTGTGCTAGGGGGGTGAGGGGGAAGGTCCTTCTGTTTGGTGCTACCCTTGTCTACTCTGCCCCTGGGTCAGTGCATTGTGGGTGCTTTCCCCAGGCCCACACTCCCTGCTCAGTTACTCCTGCTGCCCTGCACCCCCGGGTTTGTGGGCGAAGCTGCTGGTGGGGACAGGGAGCAGCGGCAGGTGGGAGGGGTTACCCACCAGCCCTCGGGAACCCCCGCACCCCAGCCAGGCCTCCTGAAGGTCCCTGGGTGGGCTCCACTGAGAGGATAAAAGATGCTCAGGGAAACACAGGCCTACGCTGCCTCTAGGACCCGCCTTCTGTGTTCCAGGGGGATGTGGTGAGGTGGTAGCAGGAGTTAGGGGTACCTGCCGCCCACACTCCTTCTGGGGTGTCTCACTGCTAAGGAGGGAGTCGTCACCCCCCTCTGGCTCTGTGTCTGACACTAAGAACATGATCTATCCTTTGCCCTGTCCTGACTCCCTCTTGGTCCTCCCCGTCAAGCTGGGGTGGGGTGGATCCCTGTCCCTGGGGGCAGGCAGACCCCCAAAGTGGGGGAAGGAATGGCGGAGACTATAAAGGCAGACTGGACTCTAGCGATGCCTTTATTGCCTCTGTCACCCCTCCCGCTCCCATCGCGGGCCTCCCAGGCTGAGGGGTGCAGGGGCTCCTGGCAGCTAGTGGGTGAGATTGCCAGGCGCAGCCTCACCCTCCTTTCTGGCACCACCTCTTTCCCTTCTGAAGAGGCAGCAGCAGCAGCAGCAGCCGAAGCAGCAGCTGCTGTTCCTGCTCTGAGGATGTATATATTTTTTACCCAAAGCTCTGGAATTGTAATTTTATTTTTTAAAACTCAAAAGAGGGAAAGAGCCTTGTATCATATGTAAACAGTGTACCATAGGTTATGTTGTACAGTCCCTTTTATACAGTGGCCTGTCTTGTTCCTGCGGCAAAAAATGTCTATGGATCCCCGCCCCCACCGCCGCAGCTGATGCA
>NW_005355708.1:4612196-4614545 GCF_000412655.1 Myotis brandtii | reverse complement strand
GCAGCCCCTGCGTCCCCTCCTCCCCCCTCCCTCTGTCCCTTAAAGACAGGGACCAAGGCCCTCCTCCTGCTCCCTGCCTCCTCCCTGCAGCTGCTGATGCACCCCCTTTCCCTCTTCTCCCTGTAGCCGCCCTCCCTCCCGACCCCTCAGCAGCCTTCTCACTCCAGCTCCCACACCCTCCTCCACCACTGGGCCCACTGGTCCGGTGTTGGCTGCTGCCCTCCCCTAGCCTTGCCGCCTGCCCTGCTGCTTCCCCGGGGCCTCCAGACCTCTCCCCCTGCCCACAGCTTTAACAGAGGGAACCGTGTGTGCCGTACAGGCTCAGTTGGCATTGCAGAAACTGCTGGGTGGGAAAAAAGCGGATAAAGTCTTATGAATCAACCCTCCTGCTGTTCTCCATTCTGTTTCTTCGAGGCTGAGGGAGGCGAGAGGGGACCGCCTCTCAGTGTGCTGGGCTCGCAGCAAGAAGGTTCTGGAATGACTTTGAAAATGTGGATGAGAGCCCTAGCCGGTTTGGCTCCGTGGATAGAGCTTTGGCCCGTGGACTAAGAGGTCCTGGGTTCAGTTCTAGTCAAGAGCACGTACCTTGGTTGCAGGCTCGAGCCCCAGCCTTGGTCGGAGCAGGTGCGGGAGGCAACCAATCGATGTGTCTCTCTCACGTCAACGTTCCTCTCTCTGTCTCTCCCCCTTCCCTTCCACTCTCTCTAAAAATCAATGGAAAAATATCCTCGGTGAGGATGAACGAAAATGTGGATGGGAGTAAAAGGTGCCAAACTCCTAAGACATGTCACATTGTGCCTGGCGCTTGGAAGAGTGAAGGTTTTAGTTTAACTTCCATGTTCCAGGCGCCATAGATACCTGATCCTGTTGGATTCTAACACTGTAAGGAGGAAGGAGGAGGCTGGGCAGTCCTAACCTGAGGTCCATGTTACAGGGCGAGTGAGAGGGCAGACCTGGGCCTCTAACCCAGATCTGTCCCCTGCAGACAGCATGCACTAGTCACACAACCAGTGCTTACCAGTTATGTTAAGGCAGGGGCAGCTAGAACCTACGCTCCAGGAGATATCGTATATGCAAACAGCTGCACTGGAGCCCTTGACCTTCCCTCGTCCTACATGTTATTTTCTTGATCTTCTGGATGTCAGAAAATGCTCCTCTCATCCACCCAGGTTCTCCAGGCAAGAAAGAATATAGGACTCACCCTGAATGGCTCTTTCTCTCATACCTCGTTCACCTTATTGGCTAGTCCCAGAATATAGGCCGGATTGGTCCGCTATTACCATGACTATGACTTCTCTATCACCACTTAGTCCAAACCATGTTCATGGCTTCCCAGGACGATTGCACTAACCTCCTCCTGCGCTCTCAGCTTCCTCTCTCCACCCCTCCCCTAACCCCACCAGCTAGTTCTCCACGCTGCAGCCGGGGTGCTCGTTTAAAAACCTAAATCAGATCATGTATGGCTAAGATGAAAAAGAGAAGCATGCCAAGGGTCAGTGAAGATGTGGAGCGTGGAGCAGCTGGGACTTTTAGATACTGCTGGTGGGATTCAAAGTGGCACAACCACTTTAGAAAATTGTCTGGCAGTATCTACTAAAACTAAATGCATCTCAACTCTGACCTAGTGTGTATCCAAGAGAAATTAGTGCTTCTGTCCACCAAAAGACATGTACACCAATGATCATAGTGGTTTTATTCATGATAAATTGGAAAAAACCAAGTGTCCTTCAACAGGTGAATGATTGAATGGACAAGCCAGTTGTGAGAATATATATACATACACACACACACACACACAAAAACACACACACACACACATATATATATATATTTAGAGTGAGTGAAAGGGAGGGGGAGAGACACACACAGAGAGAGAAGCATCGATGTGAGAGAGACACATTGATTGGTTGCCTCCCACATGGGTCCCACCAGGGCTGGAAATTGACTGTGACTGGAGATTGAGCCTGCAACCGAGGTATGTGCCCTTGACCAGAATTGAACCTGAGACCCTTCAGTCTCAGGGCTGACACTCTATCCATTGAGCCAAACAAGCTAGTGCACGGTATATTCTTAAAATGGAATACTACATGGCAATAAAAAGGAACAAAGGATTACTATCTGCACGAATGAATCTCATAGACATAATATTGAGTGAAAGGAGCCAGACACATAAGACTACATGCTGTTAGTCCATTTAAGAGAAGTTCAAGATTGGGCAGAATTAATCTATGCAGATAGAAGTAAAACGAATGGTTATTCAATGGGGTAGGAGAGAGCATTGGCTGGGAAGGGCATGGAGAGGCCCTCTGTGGGGATAGAAATGTTCTGTATTTTGACCTGGGGGTGGAA
>NW_005355708.1:4605302-4612114 GCF_000412655.1 Myotis brandtii | reverse complement strand
AGTTGTTCATGTGAGATTTATACATTTCACTGTAGTTATTTTATACCTCAACTGAAACAATTTGGATCATAACACCCATTTCTGATAATCCTTAGATTAAAAATCAAAATCTCCTGCCCATCTCCTACCCCCTGTCCCTTCACTCACTCCACTCCAGCCACACTGACCGCCTTACTGTTCCTAAAACACATGACATTCATTCTTGTCTCAGGGATTTTACCTTTGCCCTTCCCTGAGCCTTTCCTGGCCACTCTGATCCCACCCCCTCTCAGCCCTTACTCTCTGCCCCCTTAGCCTCCTGTGTTTTCTTCAAGGCACTATCGCTTCCTGACATCATATACACTTCTTTGTGTATTTGCTTCGTGGTCGCTCTTCCACCAGAATGTCAGCTCCATGAGTCTGACATTCAGTCACTATTCAGTACCCAGAACAGTACCTGGCACAGAGAAGACACTCAATACATATTTGCTGAATGAATAAATTAGCTTGGTTGAAATAGGAGCCATAATACACAAGATGATAAGCGCTCTGGGGATTAAGCCAAGGATATTCACTACTGGTCTGAGGATGGTGGTGGGGCGCAATCAGAGAAAAAATTTTTGGAAGAGATGACCCGGGTCTTGAAGCAGCATAGGATTCGATGGCCGAAGTGTGGAAGTGGGAATCAGGAGGGCAGAGAAAGTGGTGTGGGTTATTCCTCTCATCCCATCTCAGCTGTCATCAGACCCAACACCTTTCAGGGTGATGATAAAAGTTGACATTTGGAGGAAAGTCCTTGGCCACTCACTGTGCTGGGCATTACGTGCATTCTCTCATTCAATCTTCTCAACAAACCCAGGAGGTTGGCTCTCTCCGCTCTACTTTCCAGATGAGAATTAAGGTCTGGAGAGGTTTCTCATCAGAGGCACAGAGAGGCTAAGTCCCTAGCCCTGAGTTTCACGGCGAGTAGGGATTTGAACCTAGTTATTCTGACTCCAGAGCCACAGTTTAAGCTCCGCACAATCCTGGGATCTTGGATAGCTGAGAAACGCCCTCCTTGTGCTCACCAGGCTGCAGTGGCCACCTGACTATAGCTGAGGGGACTGTCCTTTCTGGTCCCTTTCCTACCTGTGTTCTGCTTCCTTGTGGGGGAGAGTGGCCAAGAGACTCAATAGGTGGTCCAAGGGTTCTGTGGGCTGGGTGGGGGAGAGAATGAGCTTATTAAGTAGCATTGCACCTTCTAGGCTGGTCTAGCAATGGTGACAATAATTTGGAGCGGTCAGAAGACCAGTGTAAGAAGATGCCTGCCCCCCTGATCAGGTAGGTGTTAAGGTAAAGAAGAGTGAAGAATTTAAGCAATACCCTTTGGATCCACTAGGTGTCGCCACCAAGTCTACTTTCTCACCAGGCTTGGGAACAGGGAGGAGGCGTGGGACAGGGGGAGTGGGCTAGAGAGCATTTCTTGGGGGATCTCTTCTGTCTGAAAGAGTCTATCCCCAAAGATGAGAAATAAATTTGACCAGAATAACTTGTATCATTTGTTCTCTCCATCTCTACTGGCTCTTTGCCATTAGCATTTAAACCCTCTCAAGTCTCTCTTTGTAAAAACATGTTCCTTGACCCACCATGCCTGCTCTAGTTACTGTGCCCTCTCTCACTTTAGTTCATGGCCAAACTTCTTCAAAGGCTTGACTCCACTTATTGTCTCCACTTCCTCATCTCCCATTCATTCCTTTTTTATTTTGTCTTGTTTCCCCAACTTTCCATCATGGAAAATTTCAAACATAGAAATGTTGAAAGATTAGTACAATGAATACTCTTAAACCTTTCTAGGTTCTATAATTAACATTTTGCTTTTGTTCTCCGTGTGTGTCTCTCTTTCTGCATGCACACACACACACACACACACACACTTTTTATTTTACTAAGCTATTTGAAAGTAAGTTGTTTCAGCTGGAATCTCCTAAGAATGACATTCTTCTACACATCCACCACTCTATTGTCATACCTTAAGAAAATCAATATATTTCTATGAAATCTAATTTCTAGTCTATATTTATTTTCCCCAGGTCGTCTCAAAAAATATCTTTAAAAAACGTTAAAAAAAAAAAGCCCTTCCTGGTCCAATCTAGTTCCATGTATTGCATTTGGTTGTTATATTGCTTTACTCTCTTTTAATCTAGAATAGTTTGTTTTCTTTTTTAATTTTTTAAAATGTATTGAGGAGAGAGAGAGAGAGAGAGATCTGTTGCTCCACCCATTTATGCACTTATTGGTTGACTCCTATGTGTGCCCTGACTGGGGATCGAACCTGAAACCATGGCACATCAGGATGATGTGCCAACCAACTGAGCCAGTGCTGGACTAGTCACATTGTAATTGTTCAATAGCCACAAGTGGCTAGCAGCTCCCAGTTGGACAACATAGTTCTAGTGGTTTTCTGGAGCATTAATATTCTAGAGAATAATACTTTATAGGTGATGTTAATAGCCAGAGGTTGGCCTATATTAGTGATGTCTGAGTTTGACTCCTGGTTAAGGGGCTACTACCAGATCTCACCATTAAAAATATACTTTTTTTTCTTTGCAGTTGTATCTGGTAATTTTTGCATCTTGAAAATATAGGGTGTCCCCATAAATGTATACACACACTTCAAATAGTTATAAAGGCAGTGCTTATTAAAGTATATTTCATTTTCAAAATTGAGCTATCAACTGTCAAAGTGTGTGTACATTTTGGGGAGGATACCCTGTATACTGTGTATCCCAATCATTCACTCTTTGTAAAACATTATTCTTAAATGTGTTGTGTAATATTTTGATCATACAAAAAGTTTCAAGACTAACATAATGAAGACCTGTTTCTCCACCACTTAAGAAATGAAACATGACCCTATAGCTGAGGCCCCGGGTACCTGTCCTCGATCACATCTTCTTCGTTTCTCCCCAGAGACAACCACTTTCCTGACTGTGGTATCATTTCCATGCATTTTTGTGAACTTTTACTACATATGTATACATCTCAAAACAATATAGTGTTTTGCATACTTTTGGGTAACAGTTTTATTGAAATATAATTCACATACCATGTAATTCACCTGGTTAAAGTATACAGGTCAATGACTTTTAGTATATTCACACAGTTTGCAATCATCACCACATTCAATTTTTGAATATTTTCATCACCCCGAAAGAAACTCACTGTGCAAGAATGTTCATAGTAGCATTATTCAAAATAGCCAGAAAGTAGAACAACTCAATGTGTGTCAACTGATGAATGGAAAAACTAACATGTGGTATACCCATAAAATGGAATATTATTTGGCCATAAAAAGGAATAAAGTACTAATACATGCTGTAACATGGATACACCTTAGAAACATTATGCCAAGTGAAAGCTGGATAAAAAAAGGTAACATATTGTATGATTCCATTTATATGAAATGTCCAGAATAGGCAAATCTGTAGAGACAGAGAGTGGATTGTGGTTGCGAGGGGATGGAAGGAGGGCAGAATTGGGAGAGACTGGTAATGAGTACAGGGTTTCTTTTTGGGGTGGTGGAAATGTACTAGAATTAGTAGTAATGGTTGCATAATGTTGTGACTATACTAAAACCACTCAACTGTGCACTTTAAGTGATTAAGATGAGTTCATGTTATGCAGATTTTATTTACTTGACTTATAGACATATCACTCCAATCTCTGTTTCCATCTTCACATTGTGTTCTCTCTTGTATGGGAACTTAGGGCTCACCCTAATCTAATGTGACCTAATCTCCATCTGGCATGACCTCAATTTAACTAATTACATCTGCAAAGAACTTAGTTCCAAATAAGGTCAAATTCTAAATGAATGTGAATTTTTGGAGGACATTATTCAACCCACTGCAAGATCCGAATTAAATGTTCTGACACGTGAAGTTATGACAGTGTCTAGCACACGGTAAGTACTGTGAAACAGTTATGGTCACTTCTTTGACCTAATTTCTTGCCTCTCCCATAGTTCTAGCTCTAACCACATCAAAATGCTGTTTTTACTGGTATTTTATTTTCTTTAAAAAATGTTTTAATCCTCACCCGAGGATATGTTTTTATTGATTTTAGAGAGAGGAAGGGAGAGGGAGATGTAGAGAGAGAGAGAGAATGAGAGAAAGAGACATTGATCAGTTGCCTCCTGTATGTGCCCCAGCTGGGGATCTAACCCTCAGCCTAGGTATGTGTTCTGACTGGAAATCGAACCTGAGACCCTTTGTCACGTGGGCCAATGCTCTAACCACTGAATATGCTGGTCAGGGCCAAAATGCTTTGTTTTTAGAATATGCCATGATTCTTGTTTCGCACATACTCTTCCTCTGCCTTGAAATGCTTTCCCTCCCCTCTGCCCCTGGCCAATTCCTACTTACCCATCAGGCCTCACTTAGAAGTTACTTTCTTTATGAAGCCCACTCCTATCTCCCTAAATCTGGGTGAGATGTCCCTATATTCCACCCCAATGGCTGCCGTTATCATAGAGTGATGTTATAGAGAATGGAAGCTTACATTAGCTGTGGTGGGTAGGGAAGACCCTCTGAAGCGGGGGCATTTGAGCTAAGGCCTGAAAAATGAGGATGAGGCAGAGTAAAGCCAACACACACACACACACACACACACAGCCTTGAGAAACCACTTGGTTCGTTGCTGCAATAGGAAGCAGTTCTGCACAGTGTACAGTGAGCGAAGACGGAACAGAATAAAAATGAGGCTGAAGAGCTGGGAGTTTAGATCCACCATCTCCCTGGCCCAGTCACCCTGATTTCAGGCACGCAGGGCTACATACCTGAAAATCTTTACCTTCGCACCTACTGATCCCTATGTCTGGAATGTGGTCCTTGCCTTCTCTGATTAATAATGAAATTGGACTCATCCTTCAAAGCTGAGTTTAAAACTGTTTACGAAACCTTCTCCCATTCTTTCGCAGGAAGTAATCACTCCCTCGCCTCATGCCCCAGAGCCCATATGTCCCCATAATACTAATCACATGCTGACTGTATTTCAGCGAGCTGTTTACATGCCAATCTGCCCCACCACGGGGAGTCCCCTGAGGCAGAGGCTGTCTCAGCCACCGCTGCAGCCTCTCCTGGTGCCTAGCTCGGAGCCTCGCCCACAGCAGGTGCTCAATGAATGCTGTGACATTTACTTGACGAGTGGGTGGTGCTTAGCACTACTAATGGCAGGAGGAAAACAAAAATAATAACAACTTCTTGGTTTAGCACACGTTTTCCCATTCATTACCTGATTGGAGCCTATGAAACAGTTGAGACAGGCACTATGAGCTCCGTTTTATAGATACTAGCTGAGGTCCAAGGGCACACAGGTGGTATATAGTGGGAACTAAAGCCTACTTCTGTCTCCTTAATTCGGATTCAGAGGAGGGGGCCGGCGGGGAAAGACGATGGAGAGCATTTTGAAGATACAGGGCGTAAGGCAATGGGCTCGGCTCCAGGGGAATGGTACTTTGGTGGGTGGACTCGGGAGGGACCCCGTCGGCTGGGGTGGAGTTAGCAGCCCCAGCAGGGAGGGCACAGTATTCCTCTCCCCGACTCAAGCAGCTGGAATAGGTTGCAGCACCATCCCCCAGCGCTGGGGCCCGGGAACCTCTGACCCTGCAAAGAGGAGCCGGGTGTTCACGGGTGTTCGGGTCAGGTGGCTAAGATGACGTTAATGCTGACATGTTAGCCGGGGGGCCTGCCTCTCAGTTGCTATGACAACCGAAGCTTGACTCTGGGGCCTTGCAAGGTTGACGCGTAAGGCAATGGGCTCGGCTCCAGGGGAATGGTACTTTGGTGGGTGGACTCGGGAGGGACCCCGTCGGCTGGGGTGGAGTTAGCAGCCCCAGCAGGGAGGGCACAGTATTCCTCTCCCCGACTCAAGCAGCTGGAATAGGTTGCAGCACCATCCCCCAGCGCTGGGGCCCGGGAACCTCTGACCCTGCAAAGAGGAGCCGGGTGTTCACGGGTGTTCGGGTCAGGTGGCTAAGATGACGTTAATGCTGACATGTTAGCCGGGGGGCCTGCCTCTCAGTTGCTATGACAACCGAAGCTTGACTCCTGGGGCCTTGCAAGGTTGACCGAGGCGGGGTCTTCGTTAACTCGAAATGAGGGAAGGACATTATGTGGTGTGTATGTGGATGCGCGCAGTGGAATAAAGACGAAAAAGAGGTATATTCAAGACCCTGTTTAGCTCACTGATTATCCACTTCAGAAATATTAGAATCCATCCGCGCAGTTTTAAAAAATATCCCGATGCCTACACCGTCCCCCGGACCCGTTAATTCAACCTCTGGGAGTGCCACTCGGGCATCACCATATATGTGTGTTCCTAGGTGATTACAATCGAAACCAAAGTTGCAACCCCTGCTCTGTGGTGGGAGGTGAAATTCTTGCGACCTTCCCAAGATGGCGGCTCCCGGGCCGCTTCCGCTTCGACGTGCGCCGGCAGGAGGCGGGCTTTCCGGGGGCGCACGCGCATAGCGTCTCTTCGCCCCGGGAGCCGAGCTCCTTTCCCCCCCGCCTCCATTTTGTTCGCGGACGCTGGGGACAGTGGGAGCAGATCTATTTCCGGGTTGGCAAAAGGGGCGGCGGCGGCGAGAAAGGGAGCTGGCCGGGCGGGGGTCGAGCAGAACGGGACCAAGTCGGAGAGGAGTCGGCGGCGGAAGACTTGCTGCCGGAGCCGCTGTGGCCAGGTCGGAAGGGGGCCGGAGGGGCTGGGTCTGTCGCTGAGATGACCTGCGGACCTGAGTGGGAGGGAGAGCCGGGGGAGGGGGGTTGGGCGTGGCTTCAAGAGGAGAGGGGCAT
>NW_005355708.1:4556677-4605237 GCF_000412655.1 Myotis brandtii | reverse complement strand
CAGGAGCGGGGGCGTGGGAATCCTCGCGGGGGGAGTGGTCGGGGATTGTGGGGCGGGCGCTGACCGCGAAAATGGGGAGGGCGGTTATTGAGAGGCTGGACTTGGGGGGGATCCTGAGCTCGGGGCGAGGAACCAGGTAACCGTGCGCCAAGTGAGGGAGGCGGGGAAGGAAGACCTGTTGGGAACCGGTAGTTAACAGGATGCTCGGATGTCGGGAGGTCAATAGGACATTTTGGGGGTGAGTTGAGTGAAAACTGATGGTGGAGCGGTGGACGCGGGGAACTGGACGCTAGAGGGAACGTGGAGGGCGTTCGTTTGGTGGGAATCCCCGTGGAGTCGAGGCTGGAAGGGGAAGTGTGGCGATGCCCCGGCCGCACCTGGAGGGGAGTGTGCAGCTCGGAGCGGGCTGCCAGGAGGGAAGGTAGAAGAAACCTTCAAGTGTGAAACCTGGGCAGTGTGTGTGGTGGAGTTCTGATCAGGAAGGAACGTTCTTAAAAGATAACACAGCGGTGACGAACTGGAAGGACTGGTGTGGACTGCAGTTCGGAATTTTAAAGGGATTGGAATAATCTGTGGCTGCTTTGGGCTCTCCCAAGATCCACCTCCTTTGTCACGCTGTTGTTTTTTGCCTTACAGTTTCTGTTTGTGAATGACCTACTGAGTGCTTTTGGTGGTGTGTTGTTGGTTTTTTTTTGTTTTTGTTTTTGTTTTTCTTCCCCCTCCTTTTACAAACCGCAAATGAACCCGCAGGGAATAAGGACTGTTCTAGCACACCTATGGGTTTACTCAGTAACTTTGAGGCAAATTGTTAAACTGTCTCATTGCCCCCCCTCCGCCCCCCTTGAAATATAGGTTTGGTCCCTCACGGCTCCTAAAAGATTGTGTTAGCCAAATGAGATCTTTATTTTTTAAAATTTTACTTACTGATTTTAGAAAGAGAGCAAGGAGAGAGAGGAAAACACCAATTCCACTTATTTATGCATTCAGTGGTTGCTATGCTTGTATGTGCCCTGACCAGGGCTTGAACCCACAACCTTGGCATAGGTGTATGACGCTCTGACCAACTGAGCTACCAGGTCCGGGCTCCCAAGTGGGACCCTTAAGTGGTTCTAAAGAAGTGATCTCTGAAAACAAGGTTGAGATGCTGCTATTTAGAAGACACGTCTTTCTGGGTTTCTTCCTCCCAGCCCTCCTGCATTTCTATGCTAGGGAAGAGTTGGTGATTTGATACATGCCCCCCTCATCTCCCCCTTTTTTTTTAACTTTTCTCCTCAACTTTTAGTAGCCATGAATTTCATATTATTGTATTACATTGTATTGGCTGCCATCAAGATAGAGCTAGGGAAGTTAGAGTTGGGGTGAATGAGGTCTGTTGATGGAGAATAGGGGAGAATGCAGTCTAGCCACCCAGAATAGTTTACTCTTTAAAAAAACTTTTTCCCCATTTCTCAATTCCTTTGGTCTTGACAAACACTGATTTTCCTCATGATATCTTTGAAAATTCACTGAAGTGTAATATTTTAGACAGTTGAGCCTTTTGTTTTGGTCCATTCACTTTGGCCCTGTTGCCAGTTGGTGGAGATCAGCGTGCTTGTGGACAATTTTAACTTTACTGTTAATCCTTTGAAATCTTGACTGTTTTAGCTTTTCCTTTGGGCATAATACCCTACATACTTGTTTAGTGTAGAAGTGTTCCTGAAAGTCTTGGCATTTCTGAAGTCTGACGTGGATTTGCTTAAGGGTGGCAGTTCCCAATTCTCCCTTACACCTGATATCAGAGCAGTGTTTACTTAGCTAATACTGATTAGTTATGTTATGTCAGCACAAAGGGGAAATGCCGGGGAAGGGGGAAGGTGTTGAGAACAGTGGAATTTTCAGATTTTACTTTTAAGAAGGGAAGAGAGGAATCCTGTTCCTATTGAAGAGAAAATTGTTAGGTGTTCTTTCTTGACCTCTTGAGCTCTTTGATAGTCACCAGGTGTACTTGAGCCTTTTTTCCTATTGCTCTTGAAGTAATTCTGAAATTTGTGACTTGCTGGTTCAGGCTGTTTCAGCAAACCATAGTCTTCATACTAACTCCAGGAAGAGCTGCATGCTATGAAATATGTACACTTATTTGAGAGTAAAAACCTACTTAATGTTTTGCTGTCTTTTCAACCTACAGTGTGTCTTTTGGTTTGTTTTTAGGAAGGTTTTGAAATAAGTTATAGAGGCTCAGAGCTTTGGGAAGGCTTTTTAAAAAATATATTTTTTTTATTGATTTCAGAGAGGAAGGGAGAGGAAGATTGAGATAGAAACATCAATGATGAGAGAGAATCACTGATCGGCTGCCTCTGGAATGCCCCTCACCGGGGATCAAGCCCTCAACCCTGGCATGTGTCCTTGACGGGAATCGAACCCGGGACCCTTCAGGCCACAGGCCGACGCTCTATCCACTTAGCCAAACTGGCTGGGGTGGAAGGCTTTTAATATAGCCTGCTTGTTTAACATAATGATTTCCCATTTTTTCCTGTCCTGTTATGTTTTTCCATTGCTCTACTTGAGCCAGTCCTAAGTGGAAATGGCAAATTACATATTTTTCCCCTGCTTTTTAGTCTCTGGTGGACTTCTTGTCTGTGTCACAGTTTGATACCACCAAATTGAAAGGATTCTTGATTCTTCAAATGGGGTGGGTGACAGAAGCTGAGCGGGTTTCCTGGGCCAGAGAATGGATTATGTCAAAGCAAAGAATAGTTGCAGAAACACAAACCGGCATCTTGAAGCTGTGACTAACATTTTGGCAACATACTTCCCTTTGCCAAATAACTTCTTTTCTTCTTGAGTGTGATTGTTGATCTCCTTCTCAAAGTAGGCTCTTGTTGCTACTGTTCTTCACACAACTCCCAGCAGAAGTTGGCAGAGTTCCAGCTGACTGTCTCTAGAGGGATGTGCCCCGGATTAGAGTAGATGGCGTGTTCCCTGTCAAAATGAGGTTCATTGGCAGATCCTGAGAACTGCTCTGCAAGGAAATAGAGGCAGTACTCTTCACTGAATGTGTTTGTATTCCTTTATGTTTTTCCTAAATTCAAATCTGTTTCTTATTCATCTGGTGATTAAATGCAGAATCATTGCTTCTGTCTAGCTTTGAAAGACCAGGGTACTGAGGAAGAGAGAGAAAAAGAGATTTCCGACATATTTTTTTCTTCCACACTCACTCCCAAGCCTTTGAATTGGGGGAGCCACAGGCACTGCTTGGTGTATTACAGAAGGGTATTTAAAACACTGCATCGAACTGTATGGAGAAAAACAATGTTAGTAGGAAAAAAAGGTGATGTATTTGCTAATGTCTGTGTCAGTCTTAGATTTTGACTTAACATGTGGAAAGAGCCTGTGGAGGCAGGTTATCAAATAGAGCCAGGAATTGGCTTCTAACTTGCCACTTAGGCTTGGCAAAGTTATAACAATTTAGAATGGCTATACTAAATACTTTGTTCTACTTAGTAAATGCTCTTTTCAGTATTTTCTACTTAGTAAATGCCCTTTTGTTTTTCAGGGGATAGTTAGTTGAAGATAACTGCCTCTGACAGGTCTTGGGGTGGATTGTGATGATTATTTCTTGTCCTATATGACAGAGGTTCTGGTAACATTGGAGACCCCTCAGCACATGCCCTCACCCCCCTACTGTCTCTGTCCACTGGTTATGCTCATATGCATGCATACAAGTCCTTTGGTTGATCTCTTACCCCCTCACCTCCCACCTTCCCTCATAGATTGGACAATCTGTTTGATGCGTCTATGTCTCTGGTTCTATTTTTGTTCATCAGTTTATGTTGTTCATTATATTCCACAAATGGGCAAATCTGTATTTTAAGGAATGTGTGTAGCTTTCCTCCCCATTCTTATCATTGATTTAAAAATTTTTTTTAGTTTTTTGAATTTGTGGATTCAAGTTAAGCTCCATTTAGATTTTGAGGCCCCTCAGTGGAAATAATTTATTTTTAGTCAGTGTTTATAATATGTCTTTAGTACAAATTCATCAACCTACTTTCTATGCTTATAGGAACGCTGAATTCCATAATCCCTTTTTTCTCCCAATAATCCCTCTAACTGTGAACCCACAAACTGAGTATGTGCCTTGGCTGGGAACTGAACCGAGGACTCTTTGCTGCACGGGATGATGCTCCAACCAGCTGAGTTATATGGGCCTTGGCACTGGTAGACATTTTAAATGTTTCCAGTCATCTGCTATGACAAACTGTGCTCCAGTGAATAATCATATATATTTGGCCTTTTGCGTGTGTGACTGTATCTGTAGGGTAAGTTACAAGGGTGGGTTAAAGTAGGTTGACAGTTGTTCGTATGGAAAATAATACAATAATCAATAAATATCAATACAAGAATAGCGCTGGCCAGTATGGCTCAGTTGGTTGGGCGTTGTCCCGTGCACAGAGAGGTTGCCTGTTTAATTCCTAGTCAGGGTACATGCCCCGGTGTGGGTTCAGTCCCCAGTATGGCACATGCAGGAAACAGCAATCAGTATTTCACTCTCACATTGATGTTTCTTGCTCTCTTCCTCTCTAAAAATCAATCAATAATAATAATACAAGAATAAATTCTGTGTTTTGCGTACTCACAACTATAAACCTACTTTTGCCCACTCCATATAAGTAGAGTTGCTGAAGCTGATTTTTTGGGGAGGGGGGCGCCTTGTTATTTACTTATTTGACAAGAAGTTTTGAGCTGCTATGTGCCAAGCACGGGGCTAGGAGCTGGAGTTATAGCAGTGAACAAAACTGACTCAGTCCCTGCACTCAGGAAATTATGGTCTAGTGAGGAAGATCCATTAAACAAATAACTACTTTTGCTGTGAATGCTTTGGAGCCTTGCTGGTGTTCTCAGTGGTTAGAGCATTGGTTGGCACACTGAAGGGTTGCACGTTTGATTCCTCCACCCCTCCAGTTGGGGCATGCAGGAGGCAACCAATCAATGTGTCTCTTTCACATGGATGTTTCTCTCTCTCTCTCTCCCTCTCCCTCCCCACACCCCCTCCTCCTTCCTCCCTTCCACTCTCTCTAAAAAGCAATGGAAAAATTATCCTTGATTGAGGATTAACAAACAAAAAAAGGCTTTGGAGACAGCTAATTGGAAGTCTAACCCAGGTTGATTGGGAAGGAGGGTAGTTAGGGAAGGTCTGTGAGGAATTGATTTAAAAAAAATCTTTTTATTGAGTTCAGAGAGGAAGGGAGGAGAGAGAGATAGAAACATCAATGGTGAGAGAGAATATTGATCGGCTACCTCCTGCACACCCCACACTGGGGATCCAGCCAGCAGCCCGGGCATGTGCTCTGACCGGGAATTGAATTGTGACCTGGTTCATAGGTCGATGCTCAACTGCTGAGCCATGCCAGCTGGGCAGGAATTTATATATATATATATTTAATATATTTTTATTGATCTCAGAGAGGAAGGGAGAGGGAGAGAGAGATAGAAACATCAACGATGAGAGAGAATCATTGATCGACAGCCTCTTGCACACCCCACACCGGGGATCGAGCCCACAACCCGGGCATGTGCCCTCGATTGGAATCGGACCTGGGACCCTCCAGACCGTAGGGTGAGGCCTGTCCACTGAGCCAAACCGGCTAGGGCAGGAATTGATTTTTAAGGCTGAAACCTAAAGGATGAGGGGAGAACAAAAGACTGTTTTCGGTAGTGGACATGGCATAGGTGAAGATTCTGAGGAGGGAAAGAACATGGCTGTTTTGAAGAATTGAAGGAAGTTCCAGTGTGTCTGGACCTTAGAGAGTGAAAAGCAGAGAGGTAGGGGGCAAGGCTTCAGAGAATGTGAGCTCTCCAAAAATGAATAAATAGCATAGTGAATTTTGAGTGCAACCTTTATGGTAGAGATTTCTTTCTGTCAGTTCTTCCCACAGATATTAATTTACTGGTGTTAATATTAAAACCATCAATATAAAGAAATTTGATACTTATATAGTGGAACATGTTTTCTATAAGAATTTTCCTAGATAAATCCTATTTTAATGTTGATTTATTTTTAGGTCCTGCAAGTTCAACTTGTGTGGCTGGATTAGGTCTTTAGATTTTAGGATTTTGCCCTGACCGGTTTGGCTCACTGGATAGAGGGTCGGCCTGGGGACTGAAGGGTCCCAGGTTCGATTCCAGTCAAGGGCATGTACCTTAGTTGCAGGCACATCCCCAGTGGGGGGTGTGTAGGAGGCAGCTGATCGATGCTGCTCTCTCATCGATGTTTCTGACTCTCTATCCCTCTCCCTTCCTCTCTGTAAAAAATCAATAAAATATATTAAAAAAAAAGATTTTAGGATTTTAGAAATTGGTTTAGATATTAGTGATTATTGGGGAACAATTCTTTTATTTTTTACTAGTGACCCAGTGCACGAATTTGTGCACAGGTGGGGTCCCTCGGCCTGGCTGGCGATCTGGGCTGATGGGGGCCATCTCACCAAGTCCCAATTGGGGCCGGCCAGGTGGAGGGACCGCAGGAGGTTGGCCTGCCCTGGGAGGTTGGTTGTGGGAGCTCACTGACCATCAGGGGCAGCTCCTGCATTGAGCATCTGCCCCCTGGTGGTCAGTGTGCATCATAGTGACTAGTCAACTGGTCTCTTGTTTGACCGGTCTTAATGGTCGCTTAGGCTTTTATATATATAGATTTTTTTAGAGAGATAGAAGGAGGGGGAGGAGAGAGAGAGACATTGATTTGTTGTTCCACTTATTTATGCATTCATTGATTGATTCTTGTATATGCCCTGACCAGGGATCAAACCTGCAACCTTGGTGTACGGGGACGACACTCTAATCAACTGAGCTACTAGGCCAGGGTCTGGGGAGCAATTCTTAAATAATGGGGATGATGGAGTGTTAGTTTGCTAAACCTACTATTTAGGAAACAAAACCTACTTCTAGGGAATATTGACTATTTTTTTTGGTAAGCCTTATGGGGCTAGAGAAAGAGCACAGATGTTCTTATTATGAACTGGTGAATATAATAGTCTGTCATACCCTTCTAGACCATATGTCTTAACGTGACACATGGCTCTTGTTGGACATACAAATGAATCAGTAGCCCAAGGGCCATTATGAAAAAGCATGAAAGCATTTTTATCTGCAAGTATATTGACTTTTTTCAGAAATCACAGTACTCTTCCTCAAAGCCCAGATGGGTCTGTTTGATTTAGTACCTTTATTGTGTAATTGGATCAGCTTGCCCCATTTTCATAACTTAAATTAGACTCTTGGCTTAGCTGCCCATCACTAGTGATCAAGAAATGAAAAATGTGCAAATTTTTCTAGCATTTCAGCCAGGAACATCTGTGTATCTGATGGCTTAAGGGTATTAGAGTGAGAGAGAAGAGACTCCTCAACAATGAAAGTCACAGCTTTGTTAGTAGATTATCTGTGGTGAGTTGGGACTTAATATATTATCTTTGAATCGAGGCATGACACTTCTCTCCATGTGAATTCTGGATCAACATTTCATGGAACATCTGTTTAAGTTTTTTTTCAGGCCTTTTCATACTGGAGACTGTCATCACTGCATTTGCCTTCTGACTGCTCTCGGTATATGCTTTCCTACTTTTACTAGAGGCCTGGTGCATGGATTGGTCTACCAGTGGGTTCCCTTGGTGTGGCCTGCGGGGATCAGCTGAAACCGGCTCTCTGACATCCCCCAAGGGGTCCCAGATTGCAAGAGGGTGCAGGGCCTCTAGTATGTATATCTTTGGTTAATCTCTTCCCGCCCTCTCCCCTTCCCCTTCCCTTTGAGATTCATCAGTCTGTTCCATGTTTCCATGCCTGTACGTTGAGTGTCTGCCCCCTGGTGGTCAGTGTGTGTCATAGCTACCAGTTGAACAGTTGCTTAGGCTTTTATATATATAGACTAGAGGCCCGGTGTACAAAAAATTTGTGCACTCAGAGACTAGAGGCCCGGTGCACAGATTTGTGCACCGGGGGGGTCCCTCGGCCTGGCCTGCAGGGATCAGTGGACCTTTGCACCGCCGCAGCCTGGCCTTACCCGCCAGCTCATCAGGCTCCAACCTGCTATCACATCGATCCCGCACAGCATGAAGTAGTGTGCAAAGTAGCCGGTGGCCAGGGAGGAGCCCGAGCCCAGGCTGGGTGCTGCGCCACTCCTGCTCATCCCGGCCCGCTGCGCCTGCTGCTGCTTGGGCACGCAGGGGGAGTGCCCACAGGAGAGGCTCGTGCTGCCGCAGCTGCGCTCACCAGCCATGAGCCTGGCGCCCTTTTGTCAGCTGAGCGGCACTCTCCCTGTGGGAGCTCCTGCGTTGAGCGTCTGCCCCCTGGTGGTCAGTGCATGTCATAGATACTGGCTGGTCATCCGGTCGCTTAGGTTTTTATATATATATAGATAGATATTTGGGGTGTGCTAATGAAGAATGGCACATGGAAGTTGAGGGCTAGTAATATGATGAGATGTGGCTAGCCTAGAGTGAGAAAAAAAATTTTTTTTAAATATATTTTATTGATTTTTTACAGAGAGGAAGGGAGAGGGATAGAGAGTTAGAAACATCGATGAGAGAAAAACATCGATCAGCTGCCTCCTGCACACCCCCTACTGGGGATGTGCCCGCAACCAAGGTACATGCCCTTGACTGGAATCGAACCTGGGACCCTTGAGTCCGCAGGCCGACGCTCTATCCACTGAGCCAAACCAGTCAGAGCGAGAAAAAAATTTTTGTCATCAATAACTAGGTCTCAACTTATCTTGTAATCACCTTTTAACCTAATTAATAGTTTCTTAGAACTTCTAAAGATGTTTGTTGACAGATATTGGTTATTTTTTTTTTTTTAGTTAGTGCATTAAATTGAAAACAAGTCCTAATAAGAATCTAAGGTAACTGATTGTAAGATCTATCCCTCTATTTTTGTGCTTACCTTTACAATTAATTTTGGTCATGACCTGGAAGTTCCTCAGATATTTGACCTGTGGTGTAGGGAAGCTCTGGTGTGGTGAACATTGTTTGGTTACACCCACGTTGTGGCAGAGATTCAGGTCACATTAGGCAGTCTGCTTCCATTAGCGTTGAATTCAAGACACAGGTTCTAGAATCAAGCGTAATAGCCCGGGATCTCTTTAATGGTTCCAGGGGTTTCTAGCTAAGTATCGGTACCGCTCCTGTCCTGCAATGTTGACAATCTCATCAAAAGTGAGTATTTCCACTGTGCTTAATGCTTTTTTGCTTCTGTCTCCTGGCAGTTCTTTGAGGGCTTTGATGATCAGGGCAGAGGCTGAAGGCTCTTCCTCAATCTCCGTCTGTTCTGAATGGTCAGCTTCACTGTAATCCTTACACCCTTCCAATCGCTGGTTGCTTTGGTGATGTCATCACCAATCTTTTCTTGGAGACAGGCCAGGGGGCCATTCTTAGGGGTCAGGGCAGACGTGGCACCAACTTCCCCACCGGTGCACCTCCGGTATATGACTTTGATCCTGTTGGGGTGGAACTTCAGTGGCGTGGATAGTGGAGGTGGCTTGTGTTGGATGAACCCGGACTCAGGATGACTAAAGCAAGTTGCACCTAAGCCGCCTCTGAGCCAAAAGCCAAAAAGCTCAGAATTTTATATATAAATATTTTTATATGTTGTCACAAACTCTGTTTTGTTGACTTTGATTCCTACTTCCATGCCAGAGGTTTTCTTCATATGCCTGATAATTCTTGTCTACCTGTTCATGAGGCACTTGTTCTGAATATGGAGCCCTGGTTCATCAAGTGGTGGGCGCCCCTTCAGAGTGAATTGGTGGCTGGTCAGTTTCCTCAGAGAGGATCCTCTACTCTTGCCTAGAGAGTATGTTCAGCAGCAGGTGTTTTGGGAGCCAAGGCAGAAAAGAGAGGTGGGGGAGAGGAAAGTAAAGGTAGATTTTTATTTGACCCCCTATTTTCAGCTTGGCACGCCTGCCCTTAGCTGTGACTGGTCCCTTGGTTCCGAGGCCCTCTGATTCAGCTTCTCCAATCTTCTGCCTGGCAGTATGGGCAAGGGGAAGGGGATGGAGGAATCTATTTCTTATACAGATTTTCAGCCAGTTCTCCTGTTTTAGTGCCTCCTCTTTTCCTCCATCCAGAGGTACTAGGTGCCTCCAGTTTCTGAGCCTTTTCTGAAATTCTGTGGTAGGAATCTGCTTCTTTCCACTGCAAGTGTTTAGCATTTTCCTTTCTGTAAAGTTATTTATCACTAGTGCATCTGCTTTCCAGCTTCCAAAATTTTTTAAAAATATATTCTTATTGATTTCAGAGAGGAAGGGAGAGAGAGAGAGAGAAACATCCATGATGAGAGAGAATCCTGCAAGTCCCCCACTGGGGATCGAGCCTACAACCTGGGCATTTGTCCTTGACCGGAATCGAACCTGGGATCTTTCAGTTCATAGGCCGACACTCTATCCACTGAGCCAAACCAGTTAGGGCTCCAGCTTCCAAAATTTTGTTGGCATCTCTCTTTCTGGTGTTTCTCCTTTCCTACTTTCTTTGTTTTTCTGTGTGTGGGGGGTTTTTTGTTTGTTTATGTTTTTAAGAAAAAGATCTCTCAGCATAATTTTAATGGTGTTTTATGATAAAAATGCATGCAGCGTATTCATGTTTAGCCAATATACTCATTAGCTATTTCGTGCTGATAGTTATTCAGATAGTGTCTGTGCAGTTATTCCTTTAGTATTTTCCAGACTTCCCTACCATCAAGAATTGTTGAATATCAATTCTCTCTTCTGGGAAACTTAGGACTTTAGAAGGTCAAGGATTAGGGCCCAGGAATCTCTCTGTATTTGTTTTTTTAACAAATGCCCTAGGTTGTGTGTTGACTTCAGGCAAGTTTGGAAACTGTTTTAGAAAGGTCTTCTAAACCATTTATTGCTATCTTAAATCTCCAAGGCAAACTCCTTAGGCTTCCCCTAATTTTGCTTTTGTATTCAGACTATGTTTTAGTCTGCCTAGCTTTGGTCTGGATTTCTAAATTAGAATTTGTGTTCTTCATCTGATTAATTCCTCTCTTCTCTAGTTAAATGCTGGCTGATGGTAGTAACTTTGGCCTTGTGTGACTCCATTTTTTAGCCAGCATTTCTAAATCTACTGGTTCCTGGGATGTGTGAGTGGGGAGGAAATAATAATTATGAACATTGAGCTACTTTCTGCATCATTTCGTTGTCCAAATCCAGGAATTTTTTTTTTAACACTTAAAGATTTTGTTGTTGTTGTTAATCTTCACCCGAGAATATTTTTTCATTGATTTTTAGAGAGAGTGGAAGGAAGGGGGAGAGACAGAGAGAGAGAAACATTGATGTGAGAGAGAAACATCGATTGGTTGCCTCCCACACAGGCCAACCGAGGCTGGGGATTAAGCCTACGACTAAGGTACGTGCCCTTGACCAGAATCCACCCTTCAGTCTGCAGGCCAACGCTCTATCCATTGAGCCAAACTGGCTAGGGCTGCCATCACTTTAGATGGGAGGACTTGGCTCCTGGGTTACCCTGTATTTGGGGATAACCTGTGGTACCTGATATTTACCACATCAAGTGTGTGAATAAATAGACTCCTGACTTTACATTTTTAGGGCTTTTAAAAAGTAATCTGGGACAAGAGGAAAGAGTCATGGAGAAAAGCTGCATTATTGGGATGTATACTTACGTTTTTATTAGAGAAATTATATGTGAAAGGATTTCATTATGTAGTTATATATTGTTGTTTGGCCTCCTTCCTTTTGTCTTCCAGGGTTATGTGCTGCTTGTAACTGAAAAATCATTGATCTAAAGAGTAAAACATCCAGGTTTAGTTGTAGAATTCCTAGGATTTTCAGTTTCAATATTCACAGTGGGTATGTGATTTTTATTACTTGTTGGATCAGTCAGATTTGCTGCATAGTTGAATTGTCCATGATTGAAAAATGCCTGCAGTTGGAAATAGGATTTTTTTCCCCCTTCATGGAGTAATCTTAAAATTTTAATTAATTCCATCATGATAGAAATCTGTTTCATCAGAGGTTTGACTGAATTGAATTTCAAGGGGGAGAAGAGTGCTGAGGATTATTCTCACATTATACAAAGCCTTTGGCGGTGGGGAGGGTAGTAAACTTTGTATAACGTGGAAGTTATTCTAGTCTGTTTCCTTGTATTTTAAAACAAAAATGCTTTAGTGGAGAGCCTCTACTGCATTCAGCCCTAGAACACATGGAGGTGTGTTCATAATTCTGTGTTGACATCATTCCCATGTAATTGTAGGGACCTGTTTGGCTCCTGCTGTTCGTTAGTCTCCGGGAGAGGCATGTGAATACTCTCAGGAAGCTCTGGCTCTTCTCCCGTGTTGTGGTTCTTTAGCTTAGGAGCTGGAGGCCATTATGCCACTGTGGTAATGAGCTCCTGCCTCCCGTGCTATACTGCTTCTCAGGAGCAAAGTTGAAGGGCAGGTCTACAGGAAGGCAGATTATCATCAGGTAACTTTTAACCCTGGAAAGCTTCCAGATGGTACATAGGTCCCTAGTTGTGCTTAAACCAAGAGATCAAGAGCAGTCTGGGATTAATGAAATAACTGATTGAATTTATGGTTTCCTGTAGGTGTGAAGCTGTTGGTTCGTTTAGACTTTGGGGTATTATAGGCATATTAAATGGAGAAGGGTACTCCTTTTGGATTTGGAGGATGACCTATAAGGCTCTGAGGCCTTTCATTTCCTGCCACTCTTATCACTGTATTCTAGCTACCCTGGCCTTCTTACCAGTTCTCTAACACATTAAGCTCATCCCCATCTCAGTGGCTTTTCACTTGCTGTTAATTCTTTTTGGAATGCTCTTCTCTGAAATGGTCATAGGGCTTGCTCTGCTCATGGAGACACTTCTTTGATGAGCCAGCCACTCATCTCTGGCCTCCTCTCCCTGCAATTCTATCTAAAAGAACGCTATACTTCACCCTATCCCTACATTCTCCCTTTGTGATTTCCTGGTGTGTGTGTTTTACTTATCAGTAACTGAGATAATGAGTAATTAAAGCATAGTGATTAATCACAAAAACAATATGTAATTATATATGTGTTTTCCGATGGGTCTTAGGCAACCCCTGTGAAAGGGTTGTTCGACCCCCAAAGGGGTCGCAACCCACAGGTTGAGAACCGCTGCACTAGAATGTAAGCCCCAAGATTGTAGAAAATTGTTTAGCTTCTAGAACAGGGTTTATGACCCTCAGCATTATTACTAGTATTATTTTTTAAAAAATATATTTTATTGAATTTTTACAGAGGAAGGGAGAGGGATAGAGAGTTAGAAACATCAATCAGCTGCCTCCTGCACACTCCCTACTGGGTATGTGCCCGCAACCAAGGTACATGCCCTTGACTGGAATCGAACCTGGGACCCTTGAGTCCACAGGCTGACACTCTATCCATTGAGCCAAACCGGTTAGGGCTTCTAGTATTATTTTTTAAAAATATTTTTATTGATTTCAGAGAGGAAGGGAAAGGGAGAGATAGAAACATCAATGATGAGAGCACAACCTCTTTTTATATATATATACCTACTGATTTCTAATCTGATATTACTAATACATTGTGAAAGGCTTGTCATTTTATTAAATGTTAGTGATATCTCATTAAAATATTTTTACTGTACTAAAACTATGGGAAAAATTAGAGAATACCAATAAACATAGAAAATGTTACAAGTATCTATAACTTTTGTTAACATAGATTGGCTGCCTCCTGCACACCCCACACTGGGGATCAAGCCCACAACCCAGGCATGTGCCCTGACTGGGAATTGAACCGTGACCTGCTGGTTCATAGGTTGACACTCATCCACTGAGCCACACCAGCTGGGCAACCTCAGCATTATTGACATTTTCGCCTGGATAATTCTTTGTTGGGGGGAGGGGGCTATCCTATGTGTTATAGAATGTTTAGCAGCATCCTTGTTTTCTGTCCACTAGATGCCAGTAGCATCCCTCATTGGTGTCAATCAAAACTGTCTGTAGACATTGCTAAATGGCTCCTGGGGGACAAAATCACCCAGCTGAGAACCACTGTTATAGAACAATTGGAGGCCTGGTGCATGAAATTCGTGCACTGCAGAGGGGGGGTGCGGATCGTCCCTCAGCCCGGCCTGCGCCGTCTTGCAGTCTGGGACCCATTGTTCCTTACTGCTTGCTGCTCCTTACTGCTTGGCTTGATGCTCCTTAGTGCTGCCGCGGAGGCAGGAGAGGCTCCCACCACTGCCGCTGCACTCACCAGCCGTGAACCTCGCTTCTGGCTGAGCAGCACTCTCCCTGTGGGAGCACACTGTCCACCAGGGGGCAGCTTCTGCATTGAGCGTCTGCCCCCTGGTGGCCAGTGCACATCATAGCGACCGGTCATTCTGGTCGTTACGCCATAAAGGTCACTTAGGCTTTTATTATATAGATAGATGCTTTGGCACCTGGTGGGTGCTCAATAAATATTTATTGGATGGTAGGTAAATTCATGAATGAATGAATTTAGCAAGTTAACAAATTTTAGAACATTGAACTATGTGCATAGCCTCATGTTTCTCTAGATACCGATTCTTCTGTCTTTTCTGTTTCTGGCACATTGATCCACTAAACACCTATTAGAATGGCCAAAATCTAAAACACTGACAACACCAAATACTGACAAGAATGTGGAGCAGCAGGAACTCTCTTCATTGCTCTTGGGAATGCAGAATGTTACAGCCACTTTGGAAGGCAGTTTGGCAGTTTATTACCCTGTGATCCAGCAATCATGCTCCTGGGTACAGGCAGTCCTCGGGTTACGTCAGACTCGATGTACGTCTTTTCGTGGTTATGTCGCCATCTCCCATTTATTTATAAAAAAAAGTTCCATCATTTCGACGTATGTACATATGTGCTTTATGTTTTTTATTATTTATTTACCACAAGTAAAGGTCAGGATTGTTATCTTTTAAATTTTTTTTACTGTTTCACTTCATTACTGCTGTGTATGTGCTTCATGTGAGTGACATAGGTGCTTATTTAAGTGGGTTCTGACTTACGACAAAAATTGTGTTACGTCGCGCCATAGGAATAGATTTCTGACGTAACCCAAGGACCTACTGTATTTATTCAAATGAGCTGAAAACTTATGTCCACACAAGGATATTTATAGTCGCTTTATTCATAATTGCTAAAGTTGGAAGCAACCAAAATATCCTTCAGTAGGTGAATGGATAAATAAATTATGATATGTCCAGACAATGGAATATTATTCAGCGCTAAAAATAAATCAGCTATCCAGCTCTGAAAATACACGGGAGAAACTTAAATGCCTAAGTAAAGGAATTATGATTCCAACTATATGACATTTTAGGAAAGGCAATTCTATAAAGACAATAGATAAGTGGTTGCCAGAGGTTGGGGGGAAGGATAGTTGAATAGATAGATCACAAATTATTTTAGGGCAGTGAAACTCTTCTGTATGATAATACAGTGGTGGGTAGTTGTCATTGTACATTTTTCACAACCCATAGAATGTACAACAGGAGTGAACTCCAATGTAAACTATGCACTTTGGGTGATAATGAGGTGTCAATATAGATTCCATTGTCACAAAGGGACCACTGCAAGGTGTAGATAATTGGGGAGGCTTGTGTGTGTGTTGGGGTGGGGGGAAGGTGCAGGGGTATATGAGTGCTGTTTGTACTTTCTGTTCAGTTTTGCTTTGAATCTAAAAAAATAAAATTTATTAATTAAAAATATTAAAACAAAAAGAATAATAGGTATCAGAGACTATAGGTGCCTTACGAAGTCTAAAATATTTATTATCTGGCCTTTTATAGAAAAATTGACCAAGCTCTGGACTATATCACAGTGGAACTAGTAAATGAGGTGCTTAGTTTCTCTGGTGTCATGCCCAGTCCCCTAGTTCTCCTGGTACTCGGTGTCTCTAATGGCAAAGTTCTCATGAATTTTTATTTCATTTGCAGGTATATGAGTGACCTAAAGCTGCAAATTAAAACGGAGAGAGAGCAGTGCCAACTGCGAGCTGGGCAAGGATGCCAATTCCTCCTCCCCCTCCACCCCCTCCTGGTCCTCCTCCACCTCCCACTTTTAATCAGGTGGGTAATCCTGCCACTCGGCTATCTCAAAACCTTAGTGGATATTTAAGGCTTCCTGGTATAAGCCATACCGTACTCAAAGACTTGTGGTGCAGGAAGATGGAGAATAAACAAGTCAAGTCTTATCAATTAGTTCTGATATTTGAGAGGTCTTCTGAGGACCATAATAGCTTCTTGTTCTCTTGTTCTGGTTCAGTCTAAATCAGCGGTTCTCAACCTGTGGGTCGCGACCCCTTTGGCAGTCGAACGACCCTTTCACAGGGGTCGCCTAAGATCATCCTGCATATCAGAAATTTCATGACGATTCATAACAGTAGCAACATCACAGTTATGAAGTAGCAACGAAAATAATTGTATGGTTGGGGTCACAACATGAGGAACTGTATTTAAAGGGTCAGAAGGTTGAGAACCACTGGTCTAAATGGATATTTGGACAGGTGACATCAGAGTAGGAACTGATGTTTCCCTCCTAAAGCTTTGTTCTTAAAGGTCAGTACATCATTTCTTTGGCATCTTTGAGAAAAGGGGTAGCAATTTCTGGTCGTTGATTCTTTGCAACCATTTCATCTTCTCCAAATCAGTTAGTTTTCAAACCAAATCAATCAAGTCTAACACCCCATCAAGAAAGAAAGGAGTTTATGGAATGTATTAGTAAGAAGACTTAAAGTGTCAGTAATGGGATGTTTAAAACCAGTGGAGCAGGGAGAGGTGGAGAAGGCCTCAGGGGTGATCAGGGCCGGCAGCCAGGCACTGGCAGTGGGTGCGAGCGGTGGCTCCAGTGCTGGTTGCGGGTGTGAGTGGGGCTGGCACCGGCAGCAGGTTCGAGAGGTGGCTGCCAGCCGGCAATGGGTGCGAGTGGAGCCATCACGGGCAGGGGGTGCAAGAGGCGGCTGCCAGCCCCGATCGCCCCTCAGGAGCAGGGGGAGGTGGAGAAGCCCCGAGGGGCGATCTCCACCATCCCACCGCAGGCAACGCCCGCCATGTTCTGCGCACGCCCCCTGGTGGTCAGCGCACGTCATAGTGACCAGTTGTTCAGTTGTTCTGCCGTTTGGTCTATTTGCATATTATCCTTTTATTATATAGGAGATTATAAGAAAACTAGAAAATACAGATAAACAAATAATTCTTACCAGAAGTTAACTTTTGCTAGTATCAGTGTGTATCCTTCCAGAAATTTGCTGTGTGTGGGTTTTTCTTCCAAATGAAATCTAGCTACTGTGCATTGAACTTTTTAATTTTGTTAATCCTCACCTGAGGATATTTTTCTATTGACTTTTAGAGTGGTAGGGAGGGGAGAGAGAGAGAGAGAAACATTGATGTGAGAGACACATCAGTTGGTTGCCTCCCGTATGCTCCCTGACCAGGGCTAGGGATCTGAGAACAAGTCTACAACCGAGGTACATGCCCTCAACACTTTAGTCCAAGGGCCAACGCTCTATCCACTGAGCAAATCCAGCTAAGGCCATTGAGCTTTTATTATGCACCAGACACTGCTAGGCTCTTGACAAGTATTGTCATTTCTAAAAACTACCTCGTGCCAGAACCGGTTTGGCTCAGTGGATAGAGCGTCGGCCTGCGGACTGAAAGGTCCCAGGTTCGATTCCGGTCAAGAGCATGTACCTGGGTTGCGGGCACATCCCCAGTAGGAGGTGTGCAGGAGGCAGCTGATCGATGTTTCTCTCTCATCGATGTTTCTAACTCTCTATCTCTCTCCCTTCCTCTCTGTAAAAAATCAATAAAATATATTTGAAAAAAATAAAAATAAAAAATAAAAACTACCTCGTGAGGTAAGTTCTTAGGTTACTGATAGAGAAAACTGGAATCATGCTATAAATATTGTTTTATAATGTTTTTTACTTGATTGTGGTAAACATTTACTATCATGAAAAGATATTTACTTATACTTCTTTAAGAGCTTATCTGGCATCCCATTGTTGGTTATCATTGTTCTTTTGGTTTAACTTCTAGATTATTTTCAGTTTTGTGCTATTATAAACTGTGTTTTTGCTATAGTATTAACATGTTTGTGCACTTATTCAATTGTTTTCTTAAAGTCAGTTCCTAGAAGTAGAATTCCTGTGCTAGAGTTTTAAAAGGTGTTTAACACATAAATCGCTTTCTAGAAAGATCATACCAACTTATCTAACTGCAGGTAGTACAAAAGAGTGCCTATTTCCCTGAATCCTTATGACCACCATTGGGCAGTTAGTTATTTTACACATTTTTTGAACATTTGCCAGGTGCCAGGCACTGTACATCATTGCTCACTGGTTCCTGCCTTCATAAAACTAGCATTTTTTTGTTTGTTAATCCTCACCCGAGGATATTTTTCCATTGATTTTTTTTAGAGAGTGGAAAGGAGAGGGAGAGACAGAGAGAAACATCAATGTGAGAGGGACACATTGATTGGTTGCCTCCTGCATGCACCTCGACCAGGGCCAGGGAACCTGCAACCGAGGTACGTGCCCTTGACTAGAATTGAACCCAGGACCCTTCAGTCCTCAGGCTGACGTTCTATCCACCAAGCCAAACAGGCTAAGGCAAAGCTAGCATACTTTTTAGTTACAATTTTAACCTTCACTAATGTCATAGGTAGATAATGATAATGAGTTTTACCCTGTATTTCTTTTATTGTAGTTGATTTTTTTTCATATTTGCTGGCTTTTTTATTTTTATTTTTTAAATATATTTTTATTGATTTTAGAGAGGAAGGGAGAGGGAGAGAGACATAGAAACATCAGTGATGAGAGAGAATCATTGACCGGCTGTTTCTTGCAAGCCCCTCACTGGGGATTGAGCCGGTAACCCAGGCATGTGCCCTGACTTGGAATCGAGCTGTGATCTCCTGGTTCATAGGTTGACACTCAACCATGGAGCCACACCAGCTGGGTTCTTTGATTTCTTTTACATAGTATTGTTCATATTCTTTGCTTATTATCCTGTTGATTCCTAAGTTATCTTTGTATTTTAATGCTCTATAGATTTAGGACACTATCTTTTGTGTCTATCATATGTTACATTTGTCACAGATGATTTTTCCTCCCAGTATATCACCTGTTTATTTACTTATATTCCTAATAAATAATTTGTACTAAGCAAATCTATTGATCTTTTCCTGTCTTTTATTTTTCTTTTCCTGTATTTTAGTTGTCATATTTAGAATGTTCTTCCCTTAGCAATTTTTTAAATATAGTATTTCTATAGTTTTTACACTTAAATATTATAATTCAGCTAGAATTGTTTGAGAATAAGCTGTGAGGTAGAAATGTATTTAACTTTATTATTTTTTTTTCAAAAATTACCATTGTTATTAACATCTTGTATTTAATAATCTATTCTTTCTGATGAAATATATTTTTATTATTTCTTATATAGATCTGGGCCATTTATCTTGCTGTCTATCCCTGTGTTCCTGTTGTAGTTGGTCATAGCATGTTTCAACATTTAAATGAGATAATGAAGGTATTGTGCTTAGCACAATACCTAAGGCCTAGCAGGGGTTCAGTAGATGTTTGCCTTGATGATGCTGATATATCTAAAGCATCTAACACACAACCCTAGTGCATTAGGTATTCAATAAGTATTAGTGCAGGCCTCCAGTCAGAGACATCTGAATAGGAGGTACAATAGGAGCAAAAGGACTAAGAAGAATGGTAATGTACATTACCATGGTGTGATGTGTGGCATATATATCTGATTAAGTTAGATAGGTATCTCATGGAACCCTCAGTTTGGCTTAAGGCATTTATCCCAAGCTTGTGATGAAGGGGACTGTTTATGCTGAACTTCTTATATATTCCTCTTCCTCTAGGGAAACACAGAGCAGATCAAGCTGAGTAGAGATGAACAGCGGGGTCGAGGTGCCCTCTTACAGGACATCTGCAAAGGGACCAAGCTGAAGAAGGTGACCAACATTAATGATCGGAGTGCTCCCGTCATAGAGAGTGAGTCTAAGCCTAGGATTGATTTGAAAACTTGGCTGGGCTGTCATTTTTATTGCTGGGTCTTGAGTGGGCAAGTTTTTTCCTGGGATGTCTTTTGATGATCTTCCCGTAACTTAGGAACATCTTTTCGACCTTTGGGAAGCTTTCTCAGCAAGACTTCCATCTCCTACGGTCACTAGTGCTTGTTATGCTTGTTATGGCACATCCTTGCTGTTCTCTGAGGAGACCACTACAGTCCCAAAAACCGCTCAGCGGAAGCCAGTGATGATTTCATAATTGCTGCAAGTGTCCGTTCCGAAAGGCCACGGGAGAGTGTGTTCACACCTGTGTCCCTGGCCGTTCGCCCCTTATAATCCTCGACTATGAGAGCAGAGCCCAAGGAACTCTGTTGAACGTGTCTTTCTCCAGGTTATCCCTCTGGCCCAACCAAATAAGGGAAGATTGGCTCCTTGTTCCTTTTGTTGTTTTTCTTTCATCACAGCAAATACTTTCATCCCTACATGAAGCTGTGGAGCAGAGAGGCTTCACTTTTATTTTTTTAATGCAAAGGCAAAAGCAAGATTGGCTTGTTTGCAAATTAGAACCCAAATAGAGGAGGAGTTTTTCCTCAGGATTAAGTTGGTCACCAGCTTGGAGCATATGAAATGAAAGCTCTGATGGTATGCTTTCCAGAACCCAAAGGAAGCGGTGGTGGTTATGGCTCTGGAGCAGGTGCCCTGCAGCCCAAGGGAGGTCTCTTCCAAGGAGGAGTGCCGAAGCTCCGCCATGTGGGAGCTAAGGACGTTTCAGGTATCTGATAAGTACTTTCTTACAATATTTCCCAAGTGCATTCATTTCCTACTGGTCCCAAGTGGTTCATCTGGGGTTGAGGAATGTGGTAGAGGTGGGAGGAAAGAGAGGGAGCAGGGGTGAAGTTATAGAGTAGATTAAAGCAAAGGCATTACATAAAAATGTATTCAACTTATATCAGCAATATTTGTTAGTGGGCCAGATTAAAACCCAGTACTATACAAATACTTTCCCTGCTGCTGTGCAAGGAAGTGAAGCTGGGTGATTTAGAGATACTAACCAATGTATCTCTAGCTCTGTTGACCCAGTGTGCTGTCTGGTCTGTTTGTAGAGAACCTAGCTGGTAAGCCAGCCCTGCAAGTTCCCAGTTCTCGAGCTGCTGCCCCAAGGCCTCCAGGGTCTACAGCCAGTGGGCGCCCTCAAGATGATACCGACAGCGGCCGAGCCTCACTCCCAGAACTGCCCCGGATGCAGAGACCTTCATTACCGGACCTCTCTCGGCCTATCACCACCAGCAGTCCGGGCATGAAGCACAGCTCCTCTGCCCCTCCTCCGCCACCACCAGGGCGGCGTGCCAACGCACCCCCTGCACCTCTGCCTATGCACAGCAACAAAGCCCCAGCCTACAACAGAGAGAAACCCTTGCCACCCACACCCGGACAAAGGCTTCACCCTGGTCGAGATGGACCTCCTGCTCCACCCCCAGTCAAACCACCTCCTTCCCCTGTGAATATCAGAACGGGACCAAGTGGCCAGTCTCTGGCTCCTCCTCCTCCGCCTTACCGCCAGCCTCCAGGGGTCCCCAATGGACCCTCTAGTCCCACTAATGAGTCAGCCCCTGAGCTGCCACAGAGACACAATTCTTTGCATAGGAAGACACCAGGGCCTGTCAGAGGCCTAGCACCTCCTCCACCTACTTCAGTCTCTCCTTCTTTACAGAGTAATAGGCCACCTCCCCCAGCCCGAGACCCTCCCAGTCGGGGAGCAGGTAAGTGCCTGCACACACTTTTTTTCCCTAACACACTGAGAGTTGAGCTTCTCTTTTCTCTTCACTCTTTCCCCCAGAGCTCTCCTTTAGTGACTAAAGATAAGAATTCACTTACTCATTCAACAGGCTTATTGAATGCCTTTTTGTGAGTCAGACTTTTTTGTTAGGGAAACAGCAATAAATAGAAAATGTAAAAAAATCCTGTTTTAGCATATAGTCAAATTAGTAAAAAATATATTTTAAAAAAATATATACTAGTATGTAAATACATAGTATGTAAATACATAGTATGTAGGTGCTTTAGAGAAATACAAAGCAGAGAAGGGGGATAGAATATACTGGGGTGGGATGGGGTGATGATATTTCCAATTGCAGGGGTGGGGATGAGGTTAGGGTCAGTTTGGTAAAGACTGAAGACGGTATGGGAATAAGCTAAGCAGGCACTGAGAACAGCAAATGCAAAGACATTGAGACAGGACTAGAATGAGTGAGGGGAAGTGTGGCAGAACATGGGATCAGAAAGCTAGATTTCCACGGGAGAACATTGTAAGACTTTGTAAAGACTTAGGGTTTTACTTTGTTTAATATTGGAAGCCACTGGAGGGGTTGGAACAGAGAAGTAGCATATATTTACCTTTAAAAAGGTCACCTTAGTTAAGCTGGTGTCGTTCAGTGGTTGAGCATCAACCTATGAACCAGGAGCAGTCATGGTTTGTTTCCCGGTCAGGGCACATGCCTGGGTTGTGGCTCGATCCCCAGTGGGCAGAAGGCAGCCAATAAATTATTCTCTCTCATCATTGAAGTTTCTATCCCTCTCTCCCTCTCTCTTCCTTTCTCTGAAGTCAATAAAAACATATTTTAAAAAATAAAATAAAAATGTCAGCTTTTATGTTGAGAACAGACTGCGGGAAGACAGAGGTGGCAAAAAGACGCCACTTATGAGGCTATTGCAAGAAACGGCAGGTGGGTAGGACCACAGCAGGTTTGGGGGAAGATATTCAGTTTTGGACAACTCAAGTTTGAGATGCCTATTAGACGTTCAAGAGGAAATAATTAATTGGTGATTGGCTATCAACTCAGAAGTTCAGGGTGGAGGTCTGGGCTAGAGAGAGAAATTTGAACAATATTGAAAACGACATGCTGAGTCAGATCACCCAGGTAGAGAGTATAGAGAAGAGGTCTAAACCTGGGGGCCCTCCTAGATTAGAGGTCAGAGAGATGAAGACTGCCAAGCAGGGCAAGCTGAGAAAGAGCCACTGGTGAGGAAGGAAGAAGGGAAAGGAAGAAAGAGGGATGGAGAAATTCCAAGATTGAGTGAGCCAAAATTCCTGGATATGAGAAAGCCCCAGACAGCTGTCCTGGTCTCCCTCACTCTGCTTTCAGTCATGCTATTTTGTAAAGAGAATACACAATCTCATCTACCTCTTCTAGGGTTGTGTCCAATGCTATAGCTGGGTCAGTTAAGTTGAAGCCCGAGATGACATTGGTCTCAGCAATACGGGAATCTTTTTAGGGGACTCCAAACAACATGGGATCATTTTGGGTATTAGTGGAGTGGTGGAGGGAAGGTGAAAGTAAAAGTCTAATTGGAATGAGTTCACAAATGCAGGAATAAGAGAGGACTTGGAGATAAAAATATGGAAATCCCTTAAGGGAGTTGGGGGTCATCGACCTATGAACCAGGAGGTCATGGTTTGTTTCCAGGTCAGGGCACATGCCGGGGTTGTGGGCTTGATCCCCAGTGTGGGGCGTGCAGGAGGCAGCTGATCAATGATTCTCTTTCATCATTGATGTTTCTTTCTTTCTCTCCCTCTCCCTTCCCCTCTGAAATCAATAAAAATACATTTTTTAAAAAAGTGACATACCTATAAATGCTTTGGGAGACCAAAGAAGGAGGAGTTTGGAATAGAGTGGACTGCTTTGGGAAAGCCTTGAGAAGATGAAACTTGAGTTGAAGCTTAAAGGATAGCTAGGATTTGGTGGTGAGGGAAGAGGGATGGTATTTCCGAGTATTATGAAGGAGTCACAAGAGCAAAACATATGTAATTTGGTTTATTCAGCAAAGGTTGATTGAATGCCTACCATGTGCTGTACATTTGGTGTGGTTGGGTACTTAAATGAATGGACAATGCTCTCTGACTTCAATGAATATACAGTATACTGGGAAGGGGCACACCTAATGACTAATTACAGTACAATATAGTAGAATGGGAGTGCAGACTAGAGGTACCTACCCCAGCCTAGAAATCAAGAAAGGAAGAGAACTGGCTGGCATGGCTCCATGGTTAGAGCATTGGCTTGCACACCACAGGGTCGTGGGTTTTATTCCAGGTCAAGGGCACATACCTGTGTCCAAGTGCCTGCAGGAGGGAGGCAACCAGTGGATGTGTCTCTCTCACATCAGTGTTTCTCTCTCTCTCTCTCCCTCACTCCCACTCTCTGAAAAGCAATGAAAAAAATATCCTCGGGTGAGGATTAACCAAAAAAAAAAAAAAAAAAAGGAAGGAAGGTGAGATCAGACTGAGGTAATGGGTTACTGTATAAGAAAGGAGGATAATTGGGGGAAACCCAATTGGGTTGGAAGCTAAGAGTTTGAAACTTTATGATGTAGGAACTGCAAAGCTCTTGAAAAAGTCTGAGCAAAGTGTGGGGAGATTAGTGAGTTGATGGTGCACACAGTGGATTGGTATAAGAGATTAGAAGCAAAAAGAACATTTGGGAGGCTTTTTGCAGTAGAACAGACTAAGTATGAGAAAGTCCTGAATTAGAATTGTGGAGGAAGACATGGAAAAGCAGGAAAAAAATCATCAAGAATACATAGATTCTTGACTGACTTGTGGGAAATGAAAAAGTCACACATTTATTCTGCACTTTGGTAGAGCAGGGATGGGAGGAGGGTGAATATGATATGTAACATGGTGCTCAGAGGCTCACAGAGCCTCTATAGCCAAACCTAACTGCTTTGGATTTTAATTGCAGCTCCTCCACCCCCGCCACCCATGATCCGAAATGGTGCCAGGGATGCTCCCCCTCCCCCACCACCATACCGACACGGGTCAGAACCTCTGAGCCGAGGAAAGCCCCCACCCCCGCCCTCAAGGACGCCAGCTGGGCCACCACCTCCTCCTCCTCCACCCTTGAGGAATGGCCACAGAGATTCTATTACCACTGTTCGATCTTTCTTGGGTGAGTAGCTCGCTGTTTTAGTCTCATAGTTCCTGTGCTGACTTACTAACTCCTGTAGAATGGGAATGGTCACTTACAGCTGTTGATCGCAGCAGTTCCTCTCCTGACTTTACATCTGACTTCTAGTGCCTGTCCATTGATGTTCCTTTCCTTATGCAAATTCTAAGCATGGGTTGCTTTGGGATAGATTGAAGTAAAATCAGCAGGTGTCATGCTAACTCTAAAGCCATTCTCTTGCTCCTTAAGGATCATTAGCTGTGGTTACCTTTAAGTCAGAGACTTCATCTTCTTCAGGATTACTCAGACAGGAAGTGAGCATTCCTCTAGGAAGGAGAGCTCCTTTCTGGCCCTTTAAAAACAAAATAAACTTTCTTTCCAACTTGGGCCCGGCATAGTGGCTCTCACAAAGAAGGGTGGCAAGGAGCGGGGCCCTTCTGCCATCAGAGTCAGTGACCAGAGAATACACCATCAACAGTCACAAGCACATCCATGAAGTGAGTTTCAAGAAGCACTCAAAGAAATGCAAAAATTGGCCATGAAGGAGATGGGAACTCCGGATGTACACAGTGACACCAGGCTCAACAAAGCTGTCTGGGCCAAAGGAATAAGGAATGTCCCATACCATAGTGAGGATGAAAATTCACCAAGCAGTCTCTGTGTGTTGGTTACCTACATACCTGTCACCACTTTTAAAAATCTACAGTTAATGTGCATGAGAACTAACTGCTGATTGTTGAAGAAAATTGTAAAACTGCCACACAAAAAACATCCCACTAGGCAGACAATATTTACCTAGTAATCCAAAGCCACTAACTAGCTGTGTTACTTTAAGGAAGTTGCTTCACATCTCTGGGCCTCACTTCCCTTATCTGTGAAATGAGGAGGTTGAGTAAATCGGAAGTGTGTCAGATTAACTTTTCCAAGGTTATCAATGAATCTTAGGCCCCCCCTAAGATACATTTTTTTAACCTACCTCTCTAACTCGTATTTCATCTCGTTAACTTCTTTAATTAGTTATTTATTCTTAAAATCTTTATTGTTGAAAGTATTCAATATGTCCCCCTTAACCCGCATTGACCCCTTCTAGTCTGCCCCTTGCCCCAAGCCTTGTCTGTGTTCATGGGTTACCCAAAGGTATCATTAGACTCCTGGGAAGATCTGTACAATCCCTTTCAGACCTAACACTTGCTCTAGTGTATTCTGATTAGGTGGACCAGGGTTTTTGCTTTGAAGATCAAGTCCTTTGGAAGGTCACCAAGCCACACCCACAGAGCATTTGAGCCTTCTTATAGAGGGGCCATGGGAAGTGGGCACGGGGCCATGAGATGGCTATCCCAACTGTGTTGCAGAACTACATGAGGGTAACCTGGGCCAAAAGGGAATTAACTGGTCAGAACTCTCACTCGTTGTGACAAATATTCCCATTTTAGGTTAATTTCTACCAATTTGTAGATTCAGTTCAGTTGGTATCCCATGGTGATAGTCTCTAAGATGGCTGTGTTAAAGAATTATACTTTTTTCTCCTCCCATTCAAACAGCTGTGCTCCTTTCCTGTTAGATGCCTGGTTTTTGGTGGAAATATTTTTTAAAACCAGGTCAAGCCCTAGCCGGTTTGGCTCAGTGGATAGAGCATCGGCCTGGGGACTGATTCCAGTCAAGGGCACTTACCTCGGTTACAGGCTCCTTCCCGGCTGGGCCCGGCAGGAGGCAACCAGTCGATGTGTTTCTCTCACATTGATGTTTCTGTCTTTCCCTCTCTCTAAAAATCATTGGAAAAATATCCTCGAGTGAGGATTAACAAAACAAACAAACAAAAACAACCAGGTCAAAGATTAATTCCTTAATGTAGAGAACCTTTGAGCACATCTTCTGGGCATACAAGGCACATAGAGCAATGCTATTGCTGTCCTTAGGAACCTGGGTTTAGTGGGCAAGGCAGGCCCTCACGTACATCAGAATGAATGGAGACCAGTAAGGGGAGGGTCAGAAGTGGCACGAAGAAGAGTCAGAAGGGTGATATGAATTAATATTCTGTTTCTTTTGTAGATGATTTTGAGTCAAAGTATTCTTTCCATCCAGTAGAAGACTTTCCTGCTCCAGAAGAATATAAACACTTTCAGAGAGTATATCCCAGCAAAACAAACCGAGGTGAGATGAGTAGTCATGAAAGTTTTTTCATAATTGCATAAAAAATAGAATCAGTGTGCTTTTCTTAGAAATTTTCTTAAAATTTGTTTCTCCTCATCTTCATTTTCTTTAAAAACAAAAACAAAACCTAATCCCTCAGTGTTAAAGGTTAGCTTATAGATCTTGTCTCTCATTTTAGGAATGTTTGGTTATTCAGGATCTGGTGGGTAGTCTTGTGTATGTGGTTTTTATTGTTAATGTTTTTCAGCTGCCCGTGGAGCCCCACCTCTGCCACCCATTCTCAGGTGAAGCCTGGCTTGGTCCTGTTCCTCAGGAAAAGGATGGACCCTCTCCTCCTCTCAGATGGTCCCTCCCATTCCCCTGAAACCTGCATGAGAACTCCTGACGTGTTTCTCCAGTGCAACCAACCTCTAGACTCCAAGCATCCTCCCAGCTCGCCTCCATCTATGCATCTCATCTTCTGGACTTGGTGATTGGACTCTATATTGACAGTAGGGTCTCAAACCCTGCGTCCATCCCTCCTCTAGCAATCCCTGCTAGCCAGATGAGGAAACAGCTTCCAAGTCGCCTGCTTTCCTCGTGGGGAAAGGTGCCTTGTTGTGATGAATTAACTCATTGTTGGGGCAGGGCGGAGAATGGTACTCCTACCTCCTCCTACCCACTTTGGGGGAAGCGTGGCGGGTATATTTCATCATTTAGGAAGCTGACATGGCTGGCCAGGACTTGGGGGTTGGGGACATTTTTAGTGAAACAAGAAAGGAGTTTGCAGAGAAGTGATCTGTTTTAAAGGTCAAGTTTGGAGAAAGGACAAGGGAGTGGGTCTGCTTTATTTTCAGGGGCATTTTGGTTTTGCTCTTACCCTACCCCATACCCTCACTCCAGGATAAGTTGGATATAAACACTAAATACTAATCAGTTGAACTAAACAGCTAATAAAAAGGGAGGGTAAATAAACTGGCGAGCCTTTTAGCGTTAGTCAGTTTCCCTGCAGCAAAGGGACCAGGAGCCATTTGAGTCCTGGGGCTCCCCACCCCATTCCTCAGGGTGCTGGGCTGAGGGACACTGTTTCTTCCCACCACCACCCAGGCCCTCAAGAGAAAAGTCACTTTTGTTCATTCCATGTTCACAAACTCCAGAAACTTCTATGAGAGAGAGGAAGATAGGGCTGGGGTCTTGGTCTTATCTAAGACCTTGAGTCCACCTCAGTCTTTTCTGGCTGGTCCTGAAGGGCAGGGGTCCACTCAGTCCTGTCCAGGAACTACAGCCCTTGCTCGGTACGCCACACTGACAAAGAAGGGAAGGTGAAGCTTGTAGAGTTCACAGCCCACTCACTGAAAGGACCTTCCTATTCTTCTCTCTCCACCCTTGCCTTTCCAAGACGGAGGGGTGAACAGCAGAGTAGAGAACGGGGAGGAAGCTCATGAGTCAAAGATTCCTCTGTGCCAAGAAACACAAAGACTTTGGTGAGATGACTCTCAGCCCAGTTATCTTCTTTGGCAGCCACCAATATGTTGTGTCTTCGTCTTCCAGGTCCTAGTTCAAGAACAGCAGAATAGGGCTCCTGGGCTCCACACACAGGTGTTTGGTTTGCTACTGCCAAGTGCAGAGGCTACTCAAAGCTTGAAGTAAGAGCAAGGAGGCCCAGGTGACTTTTTGGGATGGTTGGGGAAAGTCTGTTAAAAAATTACATCACAGGCTTGAACTATTTTAGGGACCTTTCCAGCCTATTGGATCATAGACTGAGGATCTGTGCGTGGTGCCGGATGAAACCCAAGTCTTCCCAGTGCTAGAAGAGAGAGGGCTCATCTTGGGTTATTTGTATGGGGTCTGCTATCCTTTATCATCTCCTGGACCATATTGCCTCTTGGGACAAGCAGTGATTAGGTCTGTCATCACACTTCTCTAACCATTATCATTCTTATTTTCAGACCTGTTAGTAGTTATCTCCCAGCTATGTCCCTGGCATCCTGAAGTGAATAGAGCTGAGAGAGGGGACACTAATGGAGGGAGAACAAGAGTGGCTACTGCAGCAGCGTTCCAGGGTAGATGCTGATCAGTTACTCAACTTGGACTGTGAAGTCTTCCCATTTATTTTTGAAATGGGAGTTGATGCCTTTTGTATAATGTTATAGAAATGTATTTTTTCCCCTTTCCTCAAACATAGAACATCAAAATAAGTATCACAAGTGAAAGCCAAACCACAGCTTTTCATTGGGGCTGATACCTTCCTCCCCTGTGACCTGCTGCTCATATTCCCCAGCATTTGGACTGTGTCACATGGGTATTGATTATTTTCATTTTCTTGGCCTCATGGGAAAAGGCCTCAGTCTAAATCTAGTTAGATGCATTTTCTTCAGCGCATGTTGGTGACACGGTACTTATTTAAATGTCTTTTGCCTTATACATATTTCGTCCCTCTGTTAATAACAGATTTATTATCATGTATATTTACTATTGAAGAATGGGAATGTGATCCTCATAGTTATTGATCTATTTTGTATGTTGTAAAAAGCTTGTAATATAGATTGAAGGTGGGCTGGCTGCAAGAGCACTACAACTTCTCACCTTTTAAATGGCTTTTTATCTGTTTATGGCAATGTTGTCTCTTCCATGGGAGATGGGTGGTCTCATGTTGAGGCTATTGCCCAGTCCCATTAACCCCTTCTCCCCTCCCAGAAGGAGGAGGCATTGCCCAACTAAGCAGGAAGCTGTGTTAAAAGCCCTTGTGTGGGTTTGATTTCATGATGTTTTTCTCTAGGGGGGAAAACTTAATACTATAGTTGTTTCTTACCGCCCTTTCTGGGAAGTAGGGCAGTGGCCTCCAGGTTTTTAAATGAGCTTAGATGCCCTCCTTCCCTCCTCTTCTCTGGTCACCAAACCTGGATCAAAGCACTTGGATATTCCAGGTGTGGTTTTCTGTGTCATGGGGATTTCCTCCAGCAACAGAGCCCTATCATTTTCCCAGCCTGGTTGCACAGAGAGAGGGTCGAGGGCTACCCCACCCAGTGGATGTGAAGCTGCTGTCTCCAGAAATTCATCCCAGTCCTTCCAGCTGGCAAAGGCAGAGAGACTAGCCACTGGCCATTGCACTGGGGGCACCCCCTCACCCCATAGTTTCCCAACTTGAAACCCAGATTTACCTCCAGGGAGAGGTGAGGAAAATTGTAAATAGACTTGCTACAGAGCAACTCAGGTTGGGGTGTGTTTTAATTCTCCTGATCACTTGAAATAATCTGTAGGCTGAGTGCTTATGGGAGTGGGGGAGAAGGGTGGCTCCAGGGTCTGCTGCGGAGCTCTGGGGGTGGAGTGTAGGGCATCTGAGGCCCTTTGATGGCACTACACTGAGCTGTCTGTCCTTCTGGAAACCCAACCTACAATCAACCACAGATCAAATTCTTCACATTCCAGTTGTAGTTTCTTTCCCTATTAAATCTCAGTCCCTGGCTATGTAGTTAGGGTAGCTTTCTGGGCCGCCCTAAACTTAGGGAGTGGAAGGCATTACAACTCTGCCTTCAAGACTCATCAAAATGAAACAAAACTACAACCACCTTCAAAACATACAAAAAAAAAAAAAGAATAACTGTTTAACTGAAGGAAGGGTTTGGTTCCATTCAACTCCACGTTCATTGTGCCTTTACTTGTGTTAGATTTCTGTGCTTTCTTCCTCTCTCCCTCTTTGAAGCAATTAAAATCTTCCTTGATAACTGCCGTTTCCTTCTTTCTACTCTTGTTTCTGACATCAGTGCGTTCCCTAATTGTCTTAAATCTCATTTTACTGATGGCAGAGGGGCCAAGCCTACTTTTCTCATATCTATCTTTCGTCATTTCCCAACACTACCAGCATGGAAGTCAGTCAACACTGAATAAAAGACTAGAATGCATGTGTGAAGAGCGTGAATGTGTATATGTGTGTCAGTTTTCTTTTAAAAAATAATTTATTGTGTGATTTATTTTGGAGTTGTATTCTGATTATAGTGCTCCCTCTCCCAATTAGCATTGATTTTTTTTCCAACCCCCTAAAAAATGTATAATCTGGTCTCAGGTTGGATTCTTCGGTACATTTGTTTCTCCTGGATGCCGTGCGGTTTAATTAAATGTTGCTTACAAACAAAACCAAAAACTGAAAACTGTGTACTCTTGTCTGGAATCTCGCCTCCTGTGGTGGCATAGAGAGGGGAGAAAGCCTGTGACCTCATTTTCCAGGTTGTGTGGTCATTTGACCCCAGGTCCTCTCGGGAGGTAGGTCCACTGACCTGGGCAGAAGCATCTGCAGCTTCTTAAGAGTTTTCTGTCCTTCCCTCCTGTTACGTTTTGAAAACCACAGTGCTGGGTAGCCATACTGACTGGGTGATTCTGATAGAGTTGGCCATTATTTATATTTGCCACCTGAAACCCTTTTGCTTATGGTTTCGGAAAACCCAGACACCTCCTGGCCTTGTGTCTTTTCTTTGTGTCCCTTGTGATGCCTTCTGCCTGCGTTGCACGCCGGATTCGCACACTGAGGCGTGGAAGAAAGGTGGAGGCAGAGCATGTAGATTGTGTGTGTGTCTGTTTTTTATGTGGGTGTTGGCTGTTTTTCTTCACTACTTTTTGAGTTGGTATCTAAGCAGGCTTTCTTGAACTTTGACTTTAGGTGTAAAAATTAAACCAGACATTCTCTGCTTACTATGGTCAGCTGACATAATCACCACTAGGACTTATTGAGCTTAACTTGCACTTTCATCACGGGCAAAGGTCTTGAAATTGTTTTCCATACTGATTTCAGAATGGGTGTGTACATGAATCAGTCTCACATACTTTAGATATCAAAATCTATGAGGCTCCTTTCATTTTCACCCATACTTGCCAAATTGGTCTAATTCCTGATTATTTGACCCATCATTGTTATTAATATGATGAATAAACTACCTATTTTGATTTGTTACTCTTGTAACTTTCAATAGCTCTGAAATGGAGCTTGCCTAAATGACCCTCAACTTCCTAATGCTATAAGCTTTCTCCGTCCTATTGGGATGGTCCTGCTAATGTGTGTGTATGTGTGTGTATGTGTACATGTACTTGTACAACAGGATGCCGGACAGGTCCTTCCAGTGTGATCTGATTCCTTCCCTCATGATACTGTGTATGAATTAGCAGTTGATAAGGGCAGTAGTTTGCCCAGTCTAATGATACTGGGACACCGCTGCTCACTGTGAATGTGCCTCTTAAGTATTTCCTGCCCCAACCCAGCCACAAACTGTGACTCACTGTAAAGAAAGCTGCTTGTCTCTGACTTCCTATTACTCTGCAGAGGTGAGAGAACTAAACTGTCAACCTCAGGACCCTAACTGCCCTCGAGGATAACTGGAGGGGAAATACTTCACCTCTGACATCACTGGAGCCCCGTCTGCATTGTTTTTTACATATAATTGAATTTATTCTCCACTTGTAGGTTTAGGTGTGTGAGATTTAAAGGACTATATAGTATCTATCCACAAAAAATCTTCATGAGGCATGTCCTTTCCATTCAGCAAGCACTTATTGCGTACTTTACTCTGTGCCAGGCATCTGTAATATGCAGATGAATAGGACAGGGCCTTTGCCTCCAGGGAGCTCAGAATCTAGTAGAAGACTTCAGGACAGCTACCAAGAGAAACCTCTGCAGGCTATTAAAAGGCTTCATGGGCCCAGCCAGAGTGGCTCAGTGGTTGAACTTCGACCTATGAACCAGGAGGTCACAGATTCCCGGTCAGGGCACATGCCTGGATTTGGGCTCGATCCCCAGTGTGGGGCGTGCAGGAGGCAGCCAATCAATGATTCTCTCTCATCATTGATGTTTCTATCTCTTTGTCCCTCACCCCTTCTCTCTGAAATCAATAAAAATACATATTTTTTTTAAAAAGGCTTCATGGTAATTAGCCAGGGAAGGAAGATGGTGAGCAGTATTCCAGACAGGAAATATCAAGGACAGAGGCACAGAAGCAAGAAACCGCATGGTGGTGTGTGCAGCATGCTACTGGAATATTGGAATGCCTCAGGTCGGTAAGCTTTTAGAGACCTTCCAATCTGACATCCTGTGATTCTCGGCCTGCTTCTACAGTGGTCATTCACTCCTGCAAGCTTTTTTATAGACCACTGCTATCCTTCCTGGTGTTTTCAAGGCTCCAATATGCATGTTAGGTACTTATAGCTTCCTCTGCTCCCTCCCTCCCATGTAATGGAGGGAGGCTGTTCACAATTTCTTAAGACTGGTTGGGCACATGTTACCATTTCAGGCTACTAAGGACAATTTTCAGGTGCCCGGTTGTAAAAATAAATATGAGCAGTGAAGGTTGCTTTTTAGGTTCTATTGCCCTATTAAGATATCAAAAATACCATCTGGTCAAAAGCCTCCATTTTATTTTATTTCATTTTAAATATATTTTTATTAACTTCAGAGAGAAAGAGAAAGGGAGAGAGAGAAAAACATCAATGATGAGAGAATTCTTTGATTGGCTGCCTCCTGCATGCCCCACACTGGGGATTGAGCCAGCAACTCAGGCATGTGCCCTGACCTGGACCTCCAGGGAGCTCAGAATCTAGTAGAAGACTTCAGGACAGCTACCAAGAGAAACCTCTGCAGGCTATTAAAAGGCTTCATGGGCCCGGCCAGAGTGGCTCAGTGGTTGAACTTCGACCTATGAACCAGGAGGTCACAGTTAGATTCCCGGTCAGGGCACATGCCCGGGGTGCAGGCTCGGCCCCCAGTAGAGGGCGTGCAGGAGGCAGCTGATCAGTGATTCTCATCATTGATGTTTCTCTCCCTGTTGCTTCCTCTCTGAAATCAATAAAAAATTACATATATATATATATTTTTTTTAAAGCCTCCATTTTAGGATAACACTTTTACAGTCATGGCTACCTAATCTCTTCACTCTTACAGTTTTCAGCTCCTGGAAAGCCTTCCCGAAACATGCTTCCTAACCATCTCTCCCTATTTAGAAGGCCACTGTGGAACCTGCATCTGTCTAATCCTCCCCCATGTTTAATGGTTGAGAGTTTGATTTCCTGTCAGACTTTCCCAGTTCAAATTCCAGCTCTTCCACTTACTAATGTGTGCCCTTGGTGAAATTTACTCAACCCCTTCTATTCCATTTCCTCATTTGTAAAATGGAAATAATGCCAACTTCATGGGGTGCTTGTGAGAATTAATAAGGTGACATAGGTAAAATGCTTGAACTCAGTCCCTGGCATACACTTAAGCACTCAGTATTGGCTCTTATCTACTATATGAACTAACTACAATTAACTGACGATTGTAATATTGCTTTCCTGTTTCTCAGCTTTATTGCTCTATTTTATTTGATATTGAAGGATGAAAGATAAATGCTTACCATCACCTAGAATTGGGTTTTGGCCTTTAACAGAATCTGAGGCATAGCTATGTTACTAGCTTTGGAAGCTGGCCTATAAATTACTGCTCTAATTTATATTTTTCATTAAAAGCTCAGCTTGCCTCTTCTTCTATAGCCATCTTCTCTGGCCCTGAAACCCTAGTGTTTAGCCATAAAAAAAATTTTTTTTAAATGAAGGGGTCATAATTCTCTCCACTCCCTACAAAGTGTTGATTAATGGGATTAATGATAAGAAGGTACACAATATATTCTTACCTTTAACAAAATAAAAGCAAAGGCCTGGCTTTATTTCTCACCTTTGAAATACAAATCAGGGGAATATTATAATGAGGGGTAGTGTATTTCGTTATGCATGCGTAGAACTTTACCAAAAAAAAAAAAATTGGTTTGGGTGTCAGGAAATCTGGATCCTAGATCCTTCAACAAGATGCTGTGACCCCTAATTGACCCTATGCACATTTGATTTGTGCCTTGCAGGGTTGAGTAAAGCTCCTAGCATCATATCTGACTCCCAGAACCGTCCCCAAAATGATAGGTATTATATAGTAGCTCACTAAAAATGTAGCCCATTAGGATAACGAAAATGAGTTAAATGCAGCACTGAGAAGGAGCAACCACATCTTTGTACCTCCCATCGAGAGAAAGGCATAGAAAGAGAGTCGCCTGCGGCAAAGACTACATCTCCCATCGAGCTTTGCGGAGTGGCCAGTTCGCCTTACCCAGCTTCGCTCCCTTCACGTCTTTCCGGCGGAGGTCCCGGATGTAGATGGGCACCCTCCGCTCAGTAGGCGTGGCCTTCAGAGGGTTCCGAGACCTGGGACTCTCTTATTGGTTGTGCATTGGAGGGTGGGCGTTGGCCTAGGAGCGCGGCATTCAGGCGACAGCCAATTAGAAGCCTGTCTGGACTTTGGCGGGAGGCCGGAAAGCTACAACTGTGCACATTTGGCGCGAATGTGTCTGGACTTAGCTGCTGCCGGTTTGTTCAGGAGCTTGAAAGAATCCCTGAAGCCTTGCGCGAGAGAGGAGAGAAGGATCCGGTACTGAGGTGACGCAGCCCTGTGGGGTGGAGAGGAGAGATTGGCCCCGGGGCGCCTGGGGTCAGAGAAGTAGGGGCGCTGAGTGACAAGGCCCGAGGGTGCCGGTGATGCCCGAGGTGAAGTGAGCGGAGCAGAGCCCAGATCGCGGGAGATAGGTCGGGGAAGGGAAGGGCAGGGCGGTGTGCGCTGTCGGAGCAGCCTGGCTGGCAGCTGTGCGTAGGTGATGTAGGGGGAGATGTTCCGGGTAGGGTTGCGAGCTGTGCGGAGTGGAGACTGAGTGCTGAGTGAGGCCTGGGGGTGGCGTAGGCGAGGCTGGAAGGGGCTGGGGTGAGGGATTAGGAGTGCGATCGAGACCCATCAGGATAAACTTCTCGCATCGCTCAAACGAGTAAGAACGTGGAGCCAGAGTGCCTGGTTCGCTGTGCCTTCGGGCCTCTGAGCCCTCAGTTTTCTCGTCTTCAAGGTCATTTTAATAATAGTACCTTCCTCTGAGGCAGTTGGTTGTGAAACTCAGATGAGGCGATACCTGAACTGCTCCGAACAGCTTCGTACGCAGAGTTGGCAGACAAGTTTCTGCTCTTACTGCATCGATTGGGGTGGGATGCAGAACTGGGCGCTCCAATATCGTTATCATTTACTTACGCAATAAGTGCCAATCACCGGCATGAATTCCATGCGAGGTCTTTCCCTTCGGTGTTACGTGTTGACTGGCTCTCCCGTTCTCTTTTCCGTGCTTAGCTGTGCGGCCATCATGCCTCAGACCCGATCCCAGTCGCAGGCCACCATCGGTTTTCCAAAAAAGAAGCCGTCTCGGACCGTGGACAAAGCGAAAAGCTGCAGTGGCACCAAACTGGAGCTGACCAAGGTCCAGGCCATCCCCCGGACTCCCTGTGCAAAAAGCCTGCCCCTCAGCCCCAGGAAACGTCTGGGTAAGTAAGCCACCCTTTCCGAGCCCTTTGCGCCCCGCAGCTCTCGACCTCCCTTTACTCAGCAGTAAGAATGCCTAGTCCTTGGAGGCCGGCAAGTTCTGTTAAGGCCACTCCATTCACTCTGGGGTTTTTTCAGGACAATTGCTGAGATCTCGCTGAATTTCAGAGTTAAGATCACTTTCTGTAGTATTTAATAGGCCTGATCTTCTGTGTCTTCATTGAACTCAGTGCTGTTGGTTATTTTAAACGACCTTGCATGCATAGCGCATGGACACACACAATAGTGGGGTGAGGGCTAGGGGAGGGGGCTGGGTGGACGTGGGAATGGGGGACATCTGTAATACTGTCAACAATAAAAAATAAACTTTTTAAAACAGTGACCTTGCAGTTAACTGTACTGTATAATATTTTTGAAACTTGCCTTAATGGTGGTGAAATTAAGAGACACGGGTGATGCTCTTTGTTTTATTTTAGAAAGGTCGTTGGTAATCCTTTCTTGTTTTAGAGCGTTTGTTTTTAATGAGGGGTGGTTGGGTAGTAGTATCGGGAGACATTTTTGGTTGTTGACACTGAGGTGTGCTTCTGGCATAACGGATAAAGACCAGGGGTGCTGCTAAATATTCTACCATGAACAGGGGACACGCCCAAGGATTATTTGGTCTAATATATTAGTGGTGCCGACGCTGAGAAACCCTGTTTTAGAACCATCTTAGAATTTCATCCCACTCAAACCCATTTGGTTTCTACCCAACAATAGTGAGACTCAGTGTTGCCATCTGGTGGCCAGTATTTGCTTCTAAATCTAAAATGAGAGGCGTTTTATTTTGGTGGCTTTGGCTGAGGTAGGAATTCACCTCTTTCTCGGGGAGGCAGGGATCTTTGCAAGTCCTTTTACTAATCACTGCCGCGAACGACCATGCTTTGATTTTAATGTGTTTCAGGTGATGACAACCAATGCAACACTCCCTGTTTATCACCCTGTTCTCCACCAAAGCTGGGCAAGAAAGAGAATGGTCCCCCTCACTCACACACCCCGAGGGGACGCAAATTGGTCTTTGACAATCAGCTGACAGTTAAGTCTCCAGGCAAAAGAAGACAAGCCAGAGTTCACCAAAACAAAATATGTGCCTCCGATCAAAAAGGTCCAGAGGTCACAACAAGTTCTGAGCAGAGATGTCCACTGGAGAAAGAATCCGCCTGTGTGAGGCTGTTTAAGCAAGAAGGTTCGTTCTCTCACAGCAGCTGTGAGTGCAGCCTTTCAACAAGGCTGGCAAATCCAGATGAAACCCATTGGGTCTTCTCAGTCGCCTCTGTTGTATCTAATTGTCCTTTCGTGTCTGGCACAGGCACTTGCTACCAGCAAGCAAAGCTGGTCCTGAATACAGCTGTCCCAGATCGGCTGCCTGCCAGGGAAAAGGAGATGGATGTCATCAGGAATTTCCTGAGGGAGCACATCTGTGGGGAAAAAGCTGGAAGTCTTTATCTTTCTGGTGCTCCTGGAACTGGAAAAACTGCCTGCTTAAGCCGAATTCTGCAAGACCTCAAGGTGCTTTGAGAGTCTGAATTATGATGCTCTTGCTAAAATGGCACTTCGTTGTTAAGGGTTAAGAAAAAGTAGAAGTCTTAGGTGACATTTCCCCCAAAAAAGACGTTTTCAATTTCATTGTCTGAATCTTTCCAAATGAAAGGAGAGCTTACTCTTTCGTATGCTGTTGACTCCTCAGACACTTCAGGTTCCATCAAATCTTTATCCAAGGCTAAAATTACTCCTATGTTTGCATTTTTCTAGAAGGAGCTGAAAAGTTTTAAAACTATCATGCTGAATTGCATGTCCTTGAGGAGGGCTCAGGCTGTATTCCCAGCTATTGCTCAGGAAATTCGTCAGGAAGGAGTATCCAGGCCAGCCGGGAAGGACATGATGAAGAAACTGGAAAACCATTTTACTGCAGAGAAGGGCCCCATGGTGTAAGTATTGCTCTGCCGCGTGCTGCCCTCTAAAAATCTGCAGGGTCTCTCACCCACAAACTCACATTCTAATCTCTTGAATTTATTGGTTTGTTCATAAAAAGACATCCTATGTAATAAAAGCCTAATATGCTAAGTGTCCAACCGTTTGTTCAACCAGTCACTATGATGCACACTGCCCACCAGGGGGCAGACGCTCCAACTGGTAGGTTAGCTTGCTGCTGGGGTCCAGCCAATAGGGACTGGGTGAGACGGGCCAACACACCCTGGAGCCCTCCCATGGTCCCTTCCTGGCCCCGATCGTGCACCGGTGGGGTCCCTCGGCCTGGCCTGCGCCCTCTCGCAACCCGCCCTCTCGCAACCCGGGACCCCTCAGGAGATGTCGGAGAGCCAGTTTCAGCCTGATCTGCACAGGCCAGCCCAAGGGACCCCACCGGTGCACCGGGCCCCTAGTTTCCCTATATTTGCCCTATGAGTGGTAGTTACATAAGCTTAAAGGGAAAGAAGAAAGGAAAATGACACCTAATTTTAAATTGGAAAAATGTTTTTAAACTAAGTGCTTAAAAAACCTATAATGGTACTTTTTCATGATGGTGGAGGGGGGATCATTTGTAACAGTGACTGGAGACAGGACAAATTATGATCTTCAAGCTGATCTCTGCTGTAGGAATGTGACCTAGCGTCAGCCCAGATCAAACAGATTGGAGAGTTAAGAAAGTGAACACGGGTACTAACTGTTTCTCTTTCCATGTAGTGTGTTGGTGTTGGACGAGATGGATCAGCTGGACAGCAAGGGGCAGGATGTATTGTACACACTGTTTGAATGGCCCTGGCTAAACAATTCTCGATTGGTGCTGATTGGTTAGTGCCCATTTGTTACTGTTACATGGTGACTCTAAAGAATTCTTTTTTAATCTCTTTAGTTTACTTATCACCTATTACTTTATTTTAAACCAGCTCTCTTATCAAAATAAGAACATTACTCTAAAATAATAGTAATTTTAATCTAAGGAAGGTCAGTTTGTTAAGTCTGAATAGAAATGACATAATACTGCATTTCAGAGACACCCAGTGTTGATTTTTGGAGTATCTGATTCTGCTTATCGGTGAACAATCCTAATATACATCTTACCTAATGAGTTTTGGGCGGGGACAAGGGGGCAGCAAGTGGGAAGCAACAATTGGAATGCTGGATTACAACTAGAAATTTTATTCAGCTTTCAGATGGTTTATTTTTCCTTGTAGGATGATTTGATGGTTAGTGTTATTTATCTCCTCCGCAGGCATTGCTAATACCTTGGATCTCACAGACAGAATTCTGCCGAGGCTTCAAGCTAGAGAAAAATGCAAGCCACAGCTTTTGAACTTCCCACCTTATACCAGAAATCAGATAGCCACTATCTTGCAGGATCGACTTAATCAGGTGAGTGACAACCATTGTGCCAAACTGTGTGTTCCTTGGATCACCTGTGTTGGAAAAATCTAACAGTAGCTCTAAATATTTTGTTTGGGTGGCATTACTAACCATGGAGTTCCCATGGGCCATAGGGAGAACATTTTTATAAGAATTTTCACCCATGGCTCCATTTATTGGGTGCCTCTGTGTTGAAATAAAAATAAGAGGAATCACTCAAATGCTTCTTCAATTAGACCTTTCAAAATAGGGCCTATGAGAAAACGTTCTCTTTGGGAAATGACCAAATCAGTTTTATTTTAGTTTAGTTTTGCTAATTTAAGGTCTGATTACATTCTTTTTTCCATTTATGGACATATATGCCAGTCTCATAAGTAAATCTCCATTTACTTACGAGAAGAAAAGGCATCTCTTACTTAGACCCTACAGGGTAGCCAATCAAACTTAGACTTCAGTGTGAAAATATTTGTGCCTGGGATCTAAATTACAAAGTGGGGGACTCATAGTTCAAACTGTCACCTTCTGTGTCTTGTCCAAAGGTATCCAGAGATCAGATCCTGGACAGTGCTGCGATTCAGTTCTGTGCCCGAAAAGTCTCTGCTGTTTCTGGAGACGTTCGCAAAGCACTAGATGTTTGCAGGTGAGTTATGGCTCTGTTGGCTGCTTTTATTAAAAAAAAGAAATGCTGTTTAATTGTCTCGTGTAACTCAAGTGAATGTGGCTTAAGAGGCTCCGTTCTGCCACTTTTTTATGCTCCGAAAAGAGGACTTGTTTCTCAGTGGGGAGTTCTGCATTTCCACCGTGTTAATGTCTGAAACATTATCAGTCCATTACCTACAGAGGGAGGAACAAATGAGATGTTGCTGGCACTCCCTGTGGTGATTATAGATTGGTTAATTACATTTGTATTAAAAAAAGACTCCAGTTTACTTTTCCATTAGCTGGTCTCAAGCAGGTTTATTTATGGACCTGAACCATCTTTGCCTTTAGACATTTTTTCCCTCCCTTTGCTTTTTTTTGTGAGCACCCCTTCCTTCAGTCGGTGGTCCCCACAGTTGTACTCCAGACCTCTCTCCCTTCCCATCCCCCTGTCCCTCCTGCTGGGGAAAGCCTCTGTGCTGACTGATGAAATTTCTTCCTTCCCAGTAGGGGCACTGGGCCCATTAAAATGATACTTGCTGTGCTGGCCTGCTGGTCCGACCTCCCCCTACTGCCATACAGAAGATCCAGGTCTGGCTTCTGGCTTCCTGTGGGCAAAGTAGTTCGGAGAGAGCAGTGGGAGAGTAAGCTCTGCCTACTGCTCGATGGCAGGATCCTGGCTGGATCTGAAAGTTTCCCCTAGTCAGCAAACTGCTCGGGAAAGACCAGCTCCGAGCAATAGTCCTAGAGGCTGGTGCGGTTTAGCCTACACAGATGGCAGTATCGAAAACGGAGGACTGCCCTTTCGGGTCTGGGGTGGATGGGTGGTACCGGCTGTCTTTAGTCCACTGCCCACACTCTATTCTCTCTCCTATCCATGACGTTTTCTCCCCATCGAAGATGTGATCATTGGCTCAATGTATGATGGCCTACTTGGCGTCTCTAAGAGGAAACCGTGCGGTGTTGAAGTTCTCGAATTGCCTGGTCTATGATTTATTTCAGGACAACTAAGTCTCCTTTAGCTGAGACATAGCCTCGTTTTGTCTGGGGGCTTGAAAATTATAAAACATGTTTTTTGTTAATATGTCTGTTTTCGAGCTTCGTGGTTTGGTGTGGTGTTTGGTTTGGCTCAGCCTAAATTAATTTTAGAAATATTTTTTTATAGGAGAGCTATTGAAATTGTAGAGTCGGATGTCAAAAGCCAGACTATCCTCAAACCACTGTCTGAATGTAAGTAGTTTATCTCCTTCCCATCTTCCTTTGTAATAGAAGCTTAACTTTTTTTTTTTTTTTTTGAAGCTTGCTTCACTTTTCTGAGGAAAGAGCTAGAAAGGTGTAATGAACATGGTTAAATCTACTCCTGTTTTTATGTGTGTGACTGTGTGTCAGCTTTATTTCAGTCTTGCCTGCAGTACTAAATTTCGTGCATTACTGGAAATGAGTTATCCACAGTGTTACATAAATGGTTGGGACAGAGTAAATTTTCTTTCCAAGCTCTAGGAATGGAAACTGTAAACAGTAAGGCTGGCTCAGCTTCTCTCTGGGTGCTGAAGTTTTGTGCAGTTTAGGTCTCCATATAGGTAAAAGCAGAGCCTGGTAAATAAGAGGCAGACAGTGAGACAATTGAGCTCAACTTGGGATATCTCAGGCCTTTAAACAAGTCTAGGAAGATGGAGGTATAAAGATGATATTGCTGCAGTAAACGGCAGGCTATTACAAAAATGGAAAAATTAATTTTCCTTTTCCTTAGCGGTGGCAGATATAAAATAGCCATGAACGACATATCTTGGCGGTGTTTAATATCCAGGGTTAATCTTTAGAAGCGGAACACCCTGATTTGATTGTTTCTTCCTTCATTCCTGCACTGGTTGAAAGTTATTAAAATTGTTTCTAGCACTGTAGTTCCACAGAGAACACTTGCTATTTTTCATCACCTTGTTGAAAGAAAATTAATAAAAATACTTCAGAAGTAGCCAAACTTAGTGCTTAGGATTATTCCCCCTTTTTTTTTCTCACTACCAAATGTGTTGGCGACCCCTGTGAGCACTGCTGGCACACACGGAGCTAAAATAGGTTATAAGTTCCTGGTGTAAATTGTTAGACTAATCTAATTCCTTGACCTCTGGTATATGTGATTAGCTCTTAATGGCTCTAGAAAGCTATAGGGAGACTGACTTCAGCTATATACAGAGTGCGGCAAAAATAGGTTTACAGTTGTTCATATGGAAAAATAATACAGCCCTAGCCAAGTGGCTTGGTTGGAACGTTGTTCCAATATGCCAAGGTTGCAGGTTTGATGCCTGGTCAGGGCACATACAAGAAGCAGCCAGTACCTGGCCGGTGTGGCTCAGTGGTTGAGTGCTGACCCATGAACCAGGAGGTCCCAGTTCGATTCCTGGTCAGGGCACATGCCTAGGTTGCAGTCTTTTTTTTTTTTTTAAATATATTTTATTGATTTTTTTACAGAGAGGAAGGGAGAGGGATAGAGAGTTAGAAACATTGATGAGAGAGAAACATCGATCAGCTGCCTCCTGCACATCCCCTACTGGGGATGTGCCTGCAACCGAGGTACATGCCCTTGACCGGAATCGAACCCGGGACCCTTGAGTCCGCAGGCCGACGCTCTATCCACTGAGCGAAACCAGTCAGGGCATAGGTTGCAGTATTGATCCCCAGTAGGGGGCATGCAGGAGGCAGCCGATCAATGTTTCTCTCTCATCATTGATATTTCTATTTCTCTCCCTCTTCTCTGAAATCAACAAAAACATTTAAAAAAGAAAAGAATCAACAAATGAATGCATAAATAAGTGGAACAACAAATTGATGTTTTTCTCTGTCTCCTTTTCCCTCTCCCTTCTCTCTCTAAAAATCAATAAAAAAAGATACAATAATCAATAAAAAATATACAAGAATAAGTGCTGTTTTGCGTACTCACAACTGTAAACCTACTTTTGCCCCACCCTATATACTAGTAAGACACTTTCTAATAAGTAGCACTTACTGAGCTTTTTTGACCCATCGTGGGTTCCCCAGCATTGAAGATGCTCAAACAAAAGCTGGCTAGATGACCACTTGTGGGGATTGTTTTAGAGGGCTCAGCCATGGGGTAAGGGAGCAAAACTAGGCCTCAAAATTCTTTCAGCCTTACGATTCTGCTACTTGATCAGTGATCTCCAGTTTCTCCACTCCTGTCCGTCCTCTGCAACATCCCGTTTGTTGTAATGAAATAGAAGCAAATGGTTGTGGGACAACTGCACATGATCTCAGGAAGTAACTGTAGGCAAAGGTTGTTACAGAGCAAATCCCTCCCGTCTTGCAGTTCATGCATCTCCAGACAATGAGGCCATAGTCCCGTGCAACTTGTTGGCTGTTTCCCAACCTCCGGCCTCTGAGATGGTGCTATCTGCTAAGATATCCAATGACCTTTTCTCAAGTGTAGGGATCAGCGTGGGCAAGTGAACCAAACCTCAAAGGTCATTTGTGGAGGCTCTCGGAGACTTACATAGGATTGACTGTACTGCCCACATTTAGCCACTTGTTTGAGTCAACATATTAGGTAATTTTTCCAACTTTTTTCTTAATAACTGGGCATCTTTGCTTCAAGGTTCTGTTTGTCTTTACCTTTGAGATATTAGGAACCCCAAGCAGGAGACAGTAGTTCTTTGTCTGGTCTTTATTTTTTTTATGAGGTGGGTTTTTGTCTCTCTGAGATTAAATTGTGTTCTCCAGGGCAAAATAACTCACCATTCTGCCCAGAAAAAGGATAAGCCTCCGTTGAAGTTACCCACGTTCCCCTGGTCTCTTGGTGAGGACAGCATTGTCTCTCATTCTTTCGTTTCCAATTACAGAGCTGGAACCTCTGCTTTGCCGAGACATGACTGCACTTGAATTTTCTTCAGCTAAAACTTAGTCTCATCTGTCGCAATACACACAATTTTAAAAATCTAATTAAGCTCGATGTATGTATTTATAGGTAAGTCATCCTCTGAGTCGCTGGTTCCGAAGCGGGTTGGCCTTCGTCACATATCCCAAGTCATTTCGGAAGTTGATGGAGACAGGATGGCTTTGATCCAAGAAGGAGCACAAGATTCCTTCCCCCTTCAGCAGAAGATCTTGGTCTGCTCTCTGCTGCTCTTGACCAGGCAGTTGAAAACCAAAGAGGTCACTCTGGGGAAGGTTAGTTGGGAATGTCGGCAGATGGAGCTGGGGGAGAGGTGAGAATCTGCTTTGCAGAGCAGATATTTTCCAAAAGGCCTATCACGCTCCAGCTGATAGGAATTAAAAATGGATTTTTAAACACTGGAACCATGTAAAAGGCAGCTGACTTTATTTCCCTTGGGTTGTGGTTGAGAATTGACCATTAATCTTCTCCCCTTCCATTTCTGCCTCTCAACGAAATATAGAGCCCCTTTCCTGCATGACAGTAGAGGGTTTTGGCAATATCTACAGGATGCCCGTTCAAGGGTCCTATTGAAAAGAGGGAGGACTGGGTACCGAGATAACTTTTGTTTGCAAACCCAGACTCACATTCTTCCAAAGATTATAAATAGGTTACAAGAGATAGGACTTCTGAACAACATTTGTTCTCCCTTGTTTCCTCCCAGTTATACGAAGCCTACGGTAACGTCTGTCGCAAACAGCAGGTGGCAGCTGCGGACCAGTCAGAGTGTTTGTCACTCTCAGGGCTCTTGGAGGCCAGGGGCATTTTAGAATTAAAGAAAAACAAGGAAACCCGCCTCACAAAGGTACAGCCAACTGCTTCTTTGTGGCATTCCTTTTAATTGTCCTGTTTTGGAGAACTTGTGTTTTGCTAGAGTAAAGAGTTTAAAATGACCGTAATTAGATACACAACTTGTTTCTTGTTAGGTAGAGTTTAAGATCTGTGAGGATGGGACTGGGGCATGAGTGAGATTTTTTTTGTGGGGGGGCCATTGCAAAAGCAGCGTTTAACGTGCTTGCCTCTTGTGAGCAGGGTTTAACATGGTAGACCTTTATGTACTACAGACTTTGCTTTTGTGAGTTCTCCACTGTGAAAAGCTTTTTTCTCTTTTTTCCAGGTGTCTTTGAAGATTGAAGAGAAGGAAGTAGAGCATGCTCTGAAAGACAGAACTTTAATTGGAAATATCTTGGCTACTGGATTGCCTTAAAATCTTTTATTTTTCATACTACCCACCTGAAAGTATCCAGTGTTACCTAGAACGTTATAAAGTCTTCGTGTTAGTACTTTAATATATTCAGGTCTGAAAACAGTACTCTTTTTACTTGAAAATGATCAATTTTAATTTATAGATTTAAGAATGTTTACACAGAATATAACATCTTTGGGTTTTATTATTTTGGGGGGAGTGTTATTTTTATGCATTAAAAATGAGGGTCTTATTATTTTTATGCATTAAAAATTACCAAGTAGATCCTTTTAAATTATATTTACTACCTTAATAAGCTTGCAAGGATATAGATTTATGTTGTGGAATGTGTGTATATTTACCTCTTTTGTTCCCTCAAACATTGGTGTATTTGAAAGAACTTTGGCACTCAAATCAGAAGAATGAAAAAGGGTGATCCAGCAAAATAAGCAAGTCCTCGTGGAGATGTGGAGGACACTTCGTGATCAAAGGATTTCTTTCTTTTTGGAGTTTCCTGTGTTTGCGTTGCAGATACTTCCACATTGTGGCATTTTAAAGACTCACTTGAGTTTCTTAGGCACTCCCCAGGGAGTGGGGGTAGTAAGCAGAATGTAACTCTACAGATTGTGAATATATTTATTTTCAAGTTGCATTCTTTGTCTTTGTAAGCAATCACATTTCCAGAGAACTCAAGCTTTCGTTGTGGAAATTCCTCCCTAAACTGTCCCAATAGTCTTGTCGCCCTCAGATGAAGCTGCTTGTCTCAAGATGCCTTCGTTTGGGGTTGGATTTTTATTTAAACCTCATTTTTCTAGTCTTGTTATCAGCGGTTCTCAACCTGTGGGTCGAGACCCTTTGGGGGTCGAACGACCTTTCACAGGGGTCGCCTAAGACCATCGGAAAATACATAATTACAGTGGTTCTCAACCTTCCTAATGCCGCGACCCTTTAATACAGTTCCTCATGTTGTGGTGACCCCCAACCATAAAATTATTTTCGTTGCTACTTCATAACTAATTTTGCTACTGTTATGAATCGTAATGTAAATATCTGATATGCAGTATGTATTTTCATTGTTACAAACTGAACATAATTAAAGCATCATGATTAATCACAAAAACAATATGTAATTATAGATGTGTTTTCCGATGGTCTTAGGCGACCCCTGTGAAAGGGTCGTTCGACCCCCAAAGGGGTCGCAGCCCACAGGTTGAGAACCGCTGTGTTGGATAAATTAGTTCATATGGTTACTTGAGACTCCTCTTTTCTGGGTTTGTTTTCTGGTGGCATAAAATGGCAATTTGAGATGGGAACACCAGAGGGCACCATTACAGCACTGACTGCCTTGACCGTGCAGGCATGGGGCTGCCGTTTTGAGAAAGGGGGAGACTTAAGTTTGATTCATTTGGGAGATGGCTGTAGTTTTATAACTCGAGCAAATCCTTGGAATGCAAACCATATGTGACGTGGATGGTCTGAGAACCAGTGACCAAGTCTGTTCCCTGAGCTCTTCTGCCTCCTGCCTTTCCAGCATGGACTTGAGTTTGGGAACTTGATATGTGTACAAATGATCTGTTGGCCACTGTTTCATTCATGCTGCCCACTGTATCCTTGCAATGTGATCTGGGCTACAGCAGGTGGTACGGGATAGAAGAAGGGCATGCAGAGAGCCCTCTGAAATGAACACTACCCACGGGTGTGTAGCAGGGCACAATCTATAGACAGGAGTCTGAATGTTCTCACACCCTTGGCGGAGAAGTCATTCCCTCTGAGGGTAATTTGCGAGTGGAGAACGCACTGTTATACCTCGAAGCGTGGAAAGTGTCTGGGGCTATAAGGGTTAACAAGCATAATTGCAAAGATTGTCCGAAGGCTGATGGAAAGCAGAGACTGAATGGGATTGAGAACAGATGCGAGGCTTGATTTAAATTACATTTTATTGGATGCTGCAGCCTTAAGAGACGTGACTGCTTTACAGTTTGTTTCCACACTGTGGGCAGCTGCTGTCTGTTCTGTGTCCACAGTAGGATCCTGCCCAAAAAGGAGTGGCCTCCCCACCTCGTTGTATTTGAGGCTTGGCGCCTTCCTCTTCACTGTAGGGCCTGAGTCAGGAACATGGCTTGACTCGCAGTGGGGCTGCTATGTATCCTCCATGGCACTGAGCCAGGATTGCATTTGCAGATTCAAAGGGGCCAAATTTCTTTCCCTTCCACCTTCTTTCTCTCCTTTTCCCCTGATGTTTGGAAATAGGGTTTTCTGTGGACTGGTTTGTTGGTTTATTTCCCTTCCGTTCTCCCCCCACTGTCAATTTCTAGGTCACTGCTGCTCTTAAGACTTCAGCAATTGGAACAGGGTTGGTCTGTCAGTGATGCGTGAAGCAGACTTAGAGTCCCCGCGTGGCTTCCGCTGCTCGGTGGGAGCAAAAGCTGATGTACGTTTGTCAGTGAAGTCTTCAGCGTCATTCAGACAGCCAGGGAGCAGGTTGAGAGAAGAAAGAAAGTCCTTTTCTTGCGGGGTTTTCTCTGCGAGCTATGGGGAGGAGTGGGATTTGGAGTGGGATGGGATGGGCTTGTGGTTACTGGTGTTTGCCAGGATCATAGGCTGTTTCACATAGTGTAGTAGCAAAGATGCTGACCTACATTCTTCCTCGTGGAGGTGGTGGGGGTGTGTGTCTATATCCTGGGTTACTTCTTTTCCTTCGAAGAAGCAGATTAAGCTTCCATAGCGTGTTGTTGGGTATTGCCATGGAGAGAACACAGACACAATAAAGTTGGTGTGAGTTTCAACCCCAGAGCTGCCACTGATCTTTCTGGCTCAATGAAGACTTGCCCGTGGCTAGATAACTGGCAAGAGTGTGTGAGGTCCAAGCTCCCCAGAGATCAAAAAAGTTGGCAAAGCTCTCTTCTTCCCCCCCCCCCCCCCCCCCCCCCCCCCCCGCCCCGCCCCCTCTAC
>NW_005355708.1:4545645-4556654 GCF_000412655.1 Myotis brandtii | reverse complement strand
CCCGCTGTTGCTCCCTGCCTTTATTAAGTGCCCTTTTAAGATACACCAGTAAGAACTGGGAAGTAGGAATGAGACAGACCTGGAGATTTTTTTTTTAATCCTCATCTGAGGGTATGTTTTTATTGATTTTTAAAGAGAGAAACATGGACCAGTTGCCTCCCATATGCACCCCAACCAGTGATCAAATCCACAACGTAGGTATGTGCCTTGATGGGGAATCGAACCCACGTTTTTTGGGGTGCTAGATGACACTCCAACCAACTGAGCACCTGGCCAGGGCCAGACTTGCAGATTTTTAAAAATATATGTAGCCCAGCCAGTGTGGCTCAGTGGTTGAGCATTGACCCATGAACCAGGAGGTCACGGTTTGATTCCTGGTCAGGGCACAAGCCCGGGTTGCGGGCTCAATCCCCAGTATGGGGCATGTGGGAGGCAGCCGATCATTGATGTTTCTATCTCTTCTCCCTTTCCCTCTCTGAAATAAATAAAAAATATTTTTTAAAGTATATATCTGGCCCTAGGTGGTTTGGCTTGGTGGATAGAGCGTCAGCCTGCGGACTGAGGGGTCCCATGTTCGATTCCGGTCAAGGGCACATGCCCGGGTTGCTGGCTTGATCCCCAGTGGGGGGTGTGCAGGAGGCAGCCAATTGGTGATTCTCATCATTGATGTTTCTATCTCTCCCTCTTCCTCTCTGAAATCAATAAGAAATATATATATAAAGTATATATCTGTAAAGAGGTGTCACATTGCCTACTATGGGAGACCAAAAGAGCCAAGCTTGAGGTTTTATTTATATTTGTCTTGTCCCTAGTACTTAGTGCCTGGTACCTGATAGGTGTTCAATGGACAGATAAATAAACCAAATAAAATGCTTCCTTTCCCTCCATCTTGACAGTTCTAATCTGGAGATAAACATTGCTAGTGCTTTTACACAGAGGTGGAGCAGGCGCCCCCCTCCCCCCCTCACCCCCCTCTCCGTAAAAGAAAGGTGCTTCATCTTAAAAAAATAGGTCTTGGCACAGTTGTGCAGGTTTATTGGCCTCACAGATGCGTTCCAATCGCTCCCTCTGATGTGGTGTTTTGCTTGAGGCAATTTCCACGTTGCTCCCAGGATGCCTTGGCTGTGGAGGGAGTCCTCCCTACAGGCTGGGAAGAGGGGTGCCTGTCTGGCTGTTACCTAGTGTCCCTAGACCTTGGCCAGAAGCTGTGCCTCTAGCTGGCAAGGGATCAAGGAAGAGCTCACCTCTGATGTCCCCCTTTTTAACTTTTGGGGAACGTTGTAACCCCAGGTCCCTCCTGAAAAGGTGTCCTCCAGACATTCTTAAGCTACACAGAGCAGCGGGGTCTCCCTCTTCTCAGAAAAGGTGCGATGGATGCGTAGAGGGAGGAGGCGTTCCCTCTGGCCTCCCCTTGATTTTCAACCCCAGCCCCAAGGCACTGGCAGTAGAAACTAATTGGGCGCAAGAGGCCTGGGTGCAGGCTGTCTGCAGACTGGCAAAAGGAGAGACCTCGCTCCTTCTTTAAGGAGCTCTAATTGAGTTCTGAATCAGCCTCGCTCCCTTTGATCCCACCTCTTTTTCCCACACTGCCCGAAAGCGCTGGATCAGCACTTTTATAACAAGGGTGCGCCTGCTCCCCACACCCGCCCCCCTCTCCTGACGCTCTCCTGCCGCCATCCACTGCTTGTCTCCTCCAGTTAAGATAATGAAGATGCTGAGAGATAAAATGTGTATTTAATAAGGGTGGGGGTGGGGAGGCAGAAGGGGGCAGCCAGGGCCTTCCCTCGTTTGGGGCCTCGCCAAGACTCGAGCTGAAAGCAAAGCTAGAGTAAGACTTGGCCCCAGGGTGTGGGGGTTTCTGGGCCTCAATCCAGCTGACTTCACTGCCTGCTGTTTGCCCTAAATTCCCCCACCTCCACCCTCTCACCCCCACACTCCTTTCTTTCCTCTCTTCTTGCTCCCAGTGGGAAAAAGGAGTCTTGCTTCAACTTTATTTTCAGCTGGTAACTTGGCCTTTGGTGTGGTGTCCCCCCACCCCAGAGTCAGCTGCAAGGTCGGGCTAGGGCAGCCCCCTCTAGCCTAAGCCTATAGAAGCTGTGGGTTCACAGTGTGGGGTGAAAAACGCTGGAGCTAATGAAGACCAGCTGCTAGTCTGGGTTCTGACTACAGTGAGCTTTGGTGGTGGTTAGAGGTATGGGGGTGCATGACCTCCATCCCTGGGCACAAGGATATCCTGTGGCAGCTGAGGCTTGTGCTCTCTGAGCTGGTTTCATCCTGAGTTTGTCGGAGAGCAGTCTGTTTCCCTCTCCCCCTGCTCCTCCCCTCCCCAAATAACACTCAGCCCTTCTTGAGCTTTATAACTGTAGTGGTGGCCCAGCTGAGATCTGAGGATCTCCAAGCCTTTTTGTAAACACTCATTAACTCCCTGGGAAGCACCAAGGGCCCTGTTTAACAGCTGGGAGAGAACTGAGGCACATCAGGGTGAAAGGCTTGACCTGAGCTCACCCAACGGGCTCCACCCTGGGGCTCTCCATCCTTACTGTCTAGTTCCTCCCCCCACTTCTCCCTGCAACACACAGAAAGAAGTAGAGGCAGTGCTGCTGCCCTCTCCCCTTCTAGGAAGAGGCCACGCTTTCCCCTTCCCTCATTTCTGTCTTGACTTTCCCTGGCCCTTCACCCCATGACATTTCCCCAGCTCTGCTGCTGGAGCTATGCGCAACTCTCCTTGCAAAATGCTCTCCCTCCAGCCCTCTAAACACTTCCCATCCACCTTTCCCTGGTCTACCTGGCCCACCCACCCTGAGTTCTCCCTTTTGAGCTACTGAGGTCAGCTATCCTAAGCTCCTAAGCTCGGTCTGTGACCTTGAAGTTGATGTACTTGTGTTAAGAGGCCCTTCTTCTCCCCCCCCCCCCCCCCATACTTATCCCAAATGGTACCTGGGGAAATACTCTCTCACTTATTCATTCTGGAAAAGTTTCAGGATCCTACTAAGGACTGGGACCCTGGCTGGTTTGGCTCAGTGGATAGAGCATGGACCAGCAGACTGAAGGGTCCCGGTTGGATTCTGGTCAAGGGCATATGCCTGGGTTGCCAGTCGATCCCCAGTAGGGGGCGTGCAGGAGGCAGCAGATCAATGATTCTCTCTCATTATTGATGTTTCTCTCTCTCTCCCTCTCCCTTCCTCTCTGAAATCAATAAAAAAAAAATTTTTTTTTTAAAACTACCACTTTCCAACTAACATCAAGTTGTGCTGTTCCTCTTACTTGCTGGTGTGGCCTGAGGCGTTTAGGAGTGGTGGGGAGGGATGGGGAGACTGCTGTGTTTGTGAGGGCGGGCAGCAGTGAGGACCCACCCACAGTGAATGTCTCCTTCCCCAAATTCTCAACAACCGAGCAGCTTAGCAGGAGTGGTGAGGAGAGCGATATTAGCCCCATCTTCAGCACCCAGGCCCACGTTCATTTTCTCTGGGTGGGCAGGAAGAAATGCCTCATTTCTCCAGCCTCGTCCTCAGCGGAAGCCATCCCTGTGTATTTGAGACGGGGCTGCTCCTGTCCCCAGCCCGTGACTCAGACCCCTGTCTTTCTCCCGGCGCGTTCCTCCCCCATCAGTCCTCCGCGCTGCCTTGCACCCGCTGACCCCGTCTGGCCTGGTGTCGGAGGGCGGGCTTGCCAATGGCTGTCAGTGGGCTTTAGGACCCAACGGAAACCCGTGCCTCTTGCAGCAGACTAACCCAGAAGCAAGGGGAATCCTGAATCGAGCTGAGAGGGCTTCCCCGGTTCTCCTGGGAACCCCCCTGCCCCCCTGCCAGCACACACCTGAGCAGGTAGGACCACGCGCCCCCCCTCCCCGCTCCCCCTTGGTGGCCTTCCGCCGGGCCTCTCCTCTTCTATCTGGCGGTTTCCTTTTCGCCGGTGCAGGCTTTCCCCATCCCTCCTCCCCCACTGCTCACCGTAGTCCTGGGAGGTGGGAGCCTGGGAACGGTGGGGTGTCTGAACGTCCAGAGCAACCCGCCCCCCATCCCTCCAGCCGCCCTCCCTGCACTTCCTCGAGGCAGTCCCCTTCTCCAGCTCAGAATAGGGAGTGGGGGGAAGGACTGCCCAGGCCCCACGCCCTTGCACCCTCCTTTGCAGTATTGCCCAATACCCCTTCCCCCACCTCCCCTCGGTGCTGGGGTGCCCGAGAGCCAAGGGAGCCGGAGCCGGAGCCGGAGCCAGGACGGAGCCTCCCTGGGGATTTCTATCTGGCTTCCTCTTCGCCTCCCAGCCTCCAGCTCAGGACTTTGCCCCCCACTCCCTACTCACCTTGAGGGAGAAGTCATGTCTCCTTTCGGGCACACCTCACACTAGGGCGGCCAGAGGCGGTGCTGGGGGGAGTGGAGGGAGGTTAGGGGGAGTTTGATGACCTTTCCTAGGGAAAGTTCTTTCAGCTTAGAGCCCCCCGCCTGCCAACACCCACTGCAAAGATCCCCCACCCGACGTGTGTGTGTGTGTGTGTGTGTGTGTGTGTGTGTGTGTGTGTGGACCATGCGGTTCGGTTGGTTGTAAGACCTACAAGCTTTGGCTGGAGGTGGCCGAGTGCATTGAAGGGGGGAGATCCCAGAGGATGGTGCGCCCAGAACAGGCTCAGCCCAGATGGCTGGGGAGGGGGGTGTGGAGGCTTTCAGAGCCTCAGCTCCTGTGTTACCCCCGAAGCTTCCTCCCTCCTGCAGGCTCTGGGGAGAGGGCTGCCTGGCACCTCCTGATTACAGTGGCGTCTCTTTCCCTCCAGCATGAGCTCTGCTCTCTGAAGATCTAGGGCATCTCATTCTGGTTTGGTGGGTTTGCAGGAGGGGTGTCTGGTTGTCTGAGTAACCGTGTGTGAGTATCGCCTCTGGGCACAGTAGGTAGACTGGGCAGGGAAGTGACGCAAGAGACGGTCACACTTTGGGGGAAACCCCGCTGGGTGGTGGGGGTGGGTGGCATGGCCTCCAGATGTCCAGGTGTGGGGTGTGGGATTGGTCTTGGAGGGAAGGGTGGATACAGACGTAGTTCTGCTCTTGACTCAGAAAGAAAAGTAGAGATTCTGAGTGTGAGCAGTGAACTGAGAATCAGAGGCCTGAACCTGAGACTCAGCCAGGCCATTTCACGATGCGCATGTACCATCGTATACAGTTTCTTCATTTGTAAAATTGCCTATCAGTGAAATTGGCTTGACAGGATGAGGCTGTAAAGACCGCATAAGACAATTTATCCTAAAGCTCCGTGCAAATGGTAGTTCTGGCTGGGGGAGGGTACCAGGATGGGATTCTCTTCCTAAATCTAGGTCAGTCTCTCTGCCTTCAGTGTCCTTCCCCATCCTTGCCCATGGGGGGGGGGGAGAGGAGGAACCAGGCAGGGCTGTTGCCCCAGGGGCTTCAGAATCCCCCCAGTATCGGTGGTAGCTGTCGCCAGAGAGCCTGTGGTCAGAGGACGCATTCTCCAGCAGGCTTTTCCTCCTCTGGGCTGCACACCTTCTCCCCTGAGCCCTGTCTCTACCATCCTTCGGCCATTCCTGCTCACCGTCCTTGTCCCTGTCTCTCCCCTGCCCGGTGGCCTCCTTGTCCGGCTCACTGGGCAAGAGACCTAATCAGGTTGGACAGCTGAGATATGTGTGGCGGCTGAGAGCAGGCAGGAGGGAAGCCAGTGGGAGGATGGTATGAGGGCTGCCCCTGGCACTGCCCAGGCCTCCCAGGCACCACGTGGAGCCTGCTGACTCCTGGCTTGGCATGGCGCCAGGGAAGGTATGCCAGAGGAAGCACAGGCATGAAGGGGCTGGGGTCTGGAGGTGAGGGGAGGAGGAGATACACCTCTTTGAGATTTGGTGGCCTGCATGCCAGTATCCCTGACACGGACAGGGAAGAGAGGACAGCAGGTGAGAGCCAGGCTCATGCCATCCCCATGCCTCACTCTCTTCTCTCTTCTTGGTCAGAAATGTGCTCACTTTCCCACCTAGCCCCACTGGCCATTTCCTCCTGGTGGGTCACAGCCGGGAGCTGCTGGGGCCATCGTGTGTCTGCTCACTCTGGCTGCTTCCTCCGCTCCAAGGTATTTCTCTCACTCACTCTCTGGGCTGGGCGCCAGGACTCCTGGGTTTCCCGCCTGCCTCCTGTGCAGGGCTGCCCTGCAGGCCACCAGAGAGTCGCTGAGCTGGTTTCCGTCCTCTGTGTGGGGAGGGCCTTCTCCCAGGGCTGGGAGGTGTGGGGGACAGGGGTGGGACCGGGGTGGGGGCACTATAGCCCCTTCCGACCTCTGACTTAGCTTGGGGGCGGCAGCACATGCCCAGCCTGTGTGTGCAGCACGGGCCTGTCCTAGCCTCCAGGCTTCCGTCTTGACATGTGGGTACCCAAGATCTTCTGCTGTCCTTTTCAGCTTTTCCCCCATGGCATCTGGGGGTGGCTGTTGAAACCCCTATATCTGCACCCACACAGGTTGGGATTAGCATAATTGAGGCCGGGGCACGATTTCGTCTTCCCTCCAGCTGGGCCAGGATGAAGGCAGCCGGTACAAACTTCCCCACACCAATTCCCTCTGCCCTCAAAAGACCAGTCACTGGAGCCAGACCCTGCCCTCTCGGTGCCCACAATGTGGCTGGCACTGATTTGTCAGAAATTGGGAAGGTTTCCCTGTAGACCGCTTGCCTCCTCTCTCTTCCTCTCACGGGGTTGGGACAGCTCTGTGATTGTAGGCACTTATGGGCAGGCCTCCCCCTAGGGAAGGGGTGTGGGATGCCCCTGAGATGGCCAAGTTGGCACTAGTCCCAGGCTGGAGTACTGGACATGGTTCTGAGCTGGGAGTGTGGTGAGGGGGGGAGCAGGACATGGGCTCCCTGCCCCCCTCGCTTCCTGCTCTTTGGGCAGCTGTGGGCGAGAAAGGCTGCGGGACTATTTTTAGTTGGTCTGTCCCCTGGCAGGAGGGACGTGCAGAGAAGCACGGGGCAGGGAGAGGGGCTGGCCAAGGTGAGGGTAGGAGGCAGGCCGAGGCCTCGGGAAGGGCCGGAGGGGCAGCCGATAGAGCAAGGAGACGCATTAGGCAGGGGCGCGACCTGGTGGAGCGGTACTGACCCAGGTCAATGGGCCGGGCCGGGCGGAGGAGTCCTGGTGATCCCTCAGGGTTGACTCTGTCCAACTAGGACTGGACTTGGAACCAGAGGGGCTTTCCAGGCCATATCTCCCCTTACAGAGGGGGAAACTGAGGCACAGAGAGGGGACGTGACTTGCCCTCAGACACCCAGCTGGTCATTGGCTGCCCAGGCCCCTGCACCGTTTCCCCTTGTCATGGCCGCTCAGCACACCTGCCTGGGCCTTACTGCAGCGAGGAGGACCCCGGCCAGGCGCCAGGCCCGGCTCCCTTTCTGCTGGTTTGCGCGGGGTCTCTGGTCAACCCCAGCTGGGCTTGTTTCTCAGCCTCCACCATGTGGAGAGTCTGAATCCAGGTTGGAAGGAGGTCAAGGTTGGGGTTTGTTTAGGTGGCCTGTGGCCACTGGTGTGAATGGAGGTGCTGGGTGGGTGCCAACAGGCTCACAGGCTGGGAGCTGTGGGGCTTGGCGACACTTTAGAGGAGGAGCTTCCTGTCTAACTCCATTTAGAGACCCAGAGAGGGCCACAGGTCTGCCCACGGCGGCCGGCGGCGGGGATGGGTTGGGGACAGAGCAAGGACTAGGATCTCGGATGTGGGTTTGCAGGCTCTCCAGCCCCCTCGGTGAGCCCCCATCCTGCCACGCCTGCGTCATGATGGTTGTTTGCCAATCCCCTCACCAAAGGAGGGGAGCAGGCTGAAGAGTGGGGAGATTATCAGAGGCTCTGAATCCCAATCAGAAGCGAGCCCCCCTTGAGGCTGGAAAAAGGGGGTTGAGGTGCTGCAGGGAGAAAGGACAGTGGAGAATTGTGGTCCCTCAAATTCAGGCTCCTGCCTCAGCCTCTTTCCCAGGGCCACCACGTTGCATGGCTGCAGGAGGTGCCATTCCATCAACTACGATGTCAGTGGCGCCCCCTGGAGTTGTTCGGGGGCCCTGCCTGTGTACCCTCTTTCTTCCAATCAGCTTCAGATCCAGCTGGAAGGAGATGCTGGGACTGGTCTTAATGCAACACCCACTCCCCCACCCCTGCCTCCTGTCACTCAACCTATTCCCCTGCCACCCACCCCCTGCCCCCAAGTCCATCTCACTGGGCCGCAAATTGTGGTGAAGGAGCCCCTCCCCCCGCTCCACTCAATTTCTGTCTCTGGGGGGCTGATTTATCATGCCCCCCCCCATCAGGCCTGCTGCAGTGTGTGAGAAATCAATAGTGCAAATGGATTGAGGTTGTTCAGCCTGTCAACCCCCCTTGGGCCCCATCTACTCCCCTGGGACTTGGGGAGTTTACTCTGTCCCCTTCCGGCTTATCACAGAGATATACACACCTCCGTCTTGTGGTTGCAGCCAGAGCGCTGGGCACAGGAATTATTCCTTCTGTCCATCTCTGTCTCTGTCTCTGTCTTTCTCTCATATCCTGGGCTGGTCTTAGCATGACAGATACTCTTGGACATCTCTTTTCTAGCTTGGGTGGAGTGGGGGTGGAGGGGCTTAAAGGGCAGTAGGCTGCCAGCCAGAGGTGGGAGGGAAGCAGGTGGGTGAGTGAGACGGTGCCCAGGGAGGAGGACTAGCTGGGGAAGGGATTGGGTGACAGCCCACCCCATCAGCCTCTGGTAACTCAATCCCTGCACCCCACCCTCCCAATTCCCCTCCTGCTCCACAGCTTCAGCAGCTGCTGGCTGGAGCAGGGCTGGCAGAGTGTGTATGAGTGCATGTTGTATGTGGGGGTGTGGGGGTAAGAGGGGCTGTGGGGGCAGGAGGTGCTGCCAGGACATGTTAAAGGAGACTCTTAGCCTGGGTACAACTTGGGTGGCAGGAGGCGGTAGGGCTGGTGGGAGAGTGGGTGGTGAGTGATGGGCAGGGGGCAGGCTGTGGAGGGGGGGCAGGGCAGCCCAGGGGTCTCACAAAACTTGTCTGCACTGGAGCAGGGCCTGGTGTGGTGAGGGTGGGCATGGTGAGGGGGCAGGGGCAGGTACAGCCATAGCTCACCCCCCAGGATTCCTGTTCTTCGCCAGGGGGCGCATGTAACCATGAAGGACACAGCCTGTCTCTGTCCCCAGTGCCCGGGCTGTGCCTGCTGGGCATCACAGTCTCGGTGACTAAGTCACTTCTGTCCGCGGGCTGGCAAGGTGCCAGCCATAGCTCTTCTTCTCTTCTCGGTAGGTGAGTCACTGCCCTGGCATCTCCCCCGGATGCAGCTGAGTCACCCGGCTGTGCCTGCTGGGCAGGTGGGCACCAAGCTTGGGGTGGGGCTGGGGGGGGCCTATGCATAGTCCCAGTGTCTTCTCTGATCTCTCTGTGGTCTGTCCTGGCCCCACGCATAGACCTGCAGCGCCAGCCAAGGATGGTGTGTCTCCCATGGGCTCTGTCGAGGGGAAGAGGTGGCAGGATCTGCGTGGAAATGTTTGATTTGGAGTAAAGGGGGGTGAGTTAAAGAGGTGACTGTGGGTTTGAATCTTAGCTCTGCCACTGACAAGCTGTATGGCCTTGGGCAAGACAGTTTCCTTTTTGAGCCTCAGCTTCCTCATCTGTACAATGGAGCCAGGAGCCTCACCCCATATGACCCTTCTGGACTGTGAGAATCCAGTGGGGTGGGGCCATGAGGGTGTTTGTGGGAGGAGCTCCTTTGGGGATAAGCTGGGAGGCTGGGGAGGGGAAGAGTCCACTGAAGCAGACGTCTCCCCTCGCACCTGCGTCCCGGTGGTCTTGGCCTGCGGTGCCGCCCAGCCTCTGTTCACATGACCAGCAGTGTGATTCCCTAGGGGCTCCCCAGAGACTGTGAGGGAGGCCTTGTTTTGCTGGAAGTGAGGGCCTTCTGGGGGGTGTCAGAGCTATTTTGTATCTCCTTGGACTGCTGGGGGCTGTCACTGGCCTCGCACCTATGTGGGCTCTTGGGTTTCCCTAGGAAACAAGTAGCTCAGACTCCTCCCTGAGCCCTCTTCCTGAGTGCTGGGGGGAAGGTAGGCCCCCAGGAGAGTCTTTCCTGAAGAGTGAGCAGTGCCCAGGCCCCTGGCTTTCCCCGTCTCTGCTAGACTCCTGCTGCCTCCTACACTCTTCTCCCTCCAGCGTTAAGGACCTTAGAGGATGGGGTAGGGAGGGCGGGGGTAGGAGTCCCATTGTGGCCCCAGCACAGCTGGAGTGCAGCTGCTGCTGCAGATTGGACTCCTGGCCTCCCTCCCACCTGGGACCGCTCCTGCCTCTGGGAGTCAAGCCTGGGGAAGGCTAGATATTGGACAGGCAGGACAGGGAGGGAGTACACCAGAGGCGTGCGGGCTGTGTGCTAGTTCACCTGGGTGCCAGTCTTATGTGCATGTGTGTGACCCCCTGTGGGGAGCAGGTTTGTGGATGCATGAGTTTCTTCCCTCATCTGCACAGGGGTCTATGCTATGTCTGTTCAGGAGCGTGCCCCACCCTCTGCCTCATGTCCTTTGTGTGTGCACAAATGCCTGTCTTGCTTTTCTTTTGTAAGAGAGAAAAAGGGAGAGAGAAACATCGATTTGCTGTTCCACTTATCTATGCATTCATTGATTGACTCTTATATGTGCCCTGACCAGGGATCAAATCTGCAACCTTGGCAATTCAGAGGACGTTCCAACCAACTGAGCTACCCGGCCAAGGCACACATGCCTGTGTGCTCATGGATGCGCATACACATGGGTATCCTGGGCATGCACGTGGGGGTATACAGATGTGTGCTCTGAGTGTGTATGTGGGTGTCCTGAGTTTGCATTTGCACACCTGACTCTCCGTGTGCACGCCTGACCCCATGTGCTTGCAGGTGTATGCGAAGGCCTCGCATGGTGGGCGGCCGTGTACCTGTGTTTATGCACACTTCCATTTTTGTGTCCATAATCCTTACCCCCTGGCCTCAACTGGAAGGAAGACTGGTAGAATCTAGGCCCCGGGGGAGGCTGGGCCGGCT
>NW_005355708.1:4543935-4545331 GCF_000412655.1 Myotis brandtii | reverse complement strand
AGGGCCGGGGAGGCGCTGCCAGGCGCTGTCCGGGCACCTTCCCCTGCGCAGGACCTCAGAGCAGTGCGCCCCGCACACCCGGCTGGTCTTGTCTTACCTCCCCGAGGCTGGGGAGGAAAGCTGGAGAGACCATCAGACGCCTCCAGCCTCGACCTGGCTGTGCAACCAGGGCGACAGGGGCCCAAAACCCGTGTCCCCTCCCGGCCCGGGGTTCCCTCTGTAAAGCGGGGCCGTCGGGCCGGTGGGTGGGAGCTCTGCCTGTCGGGCTAGGCTGTCTCCTCCCCGGGCTGGAGGCTGGGGCGTGAGGCACTTCCCCTTCCAGCGGGAAGTCCTGTGGGGGCACTCGTGGCCACTTCTCTGACTGCGAAAGGGGGTTCCCTAGTGATTCCGCTTTCTGCTCCCCCCTCCCCTGGCTGCGAGAAGAGCAGCAGGCTGGGGGGGGCACGGGGCTGTGTTGGGGACTGTTGGGGACTGGGGTCCTGCAGATGGAGAGTGAATCAGATCCTGCCCACCTGGAACAAGCATGCGCGCTTCAGTGGCTCCCCAGCCTGGGCCATGAGGGAGAAGCTGGGTTCTCTAACATGGGGGGGGGCGGGGTGTAGGGGTGTGTGGTCCTGACGCCCTGACTTAGCCTTTGGGAGATCCAAGAGCCACTGCTCTTTTTGGGGGGAGGGGGGCTGCTGAGCGGTTGGGGTGGGCCAGAGTTCCTCTGACTGACGACCCACTCGAGCTGGAGAGGTTTTGGGGGGAACTGGGAGGAGTGCACTTGAGTGAGGTCTATCTACTCTTGCACTTCTTTTTTTTCAGATGAGAAAGTGAAGATTCAGAGAAAGGAAACGACTTGTTTAAGGTCACACAGCTTTCAGCTCCCACTGGTCCCTGGAGGAGGGTTATAATTAGGGGAGCCTGGGCTTGACAGCTGGGGCCAGAGGCACTGGATTCACTTCCCAGTTCACTTCCCAGGTTTCAGTGTGTGTGTGTGTGTGTGTGTGTGTCTGTCTGTCTGTCTGGGGAAGGGAATGTGATGCCACACACTGCAGCCCTTTCTCCATCTAGCCCTTTTCCCATTCGTCCCGCAGAACTTCAGCTCCTCGCTCCGAAGCTGTCCTTTTGGGGCAGAGGGAGGGATTCTCACAGATTCCCACGGTCCAGCCTTCTGCTAGGCGCGGCTCCTTTAAGACTCGCCCAGTCTCGGGTCTATTAAGGCGAGGAGAGTGGGGCGTGATCCTGTGGGCCCGCCTCTGGCTGGTGATTGGTCAGTGGGCGGGCAGGGGCGGGGCCGAGGGCGAGGGCCTCCCCCAGCTCCGTACCCTCCGCCCCCCAAGTCTGGGGCTCCGGGTAAAGTTTCAGCCTCCGCACGTGACTCGCCATGGCCGCTGCCTTCGGCCCGCGCTGC
>NW_005355708.1:4542654-4543214 GCF_000412655.1 Myotis brandtii | reverse complement strand
CTGGGAACTCCGGCTCTCTCTCTCCTTTCTCTTCAGAAACGAGCAAAACAAAAAAGACTTTCAAACCTGTTTGGGGAGAGATCGGATGCCCAACGGACGAGCCCCCTCCTTCTTCCCCGCCTGTTATCTGAGCTGCTCTGTGGTTTGGGGAGAATCGGCCCGGGGGCCCACCCCCACCAGCGGCAGCCGGCTGATTTTTTTTGGGGGCGGGGCCGCTCAGCTGGTGTGCCCGGTGGAGAGAGGGGAGCCGTCGGCCTCGGGTGGGGGGACCGGGACCGTCGGGAAAGGGACGACTGGGAAAGGGTCTGGTGTTACCATGGGGTGGTGGCAGCTCTTTGGGTGAGAGGAGGACGGAATAGACTGGCCGTCTTCGCTCTGCCGAGGGTGTCTGGGACATGGTGCCACCCACGAGGCGGGGAAGCTGCTAGCCAGATGTGTGTGTGGGAGGGGGGCACTGGAAAATCGGCTTGGCTGTGCCCCCTCTCTGGGCACTGCCCTCCTGTCAGGCTGCTCCGTGGGAAGGGGGTCGGGCCACCAGAGTGCTGGGCTGGGGGTGTGCA
>NW_005355708.1:4531846-4536058 GCF_000412655.1 Myotis brandtii | reverse complement strand
TTTCCCATGGATTCTGTCTGGGATAGGGTACCCACCTGGTGTGGGCTTCCTCTTCTGTAACCAGCTTGCCTTCTGCCCGCGGGCTGTGTGCACATGTGTGTAGGTATATGTTCTCCAAGGGACTTGTTCCCGAGAACACTTCCCCACTCCCCCACCCCTGCTGCATACCGGCCACCCTCACTTCTACTGCCGACCACCACCCTCTGCTCCAGTTTCCTGGTCAGGGGATCCGGGCATGTCGCTGTCCCCTTCCCTGAAGGCGGCGGGCGGTGGTCATAGGGCAGGGTTGTTCTGGGGAAGCAGTTCAGTAAGAACACCAGGTCTTACTAGGAAATGGGCTCAAGCCTTCAACTCCTCCAGGGCCTTGTGCTTGATGGGGAGGCTGGTGGGGGAAGCCCCAGGTTGGAGTAGGGATGGCTTGGAGCCTTGGGGCTTCCCCTGTGGAGAGGGGGGTGGAGATGAGTCTGGGGGTGGGAACAGGAGAGAGAGTATTTGGAGCTGGAGGAAGAAGGTGGGTGTGTGTGTGGGGGGTGTGGGGGTTGTGGAGTCAGGGAGTTTGTGGCTGTGAAAGATGTTGGTGCACTGGGAGGGGCTGGGACATAGTTCTGCCAGGGAATCTGGACCATGTGGGCCCTGAGACAGAGCGGTTACTAAGGTCAGACTCGGGTAGGCCCCTGGGAGCTGCGGATGTTGGATTTTGCGGGATTTTGCGGGTGTGAATGAGTGTGATGCAGTGTCATTGCAGGAGTTTCCCCGCCAGACTGGTGAGGGTGGCGCGAGGCACTGGCAGCTCTGCGAAGACCCTGGGCTTGGAATGGCTTAATCCTGGGCACCTCCTCCTACAGCCCCTAAATCTCTGCCCTTCAGTTTTACCCTAAATGCCCCTGCTACTATAGGACACCTCTCTGGTCCCCCCTCCTACTCCCCAACCATGTGGCAGCCTGGCAGGAAGCTAGCTGTGGGCAGCACCATCCTGATCACCCCCATGCATTCCCCGTTGGGCAGAGTCACCCACATGTGCCATGACGTGGTTCCTGCCACCCTGTCTAGTGTGGGGGAGAGGACATCATCTGAGTGGCCCTTCGGGTCTCCTTGGGGGGTATTGACCCACGCTCCTGTTAATTAATTTTCCTTCCCCTAAATCATTTGGTCAAGTTTATGAGGAGGTTCGAAGTTGGCTGTGCCCTCTGGCACCTTTCCCCCCAAGCCACTCCTTGCTCAGACTCTAGGGTCTTCAGTGGGGTGCCCCAAAACACAAACCTCAGTGCCCAGCCGCTGTCCTCTGGGTGGCATGGCCAGGCAGGACCTAGGCTGGGCGTCTTGGGGTCTGTTTGTGAGCACTGTCTGAGGTCTGGGTGAGGGCCATCTGGGGAAGGTAACCCTATCCCTGTGATGAATAAACAGGGTTATCTTCACTTGCCCAGCACCCCACACCCCTTTCCGATGGTGGTGGTTTGGGGAGTGTGGGAAGCTGGCAGGGCCCCTGGCAGGATGACCAGGGTTGTCTTGACTTACTGGGTTTTGGGGAAGGACTGTGGCAACCCGACTCCAGCTTCCAGGGCTTTGGCTGCACATCCTCTGCCGCCTGCTGTCTTTCTTCCCTCCGTTCCCCTCTCCACCCTCTGGCTGCTGTCTGGAGCCCACACGGTTTGTGGGGGGTGAGGGCCTGGATCTCTGTGTGTGTCCAGGGAGTGTACTGGGGATTGGCAGGATTGGCTGAGGGTGTCTGGGTGTCCCCGCAGGGTGGGCGGTGTGCGGGGACCAGGCCCAGAGTGTGAGAATGTGTCAGGGTTGGTGCGTCTGTCCCAGTCTGGCTCGGGTGTGGGTGTCTCTTGCTCCGTCTGGATCTCGCCTCCCGCTCCAGTCCCCGCCCCCCCTCCTTCCCCAGCTGGGACCGCCTGCTCGCTCTCCCTCTCTCTCCGCAACTGGAGCCTCCCTTGCTCCTTCCTGGAATTTGGAGAGGAGGAGGAGGAAGAGGCAGGCAGACAGACCTCCCACACTCTAGCCTGCCCGCCTGGCATCACAGGGAAATGAAATAGGCGCTATGGAACTAAGGTTTCCTTGGCTTCCCCAGACCCTCCAACACACATCACAGAGTAGGGGGGCAGGTTTTACAGAAGGGGCATGGCCGCCCCCACACCCACCCAGTGGAAGCGAGGCCGCTTGCTTCCACCCAGCATCCTGCCCGCCTGGGCCCCTGTGGGGACCTCCAGGCACCACTGTCAGCCTGGGAGGGGGGTGGGGGGGATTAGACTGCTGCCAGCCTGGCCAGCACCTGTTGCCAACCCCCAGCCCTGTAACTGGAGCTGGCTGGGAGTGGGCTGCAAAACGACAGGTGGAATTTCTGCAACCAGGCAACCCCCCCTCAACCCACTGGATATGCCTTTCCCTTCCCAGAACGAGGAAAGCCTGTGCCCCCTCCCAAGTGTCAACCTGATCTCATGGCCGATGTCCCTCTCCCGTCGATGGGGGCAGGGCCTGGGAGATGGGGAAGGGTATGAGTTTATTGCTATTTGCCCAGTGACCCCCACTGGCTGCAGAGCTGGGCTGCCCTTGTTCACGTGTTCTGAGCTCTGCTGCTCTGGCAGGGCTGGGGGGGGGGGCGTGTGGATGGGGGTGGTTTTCTGTTAATGTTTTAATTGCATAAAAACTGGGAGCTCAGCTCTGGGCCAGTGGGGAGTCGGTCTGGCTGGCCTCCCGGTTTGGGCTAAATATAGTCTGGGACATCTGCAGAGAAGGGGAGGGGGGCAGAGGGAGCTTCCATTCCCCCCACCTCTGGCCAAGGTGCCCTCTCTGGGCGGGCACCTTGGAGCAGGAAAGGGGATTCTTCAGCACAAAAGGCAGGGGAGAGGTGGGTGGGGGCTGGGCACAGGGGAGACCTCACCGGTCTGGAGGCCAGTGGGAGGATGGGGTGAACCCAGAGGCTCAGGACAGTGCCTGCCGGCAGGAGTGGGGCGCAAGGGGCTGGAGCGAAGAGCTCTGCTCGCCTCCCCTCCGCGATGCCTCCGTGTGTCACTGCGCCCGGCTGGTGTCACCGCGACCCACTCGCTGTGTGCTTGTGTGTACACACCTACCTTGGAGCGGCTCCCTCCCCCAGAGCCTCGTCCCCTGGGTCCTACTGCAGGTTCCCAGCCCTTCTTCCTTTTGTCCCTTGCCCCACAGTGAAACCTTCAGCCCAGGAATCGAGACTTGAGAAGGGGAAGCTGCGGTGGGGAGTTCTCTGATCTCCAGTCACGGCAGGAAGTGGAGGGGAGGGGGACCGAGGAGGGGACCTGAGTGGCAGGCGTGGAGGGAGGGCCAACCTTGAACGCTGTGGTGGGGGGCGGCCAACCTCCCAGCCATCCCCTCTTCCCTCCAGCTCCAAGTGGGGCGGACCTCGGGAACAGCTGATTTCCCAGGGGCTGCTAACCATCCTCATCACCCTCCCCACGCTGGGGAAAAAAAAGTCTTCCTGTCATGTGACTGTCACTTCCTGTCCCACTGTGGTTCCTGGGATGTTTGTTGTTGGTTACCATGGAGATGGCCGCGGTAGGCTTTACCCTGGTTCTTGTGGGGAGGAAAATGCCCCCTCCCCCTAGACCCACAATTGAGGGGGGCGGTCTGGGGGGCCTGTCTTGGGGTCCGTGTCAGGCTGAGCGTGTGTGGTCTCTGATGTCCCAGACCCCCCGGGGCCCCCCAGACTTCTGTCTACGGGAAGGAGTCACAGTATCTACTCAGATGAGTGTTGGGGAGCTGTGACCGTGTGTGGCTGTGCTTGACTGGCCGGCGATGTGAGTCTGGCTGTGCAGACCCTGTCCCCTCCCGCCTGGGTCCTGGCTGCTTATAAAAATGCCAGTTCATGTCTCTTTTTACTTTTGTCACCTTCTCCCATCCTGTGTTCTCATGGAAACGACCCTTCCCAGGGAGTTTCTGTGACTTCTTGGGGTCCAAGCTGGAGTGGGGTGGGGCTCTGGGCAAGATCCCTGGTTGTGTATTTTGGGGGGGTGGTGGGGAGAGTGGCGCCCCTCCCACACAGCCTGCACCAGCTTCTCCCTGACCCCAAAGGCCTTGTGCTTAAGGGGCCAGCCATTGGACTCTGTGACCCATTCTCCCCACCCCCTCCTGGGCTTCTCTGTTCTGTTCACTGGAGATGGAGAGGGGAAGAGATTCCCCCAAGTTTTAGCCCCAACTGAGTAGGCGTGGAGTAGGAAGTTCCTGGGGGGTGGATGGAAG
>NW_005355708.1:4527909-4531831 GCF_000412655.1 Myotis brandtii | reverse complement strand
GGGCAGAGTCTGACTCAGTCCTAGTCTGGGGTCAGAGCCAAAAGGATATCCTGATGCAGTGGGGAGGGGGGGCGTTCCCGGCTTCCCTGCAGCCTGGGTCCCCCGGGAGGGATGCTGGCTGGGAGGGGGCTGGTAGCACTGAGGCCAGCTGACAGCCTGTCTGCCCTGGGACTCAGAATTGGGGTAGTTTCTGGGTTGGGGCAGAGTTGAGGGGATGGGGGCATGGCTGTAACCTTACACACACACACACACACACACACACACACGCACACACACACATGCACATACACACACACACACATGCACGCTCACACACGCACACACACACGCCTCCTGTGTGCTCCATCCACCCAGCGCGCCCATTGTGAGAGGGTTGTGCTGCCTACACTGTGGAGGTTGGGAGACGCTGGTGAGGGGGCAGCTGCCAAGGTGAGGGTGGGGAAAGCCCCATGCCAGGATGGGTGTGAGGACGGTGGTTTCCAAGCTGGGGGGTCCCCTTTTGTCTGTGCCCCTTTGGTCCCCCTCCCCCGACAGAGCGGCCTTTGTTTGGGCCACTCACTCCTGTGGTCTGGCTGTGGCCTGGGCTGGCTCATCTCTTCCTCTTCCTGTTTCTGCCTTCCCCAGGCTGCTCCCTCCTCCGAGGCCTGGGCTGCCCCCTGCCCTTTCACCTACTCTCTGCGCTGAGAGTCGCCGGCTTCACCCGGGCCTTTGAAGGTCCTGAGCACAGCTCCCAGGGGCTCTGGGATGGGGTCCCTGGGTGTGCAGGAGTTGGGGGTCCCGCCTCGCCCATCAGAGACCCCCCATTTCCTCCTCCTAGAACTCGGCCTGTCATGGGCTTGGGCCTGTCCAGTTGCTCTTTCTGCCTGTGACTCAGTCACTGCTGAGTGTGGCAGTGGAGGTCAGGTAGCCCTGCATACGGGGGCAGAACCGGGGCCAGGTCGGGCACAGGTTGGGGAGGCCTCAGACCCACTCTTCTTGAACCCGGCGCTCGCTCGTCTTGAAACAGCGGGGCAGTGGCAGCCTCCAGAGGAAGACACTGGGCTTCAGCCCTCCCCCGGCCCCTCCAAGGATGTGCTCGGGGCCTTCACATGCTTGGAGCAGGTTTTCAGACAAGTCCTAGCCCCAGCGGGGCAGGCCTGGGGTTCTGAGGGGCCGGTGGGGGAGAGCTGCCCTCCACCTGTCCCAGGTGATCCTTCTCATACACTCCTGGGGTGGTCTCCCTCCTGCCTGCAGCCCTGACCCTGGTCACCAAGGACCAGAGTGGCCAGAGTGTGGGCTTGCTGGGGAGGAGAGGGACCCCTGGAAAAAGGGGGTGGTGGTCATCACGGCTCCCCAACCCTTGCCGGCAGATCTGAGCAGCATGGGGGGAGGGGGAGGTTGTGGCTGTGTGTGTGCGTGTGAGTGTCTTTCCTGGAGAGTTTGTCAGTAGATCCAGCCCACCGCTGGGGTTTGAAATCTGCCCTGTCCTGCCCTGCCCTGCTCCTGGCAGGGGAGGGGGTCCAAAGGGGCCAGGTGTTTGCCTCTACCAGGGCTGGAGTTCCCATCGCCATGCCACCCCCTCCAGTTGAGCTTGAGCTTTGGGTGTCATTTGCATATGATTCATTGACTGTCTAGAATTGTTAGGAAACCCCCTGTGCCCCCTTCTTTTAAGCTCCCCAATCCTGATTTCCTTCTCTGAGCCCCTCCGGGACTGCCTGGCTTCTATTCATTGGGAACCATTGTTTCAGGAGAGCCTGGGGAGGGGAGAGGAGAGAGTGAATGAAGGGGGGGGGCTGGGCCAGCTGGGTTTGGGGGACCCCTGGCTCCTCTCCCCTGACAACAGGGAGGAAATGGTCAATTTCTCTTCCCCTCCTCCCCTCCCCAAATCCAAAGGTTTCCCTTTTTTGGTTTGTGAAATGAAAGAAGGGAATTTAGGAAAGGGTTGTGGTCGGGCCTCCACCCACACCCCGAACGTCCCTCTCCCCACATCCCTCTCCTCAGTCTGGGGGAAGCAGACCCTGGAAAGTGGGTAATTCTCTTGCCCAGCTCTGTCCACAGATGCTCACCGTGGTCGGGGAGAGGAAGGGAGAGCAGACACCGCCCAGGGAGGCCCTGGGTGGTGCTGAGAGGTGTGGGGAGGTTGGGGGGGGGCAGTTGCCCAGCACCTCCTGGGTGCCAGGCGCTGTGCTGGGTGCTTTCCAGGACTTTTATCTCTTAAATCACACAACCAGTTGTTGAGGTAGACGGTGCACAGGCGAGTAAACAGATGCTTGGAGAGGTTAAATGACTTGCCTAAGGTCACCCAGAGTGGCAGAGCTGAGATTTGACCCTTCAAACCTCTGTTTTTTTCTACCACCTTCAAGGCGCAGCCAGCTCCTGCCTTTTCCTCTAGGCGTGTGACTCTGGGGCGCCTGACCCTGGGCAGGGGTTCTGGCACCGTGGTGAGGGGGGGGCCGTGGGCAGGGGCGTGTGGCTGGTGGCAGGCGCTCTAGCCCCCACCTCTCTTTCAGCTGTGCTGAGTCTTGGCTCCGCGTATGGGAGGTGTGGGCCTGCGGTTTCCATCCCTCGAGGGAGGGTGCCCCTGCGCCGTGGAGGTGGCGGGCACAGGGTGGAGGTTGGATGTGGGTAGTTTGTTTTCCCTTTCTTTGGTGCTGGTTTCGATTCTGTGACTGTGTCTTCTCCACCCCTGGGTGCAGGGGCCCGCGGCCCAGGTGTCTCCTCGAGGGTCATGGCTCCAGAGGGAACTTCTGAGGCAGAGCCTGTGCGCTTTGGCTCTGTCCCCATCATCCATGCCCTTGCCCATCCCTGTTCCCTCACCAGCCTGGCCCTTGGCCCATTTCTGTGATCTTTACCCCCTCCGGCTGCTAAAGGCCCTCCCCAAGGGGCTGAGTAACTGCACTGAAGTTTGAGGCTCAGATCGGGGTGGGGAGACCTTCCAGCCTCTCCCTGGGGTGTGTATCTGTGGGGGAGTTTGAAGTTTGGTTCAGTTTCAAACTCCTCCGGGGCAGAGGAGTGGAGGCATTAAAGTGACTGTAGTTCTCTCTCCTGTGGGGGCAACGGTGGGCTCCAGAGGGTGCACACTGGACTGACTGGTCCACCCCCAAGCCCCCCCAAGCTGGGTCAGGGTGCCTGGAGTCTGAAGCGACTGGCTTTCTCGGCCTCAGCCCCCCGGGGCCTCACCTCAGGGAGGCAGCCCCAGCGTGGATGTGAATCCTCCAGAGTATTTCTGAGGGGTGCACCTCTGTGTGTTCATGGAGCGCGGTGTGGGCTGAGGGCCTGGACCCCAGGGAGGCAGATGCGGAGGCCAACCTGGCTGGGTGAGGGCAGGGGAAACTGGGGCTGTGGTGTGTGTCTGCGGGGAGCTGTGTCCTGGGGCTGGGCACGCCAGCCCGGAACCCTGTTCATTGTGTGGTGGAGCCCAGGTGTGGAGAGATGGTATCTCCAGGTTCCCTCTTCTGCCGTGCGTGCCCACACACACACAGGCCGGTGTGCGAGCGTGCTCTTGCCCACCCGTACGCTTCCCATAGCCCTGCGCGCATGAGTTTCTGCAAATGTGGGGTGTGTGTGTGTGTGTGTGTCTTAGTCTGACTGTGGGTGCTGATGAGGCCCAGCCAGCCCCTCCTTCCCTTGCCTGAGTTCCGTTGTGTGGGGCCCCACAAGGGTGTGGGGGGCCTGGGGTGGCAGTTTGCCCAATGGGTGGGGCCCTTGTTCCTCTGACGTCAGCCCTCTCAACCTGGGAGGGAATCCGCAGGGGCCTGCGGGGGAAGGGACACCTCCTTCAGGAGTAAGAACAGAGCCCGATGGTCGTCGTCATTAATAACAGTAAAAATCATGGTCATTAACAAGGTCCAGCCCTAGCCGGTTTGGCTCAGTGGCTAGAGCGTCGCTCTGCGGACCAAAGGGTCCCTGGTTCAATTCTGGTCAAAGGCACATACCTCTGTTG
>NW_005355708.1:4517914-4527764 GCF_000412655.1 Myotis brandtii | reverse complement strand
CCTCGGGGCCCTAGTCGGGGCTCTCTGTCTTTCCCTCTCTCTCCTACTCTCCCTAAAAATCAATGGAAAAATATCCTGGGATGAGGATTAACAAAAACAAAAAAACAAGGTCCAGATTTCACTCCTAGGAGAGCTGCCCCCTCCCTAGCACGTACCTGTCCCCACTTCCCCCTCCCTGGCACAGGCTGCCTGGCCCAGCTGGGCCCAGAAGCCCTGGCCTCGTCCACAGTGGCCTTGGCAGGAACTCCCCCTTCCCAGGCATGGTCCTCAGCCAAATGCTGGCCATGTGCTTGTCCACTGGACTCCAGGTCTGAGCTGGGGAGCCTGGAGCTTGGAACCTGGGGCGGCTCGAGCTTGGGGGGACGGGGTTGGAAAGGGAGGCAGTCCTTATTTTGGGTCTCTGTGGCCCCGTGACTTTTCCTTTCCCTTCCTCCCTTCTCTCTTTCTTCTTAACAGCTTTATTGAGATGTAATTCGAATACCATAACATTCACCCATTAAAGTGTACAGTTGAATGGTTTCAGTATACTCAGAGTTGTGCAACCACCACAATCAATTTTAGAAATTTTTCATCACTGCGAACAGAGGTCCCTTACTCTCAGCAGTCACTTCCCATTTTCCTCAAACCCACACCCAGCCCCTGGTAAACCACAATCTACTTTATGTCTTTATAAATCGCCTATTCTGGACATGTTATGTAAATGGGATCAAACACGATACGGTCTTTTAGAACCAGGTGAATGCTTTTAAGGTGTATCCATATTGTAGTGTCTACCCATGCTTTAATCCTTTTTTATGGCAGAGTAATATTCCATTGTATGGATCTATGTGTCATTTCTTCATGCATCAGTTGATGGACATTTGGGTTAACTTTCTGGCTGTTATGAACAATGCTGTGATGAACAGCCATGTATAAGTTTTTGTGTGGGCTGATGTTTTCATCTCTCGTGGGTAGATACCTCGGAGTGAAATGGTTGGGTCATTATAGGATGCTAACGCTGTGTAACCTTTGAGGAACTGCCATACTGTTTTCCAGGGCAGCCGTTCCACGTTACATTCCCACCAGCAATGTATGGGGGCTCCAGTTTTTCCGCATCCTTGCCAACACTTGTTTATTATCAGTCTTTTTTAGTATAGCCACCTTAGTAGATGTGAAGTGGTATCTCATTGTGTTTGTGATTGGCTGTTCTTTGTGTGTGTGTTTGTGTAGCTGTCTTTTCTTTTGTCTTTCATGTATGTCCTACACATGTATGTATATAGACATGCACTTACGTGTATTCAGGTATGTATGTCCTATAGAGCCCAAGTGGGTGGGAAGCCTCTGCTGTGGATCTGCTTCTCTTTTTCTCTCTTCGCTGTCTGTCTGACTGTGTCACGGAGCCTCTGGGTTCATCTCTGTCTCTCTCTCCCCCATGGTGTTATCTATGCGTGTCCTCTGGTCCCAGCTGTTCAAACAGGGTGTGGATCTGTGTACACACTGGTGGGGGACATCTGGCCTTTCATCTGAGGCCCACCCCTCGCCCCCTCCAGGGATGTTGCTTCTGCAGACAGAGTTTGTGGGTGAACTCAGATCAGCCTCCCTCACCCCTTCAGTGTAGGCCCTGCCCTCCTGACACACTGCCCGCCCAGCCCATCCTGCTGTTAGGTTAGGCACTGGGGGTGATGCCCAGGAGCCCTCAGTTCGCGTTTCCCTATTTTCACGTATGTAAACAGGCCTCCTCCCCTGGCCTGTGGGACAAACCCATCTGGGGTGCTGGGGCTTGGATTTGGGGGGGGAAGTGGTGTAAGAGGGGCCCCTGGCTTAGGAGTCATTTTTCTGAGAAGTGCCAGTGCTTTAGGGAAGCGGCTTTTCCTCCCCCTCCCTGCTCCCCTCCAGCCCTTATTCTCTGCATCTTGACCTCAGGTAACCCACGCTGGGGGAAGGCGCTCAGCCGCCTGCCTCTGCTACAGGGAACCTTTGGGGTGGCACCGTAGACCCTTTACCCGCAGGACTGTGGGTGAGAGGCCTTCTGCGGCTCTGAGCTCTGCCCCTGTCTCCCCAGCCTGGCTGTGCTGTCCTGCCACCCCCAGCAGCGTCTGGGCCCTGCTCCCAGGCTGTCTCTGCCAGCCAGGCATGGTGCCAGCTGTCTGCTCAGCCGGGTGCCACAGGAAAATCTCCGGCCGCCCAGGTTGGGGAGCTCCACGGGGAATGCCCGTGTGCCTGCTCCTCTGTGCCCACTCACCTGTCTTTCCTCTCTCTGCAGCGTCACAGGACATGGCCCCCCCAGCTGCCTAGCAGGGGCCCACCTAGGAGAGGCATCCTTTTCGGCGCCCGGAAGGCCAGCTCTGGACCTCCCCAGGAAAGTGCCAGCTCGCAGAACTGCTTGACCAAAGGACCAGCTCTTGGGACGTCCCCCAAGCCCTGGCCCCCAGCTAGCGTGGGGGCTCCAGGCGGCTGAGATTAGCCTGCTAGCCTTGGACAGCAGCCCCAGGACAAAAGGGGGGGTGGGCTGACCACCCCAGCCCCCTTCGGGCCCAGGCCCCATGCCCCGAGGAGGGGCGGCCTGAAGCCCGCCGGAGCCTTCCGCCAGACTGTCTGCCTGCCTCCTGACTGTGGCTGCTTGGCATGGCCAGCAACAGCAGCTCCTGTCCGACACCTGGGGGAGGGCACCTCAATGGGTACCCGGTGCCCCCCTACGCCTTCTTCTTCCCCCCGATGCTGGGTGGACTCTCCCCGCCAGGCGCTCTGACCACTCTCCAGCACCAGCTTCCAGTTAGTGGCTACAGCACACCCTCCCCAGCCAGTAAGTGGGGTGATGGGAGGCTGGGTGGGGGAGCCCTGGAGGGAGCAGGCCTGGGGGTTGGCCTCTGGGTACATCTGTCCTGCTGCAGCAGCGAGGTCTTCTGCGGACAAGGGACACCATCGTTTGGGGGGCTCCAGGAGGAAAGGCTTGTAGGCTGCTCACGTGGTTGTTTGATGTTGGGGCCGCGGAGGGAGACAATGTTGTTCCGCGGTGCCCCCCAGCCCTCTTCTGTGCTGAGTCTTTGAGGACCTTATAAATAGCTCCAAGGACTGGACACACAGCCTGCAGGCGAGTAAACAAACCTCTCGACATTTGGTGGAAATGGCAGCTCTACTGAGAGCGGCACCCACCTACTCCCCACCCCATCCAGCGTCTCTGAGGGAAAGGGCTTGAAGGAGTAGAGAGGGGCAGGCTGCTGGCTGGAACCCCCTCCCAGGGCCAGCTCCGCCCCGTGGGGAGGGAGAGAGGGAGGAACCCAGCAGCAGCCTGGGGGATAGGGCGAGTGTCCCAGGAGGGGCGCTGGGCTTGGACGCTGGCTGTGGACACATGCGTGGTCTTGGCAGGGCCTGTGTTTTCTCTCTGCCTCCTCCCTCTGCCGTGGGGGCTGCCTCTGTGCTGGACGGGGGTCTCAGTACCCTTCCCTGGCTGGCCGAGCCAGGTAGTGGGAGGTGGCGGCGGCTACGGCCAGCTGGCAGAGTCCAGGCCTCGGGCCTGCCAGGCCGCTTACAGTAACTCTGGCCCCCAGGGCCCAGCTGGGCGCCAGGCCAGGGCTGGGGGGGAGGAGGGAGCAGAGCCGGGGCCTGGCCTGGGGCTGGAGGAGGGGTGGAAGCAGCAGAATAGACCGTGGACCGGCATGGACCAGCAGGCTGGCGGGTCAGTCGCTGACCTGGGAAACGTGTCCCACCTCTCCTGGCGGACAGGGACTGAACACCCTGCCCCGGGCACCCACTGCCCCTCCCGCAGCCACTGGCAAGCTGCCTGGCATCACTGCCCTGTGAGCCTGGCCTGGCGGGGTCAGTGCCCCCTTCTCAGTGCGGGGGCAGCGCGCTCTCCCCAGAGCCAGGGAGTCTCTTTGTCCCTGGGGCAGGCCCTGGCTGGGCGCCTCACTGCCCGCACTGGCCCAGTGCCCACCACCACCGCTTCCTGGTGGCCGCCTCTGGCTCCGCCATGGCCCCCTTCCTCCCAGGCCCCACCAGCTGCTGGGAGTAGGAGCTCTATGCCTGTGCCCCTTTAAACCCTGGGGCAGGGGGGCAGTCAGATATTGCCTCAGTTTCCACCACCACCCCTTCTCACACCTCTGTCTTCTGTTTCCTTCCTCTCTCCTGTCTTCCTCACATAGGATGCGAGGCGGGTGGCATAGTGACCTGGGAGTCGGGAAGCGATTCTGGCCCAGCCTTCCAGTGGGTGCCAGGTGATGGCGAGGCCAGTCCTTGGGTTCAGGGTTGCCAGGGAGTGGGTGGGTGTGGCTGTGGTTCCCAGTATCATATGGGGTAGTTGCTGGGTAGTTGCTGTGTCTACAGGGACTGGGGCTCCTGTTTCCACCTCGGATAAGAGCGTCTACTTCCTGCAGGGTGGGGTTTCTTTAGGGAAGAAGTCGGGGGCTGTAACCTGGTGTCTGTGGACAACTTGTCCTTCCCCAGGTGATGGGAGCAGAGGCCCCGACACTGCTCCCCGGGGGTCTGGCCTCACTGTGGGTGGGAGGGGGCCTGCCACTGGCCCTGCCCTGCCCTGTGCCAGGGGAGTGCATGCTTTGCCCTCCTCTGAATGTTGCAAGCTTCTTCCTCTTTCTCAGAGGTGGGTGGGGAGGGCTTCCGGGTCCCCACTTCCCACCCTGGTAACCTTTCCCCCCCAGGGTGGGGTGCCCATATTTCAGGCAAGTAAAGGCTTCTCTGGCTTTCTCCACCCAGGTTAGGCAATGCCCCTTCCTGCCCCCTCCCTGCGGGAGCCTGTGGCTTTCCCTGCTCCTCTCCCCCTCCTCCTTGTCAACAACAACAACAACAACAGCCACTCCTCCTACCCAGACCCCCTGCTTCCGAGCTCCCTAACCTTCCCCTTTTCTGGGACCATCTCCCTCCTTCTTATGCAGAGCTGGGGGGCTGGCTCTCAGCTCCGGGTAAGGAAGCATGACATCAAAATTCTCATGCGTGGGGCAGCCCCGCCTTCCCTGCTGCCCCTGCTGCCCCATTCCTACAGGGAGCCCTGACCGGCTCTGGCCCCCTGCCACCCTTTTGTAGGAAACCTCGCTGATGAGGCTCCCTACTCCCACTTTCCACCAACAAAGGTGTTGGGACCTTCCCTCCCCCCCTCCCATCCTTCTCCCCAAGAGGAGGCTGGGCCTTGGGTGCCTTGGGTGTCCCCTTCAGAGACCTGGTGGCCTATGGAAGGACATAAATATTCTTGGGGTATTTGCCCTGCTGGTCTCTCAGGAAGGTCCCCGAGATGGTACAGGATTCTCTACCCCAGACCAGCCCTGGGGCTTGGTCTCCTGTGAGGACTGGTATTTGCTGTGGAGGGCTGGATTCTGTGTGCATTGTGGTGAGGGTCAGGGCTGTGTGTGCTTAAGGGATTGCTGGGGTCAGGGTTGGGTGTGTGCTGGGAAGGGAGTTAATGGTTTATGTGTATTGGGTGAGAGGGTCACAGAGTTGAGTGTGTTTTGGGGGAAATCCAGTTGGGGGAGCTGGGGAAGGGGTATCACAGCTTGTGTGCTGGAGGGGCCTTGATTTAGGGCATAGAGGGTTTCAGGGGGAGTGGTCTGTGGATTATGCTGTGTGTTTGGGGAGGGGAAGGCCTCTAATTCTTATCATCTAGGCTGGAGGGGAGACTAACCTGCCTTTTTTGTTGCTCCCCCAGAAATTCCTCGGTGGGGTAGGGTAGTTTGGGTTCAGGCGTTGTCACTAACTGATCTGATAACCTCTCTGAGCATGCTGCCCCAGCTGTAAAGCAGGGATATTACCAGAACTCCCTCAGAGGGCTGAGATCAGACCAGGTGGTCATTGCCGTCTAGTGTGGCCACACAGCTATTGTGACAGTGAGAAGGGCCCCGGGCCCTCGCAGGTGGGTTGCTAACCTACTGTGTGTGGGACTTTATCTCTGGTCTACAATCTTCATCCTCCCAATCCTGGGAGAGGGACACTATCTCCATTTACACATGAGGAAGCAGCTCTGGTGGAGGGTGTGACTGGGTTCAGTGCCCGGGGAAGTTGGGCTGTTTTCCAATAACTGGATTGGCCGCTGCGGGAGAGGGTATTTTGAGAGGCACTCCTGGGTGTGGGAAGCCCAGAGGGGGCAGCGGCTCTGCCGAAATCCCCCCGCGGCTGAGGTCCTGCCTCTGCCTTCGGAACTCCCGCCGTTCCCCGGTAGGGGGCGAAGGCAGCACCCCCAAGCCTCACCCTCTCTTTCTCTGTTTTGGATTCTGAAGGCTGGAGGGAGAGAGCGATAAGAGGCCTGGGCCAGATCTCCATCCTGTCCTGGAAGCAGCGGATACAATCTGTTCACACCCGTCCCCACCCCCCGAGTCTACCCACTGCCGCCCGCGGGAGTTCGCAGAGCTCAGCAGGCAACCTTCCCCCATCTCCAGACAGACACTGTAGGAACAGAGTGTAAAAACCACAGTTCATATTCTTATTTTGTTTCAATGTGTGGGGTGGGGGCGGGGAAGTTGGAAGCAGTCAGTAGAGGAGCCGGAAATGGGAGCCCCGAAAGATCGGCTGTCTTTTCCTTTCTGTCCCCTATTCGCTGTGTGCGCCTGGAGACTGGGGCATGGCCCTAGGGCCTGGGACCCTGGGGAGTCAGAGGAAGGGGTGTGCCCTGCCCCTCTTTGTCTCCTCTGCCACTCTCTCCCCATCGCAGGCTGCGTCCTCCCTCCCTCCCTCCTGCCTGCTCTTTCCCTGGACAATAGGAGGGGCAGCCCTGGACAGGGGGCGGGGGTACAGCTAGCGATGCCTTTCCTGGGATCCAAAATGTAGAGTTAGCCAAGACAGTTGGATGGGATTTTGAATGAAAAGGGGGCCCCTCACCTTTTATCTGGCGGCATTAATAATGCACAGACCCCCTCTGGGCAGGATCCCAGCAAGGGTTGGGGGAGGGACTCCAGGAAGGAAGCCTGCCCTCTTAGACTGGCCAAGGCCTGGGACATGGTAAGGGCCGTGCGCCCGTGGGGATGTGCCAGTGAAGGCCTGACTACTCTTCAGGGGTAGCCTATGTAGAAAGAGGAAGAGGTTTCCCTTCTGCAAATGACTTTGGGGTGGTGCCCACACCTCCGTCTTCCTCCTCCTCTTCCTCCTTCGTGGAGCGGGTGGACAGCCCGTGGAGCTGGGCCTCCCAGGGTGGACTGGAGGCCCTCAGCCCTCACCGGATCAGAAACAGAGGCCCCCCTCCTCCCCATTTTGACGACTGGGTGCTGGGAACCTCAACCAGCCCACAGGCCAAGGCTCTTGTGGGCAGCAGTCTTACAGGAGAGCTCTTCCTGTTTGGCCTTGGGCAGGTCACCCAAACGCTCTCGAAGTCTGTTTCCTCCTCTTTAAAGCAACACTCCTCATCCGTCTCTGGCTGGGCGAGTTGCTGTGAGGCCACGGTGACCTGCTTGCTGGTGCAGGCTTGGGTGAGCTTCCAGTGCCCTGGGAGTGATGAGCAGTGATGCTGAGGGGCGGGAAGAGCCAGGAATTGTCTTGGGGGATGGCCACCCCGTACTGGGACCTGATGTCCGTCTGGTTCAGAGCCTCATGATTTCCTGTTTATTATCCTCTCCAGATGGGGTTGGGGACAGGAGGGAGCCCTGCCTGGCACAAGTGGGGGCCAGTTCAGTTGAGCCCACAACTGCTGAGGGCCTGCTAAGCACACAGCCCCGGGGGAGCTGTGGGGGCTGCTGCAGGAGGACCCCAGGCCTGCAGCTGCCAGCACCCACCAGCGGGCTGGCCTTCTTTTCCCCCTCTTCTCTCTCTGCCCCAGGACACTGTGTTCTGCTCTGACCTGTCCCATGACCTTGCTGTCGCCCAGAACCGGCATCTCATCCCTAAATGCTCCCCTTCTTCAGCTCCGGAAATCCTATCCATCCTTCAGAGATGTTCCCCAGAACTTGCTACACTCTTTTGCCCTCCTTTGAACGCCTGTGGGTCTTTATTTTTTTCTCTGACAACACTCATCTCTGCCATGAAGTGACTTCTCCCCACCCAGCTCCTGCTGTGAGCTAGCATCAGTTAGGAGATGTTTTCCTTATCCCGAGGCCTTTGATGGCAGGGTCAGTCTCAGATCCCTGAGTACCTCCCCGTGGTGAACACAGAGCCTAGAACATAACTGGTGCCAGGAGCTACGTCATTTGGGAGGAAAGACACCAAGGGCTATAAGCATCTGTCTTCTTCCCCAGCGATCTCATTCGCTGCCAAGGCTGGCGTTCATGCCCCGGACCCCGCGTACCACCTGCAGCCCAAACCTCACGTAGGTGAGACCTCACACTGGAGCCCCACACCCACCTGTTCCCCAGCCCAGGAGGCTTCTCTACTTTTCAGTCTCAGGAACTTTGCGGGTGCACAAGTCACACATGAGTCCGCTTTGCTATCTCCTTTCCTAGTCCCACTCACCCCCCACCCCCTTGATTCTACCCTCAAAAAGTTTCAAACCCTGACTTGTGTTGTTCAGTGGTTAGAGCGTCCGCCTGGGCACCAAAGGGTTGTGGGTTCGACTCCTGGTCAAGGGCACGTACCTGGGTTGCAGGTTCCATCCCTGCCCTGGTTGTGGCGCATACCTGAGGCAGCCAACCAATGGTGTCTCTCTCACATTGATGTTTCTCTCTCTCTCCTCACCCCTCCTTCCCTTCCACTCTCTCTAAAAGTCAATGGAAAAATGTTCTCAGGTGAGGTTCTAAAGAAGTTTCCAGAATCCACCTTCCTCTGTCTATCAACACAGCCAGTTTCCTAGACTGCACTACCGTTGTGTGCTGTCCAGACGACTGCAGTAGCTTCTAATTGGTCTCTCTTGCCCTCCTACAATCCATTCTTCACGTATCTGCTAGAAGGATCTCATAATGCTATAACTCAGATCTTGCCGCTCCTCTGCTTGGGATTTTCCTGTGGGTTCTCCTTGCATTTAGGATAAAATCCAAAAGTCTAAATGAACCTAACAAGCCCACGTGGTCTGGCCTCAGCACTCTCTCCAGCCTGGTCTTGTGCCCCTTTTCCTCTTGAATTTTATGCTCCATCTACCCTATTCCTCTGCTGGTTCCTCGAATGAACTCACCAACTTCTGTAACCCCAGGACCTTTGCACAGGCTCTTTTTCTGAGACTGCACTTCTTCCTACTCTTTGCCTGACTAACTAGGTCTCTGCTTTGAGGTCCTCCCTGACCCATCAGTACCTACATTAATTCTTCAAAGCACGCTATACTTGTGTCATACTACCAATGATCTGTTTGCAAACACACACACACACACACACACACATAATCACAAATATTTGCTTAATGGCTGTTGCTCCATAAGGACTGCAAGGGCAGGCTCAACAGAGTGTCCACAAAGGAGGTGCTCAAAAAAATACATTTTTATTTCTTGAATTGGCCTGGCATGGTAGGAATATGGGCTCTGTCAGCAGAAAGTTCAAATACACCACCCTTTACTGGCAGTGTGAACTTGGGCAGCCCACCTAGCCTTGCTGTGAAACAGGAATAATGCCCGCTTTTCTCTTGGAGTAGCGGTGAGGGTTCAGTGACAATACACGTCTGCGTAGGTTAAGAACCTGGCTTCTAGAAGGCTATCCTCGGGAAGCAGGTGGATTCCTGTCCCTTTTGGGGATGGATGAGGGAAGGGTAGAGGGAGCCCTGGGATACCCGCTCCTCCAGGAACATGCCCTCCTTCGCGGACCTACCCAACCCGGGCCTTTCTCCGGTGAACAGGCCCCAAGGCTCCAGAGGAAGTGGTCAGCTGCAGAGCACCGGCCCGTCCTTTGATCCCTCCAGGGCTGGGCGGTGCGGCCCGGGGCCGTCCTGGTTCCGAGGTGGGAGACACTCTGGGCCGCGCTGAGCTCACCGGAAGCCCGCAGGGCGGCGGGAGGAGAGTCCCCGCTGCACACAGAGGTGCCC
>NW_005355708.1:4514058-4516704 GCF_000412655.1 Myotis brandtii | reverse complement strand
AGGATGGCGCTGTCGTCTGAGTGAGGGAGCCGGCTCGCAGGACCTCCCCGCCCGGCCCGCTGGTCTCTGCGGAGATGTACGAGAGTGTGGAAGTGGGGGGGCTCGCCCCCACCCCCAGCCCCTTCCTGGTGGTGGATTTCTATAACCAGAACCGGGCCTGTTTGCTCCCGGAGAAGGGACTCCCCGCCCCCGGGCCCTACTCCACCCCGCTCCGGACTCCGCTTTGGAATGGCTCAAACCACTGTAGGTACCAGCCGCCCCTCCATTGTGAGGGTGGGGGTGGGCCGGGGGGCTTCGCTCCTCCGGGGAGGCGAGCCTGGGGGCGTGGTGGGGTCTTGTCTCTGCCCTTCGCTGTCCCTTGTCTCTCTTGCTGAAACCCTGGTGCCTTTGCTGGACAATTCGACCCCCGGGATCACCCTAGGCCCCGTTTCTGTCGTAGTCCATTAGGGCCAAGGAACTTTGGGGGCTCCTCCCTTCGGGAAACATTTGTTCATTTATCCGCCACTTCGTGGAGGGGAAACGCAGCCCCTTGCCCCAGGTCAGGTCTTCTTGCTTGGAACCCAATAGCCTCGCAACAGAGCGGTCCTTTCTCCCCCCTGGAGGGTGGGGTCAGGGTCCCATTTGTGGGCTTGTCAGCCCTGAAGAGGAGGGGCCTCCTCCCCAGATCCCAGCCCTTGTCCTGTGTCCTTAGAGTGGGTGTCAGGGAGGCGTTGGCAGTGGGGTGTGGCAGGAGGGGGCAGCTTCATCAGACACCCCTGTGCCATGCCAAGTGACCCTTCCATCTTGGGGCGGGCACCTGCCCATCTGAGTGGAGCCCTGGCCCTGGACTCTTGGCTGGCAGCTTGGAGGGTTCTGTCCCAGGAAAGCAGGGGAGAGCTGCTCTGGGGATGAGCGTGTTTGTCGTAGGTCGGGGGCTACTATGGACGTGAATACGTCCCTTCCCCACCCAGCCACGTCCTTTTGTTACCCTGTGCTCACTGGGGGATGGGGGCAGGTACTGGGCGGTCCCTTCCTCAGGGTGCTGATGAGAACCCTGGCGTCCTGGCAGGCTGCTCACCTCTGCTCACTGCCCCGTGTCTGGGTTCAGGGTCCTCTGGTGGGGAGGGGTCTCTGTGCACTAGGGGAGCTGTGAGCGCCTGGGGTGCACATCTGGGTGTGTTCAGACCCAGCTGTGCATGCGGTGTAGTACCTGGGTGGGTGGGAGCTGGCACTCCACTGGGGGGGGGGGGGTTATTGTTACAAGGCTCAGGTTTCTTCCCCGGCTCCCCTCGGGGCCCAACTCTTCCCAGGAGCTTCTCCCATCCTCCTGAACCTGCTGTCTCCCTCCTGAGGGTGGAGTAGGTGTCTGGGGGCCTGGTCGATTGGAGAGGGTTGAAGGGCAACCCCCAGCTCCTTTGCTCTTGGAGAGAGACCGAGAGACACCCCACCTCTGCCTCTCCGAGAGCCACCTTAACCTCAGCCTTTGCTTTTGTCCTGTCCCTTGACCTTTGCCTGGGGGGTGGCGGTGCAGATTGGCTGGGTGGCTGGGAGGCCGCAGGCTAAAGACTGTGGGCGGGACAGGGGTGTGAGCATGGGTTGACTTTGGCAAAACACAGAGAGGTGAGAAGTATGACACCAGGACCCTTCTTCCCATCCTCCCAGAGCTGTAGGGAGGTACCCCCAAACCCCCAATTGGATAATTGGGGCTGAGCTGCCAGGGTTACCCCCTCACTACCTTGGCTGCCTTTCCAGGGGACTGGGGGTGAAGCAGGGAGGAGAGGGCCTTGGGCTGCAGCCCCAGCTCTTCCTTAGCTCTGGGGCAGCTCAGCTCTTCCTGGTCCCAACTGAAGGGGGAGGGGGAGCGAGGAGTCCAGCGGTCTGGGGGGCTTGGAGGCAGGTGACCGGGAAGTGGAGGCCTGTCCTCCACACCCTGTCTGGGGTAGAGCTCCAGCCTGGGCCCCTGTCCTGTAGGCCATGTAGGTGTCTGTACGTGGGTGGGGTGTCAGGGCTCAGCTCCCGGGCTGGGAGCTGGGAGGGGTGTTCTGAGGCACTGGAGAGACCTGGAGGCTGGAAGTGGCGAGTAGCCCGCCTGGTCCAGGGGGCAGCACCCTGCCTTGGTGTGTGGGGAGGTCCTCTGGTGACAGGAGCCCTCCGCCTCCGCCACCCAAGCTGGGAAGCGACTGCAGGCCGGCTTCGAGAGGAAACCAGCTCAGTCCTGCAGGGCCCCGGGGACGTTGCCATCCTCCCCAGAGCTCCTGTTTGGGGGCACTAGAAGACAAGGGGTACACAGGATGTGGTTCCCCATCTGTCCCCCACCAGTCTCCGCTGCTCACGCCTCCGCCCGCTCCCAGACGTCCAAGAATGTGAAGCACGTGGCCCCGTGCAGGGGGGGGGAGGGGAGAGATGCTTATCGGTGGCCGCCGGCCTGGGGCCTTCTTCCTCGGAGCTGCCTGCACCCGAGCCCCCCGCCCCCGGAGGAAGGGCAGCCCCGAGGGCCCTGCGTCCCCTTCCCAGCCCTCCAGGGGCTGCAGGGGGAGCCGCCGAGGAGCGGGCGCCAGCTGGATGGGGAGGGGAGCTGCTGGCCGGGGGCCCGGCTGATTTCCTCCTGATCTCCTCCAGGAAACCGGCCCCTTGTGCGAGCCTGCGAACGGCTCTGGGGCGTGGGGA
>NW_005355708.1:4508431-4513778 GCF_000412655.1 Myotis brandtii | reverse complement strand
GGCCAGGCTTCCTGGGCCGGTGCCAGCCCTGCGCTGGGCGCTGGAACTTTGAGCTGAGAAGGTGTGGTGCGCCTGCAGCCTCGTGTTCCTGCTGGAGAGAGATTTGTGGGCTGGGGCCTCTGGGGAGGGAAGTGAGCGGGGAGGGGCCAGGCATGGCCGTCCTTCCCCCAGGGGTTGTGTGGATGGACGGACGTAAAGCTGTGTCCTTAGAGCGCCCCGTGCCTTCCCAGGCTGCTGGCTGGAGGCCTGAGCAGGTGGGCACTGGGCCCGGACTCTGGGTGCAAAGGGCACACTGGGAAACCTGAGCTGTTACCTGGGTGACAGGTGGGGTGTGCTGGAGGTGGGGGTGCAGACCATGTTATAGCCTCAAAGGCAGCCAGCCTGCTGCCGGGTGGGTGGGGAGGAGGCCTCACCCAGACCAAACTGTACCCCACGCCGGCCGTCTCCCCTAAGCGCAGTGTTAAAGAGCACGTTCTTTCAGCCCCACAAACACGCTCCGGACTTTGCCTGAGCTCCGAATTTCTACAGACCTTTGCCCCGCTGGTCTGACTCTGACCTGAGAACTGCCGCTCATCCTGGTATCCTGTGTGTCTCCCCGCGCTCCGCCTCCCCTCCTCCGTCCCACGCTGGACTCCAGAACTTCCCCTCCCCTGTCCTTTCCCCCCTCCAGCCTGGTCCATTTCAGAGGGGGGCTAAGGGCTGATGGGGAGGGGAGGCAGGTCAGTGCCTTCATCCTCTGCTCCTTGGAACGAGGACTGGGATTCTAGGCCGCAGCCCCTCCACCACACCCCCGTGTCCTTGACACCCCCCACACCAGTCTGGATTGTCTATTGTTACTCCTTTTACGTCTTGGAAAAAGTTAGCACAACAAAGGGCTCCTTTGTCGCTCACCCCTCTGCCTCCTGGCCTCATCCAGGCCCCCCAACCCTGCCCCCCACCCCAGCAGCTGTTCCCAGGCCTCCTGCCCGTCTGATTTGCTTGTCTGGCCTCCAGGAGGGTGAGGTGGGGCAGACCGGGCTAGGGCAGTTTGGTGTTGGGTGAGGGCAGGGAGGTGAGGGCAGTGCAGAGTCTGTGGGCTGATGGGGGTATGGGCGTCCACGGTTTCTTTGCTGTGGGCTGGTCTCTGGGCAGGCACGGGACATGGGGCCACAGCAGTGCCGGTCAGCCAGGCTGACCAGGGAAGTGGTGCCCAGGCCCTGCTAAGAGCCAGGAAAGCCCTGCCAAGGTTGTTGGCCTGGTTCCCTGTCATCAACCTCCTGGCCATCCGTGGTGTGTCTGCAGGTACGGGGGAGGGTGGGAGCATGCAGCCAGCCCCCAGTGCCCAGGCGCTGCTTTTCTCTGTGCCTGGACTGTGGGGCCAGGTGACTCATGGCTATAAGGTGCTTGGGCCAGGAGCTCTGGGCCCTTTTGAATGCCAGAGCCTTGTTATAGCCTTGTGTGCTGGAGTTTGGGGTGAGACGAGGTAGGCTTCTGGGGTGTGGGAGGTGGTAGGGATCTACCTCTTGGGGAGGCATCCTTGAGTTTGGACAAGTGGACTTGGCAAGGCCTCCGGCGGATGCTGGGTGGTCCCTTGGGAGTCTGGGGTTGCTTTGGTCACAGTTCTCCATCCAGCACAGTGTACCCCCTGCTGCCCGGGCTTTAGGCACAGACGGCCCCCACCCAGACCAACCCTGTCCTGCCTGGGGTGATGGGCATGGGGCCAAGCACTGGGGAGGGTTTGGCTAGTGAGGGCTGCCCTGCTGGCTGGGTCAACCCTCCTGGCTGCCCTATTGGAGCTGAATAGCAGGAGGGGAGGGGGTAGTAACCCGGACATAGTATTGAGGCCAGACAGACAGAGCATTGATGGGAACAGACCCCCCATTGTCATGCTGCTCCCCCGAGACTGGGCACCCAGAGCAAGGGGCTTCCGGGGCCCCTAGGGACTCCTCTCCTTGTCTCCAGGGAGTCCCCCCTGCTTATCAGGAGTCCCCGCCTGCTTCGCCCTAACATTTGCAACTTTTCTTTGCTCACCGCGCCTTGAGTCCCTGGCCTGGGATTGTTTGGGTGGAGGAGGGGCTGTGGCTGCTGTCAGAGAGGAGGGGGGAGCGGAAGCCGAGGGGGTGGGGGAGTGGCCGCCTTTGAATATCCTGTTGACCCCAGTTTCCTCTGCCCCTAGCTTGTGTCCTCTTCCCTCCCTCCTCACGGGCCTTAACTCCTTCCTAACTGGGGAGACGGGTCCAGGCCGCCCAGATGCCAGGCTTTAGCACCAGGCCGCCTCCCACCCCCGCTGCCCAGGTGTAGCCGTGTCCACATACAAATCAGACCTTGCTGGGTGTGAAGGTGGGGTCCTGGGCAGTGGATAGGAGTGATGGGGTGCTGATGGGTTCATTGGCAGCCGCATTCCCCACGTCTGGCTGGGGAGTCCCCGCTCTCCTGAGACGGTGTTCCTGCCCCTGAGTTTGAATTCTGGCAGCTGTGGTGAGGCTGGGAGGGGCTCCTGGGAGGGGTCTGGAGGCAGGGTGGGCGGGCACGGTATTAAGGATGGCAACCTGGGTCTCTAACTGCCCCTCCCTCTTCTCTCTCTAGCCATTGAGACCCAGAGCAGCAGTTCCGAAGAGATAGTGCCCAGCCCTCCCTCGCCGCCCCCCCTCCCCCGCATCTACAAGCCTTGCTTTGTCTGCCAAGACAAATCCTCAGGCTACCACTATGGGGTCAGCGCCTGTGAGGGCTGCAAGGTGAGTTGAGTCATTGGGAAAGGCAATCCTGATGAGATAAATGGACTGTCCCCACTGCCATGTCCGGGAGTATGCTGCTGGGGGTATAGGGGGGTGTCCCTGAAGCTTCTGCACTTGTTCCTATGTGGCAGGTCGCAGCAGCCTTGGAGGAGGGGAGGAAGCCTACAATAGAACCCCCCCCAGGGATGAGCAGGGGTTCCCCCAAACCAAATAGGTCCCCTCCTGCCCGAGCTCCTCTCCCTGTCCATCCTCCAGCTGGCAGGGCATAGATCTGCTCTGCCACCGCTGCCCAGGTTGCCATGGTGAGCTGGCTGCCGACTGGCTCTTGGCTGGGGACCCAGGAGGCCTGCCCCCAGTGGCCCTGCCTGAACCTCCCCATGGCGGCCTGGCAGGAGGCAGCCAGGAGCAGGCGCCTTGCCTTGGCCTCTCCTTCAGATGCTCAGGCTGTGGGCTCCCCCGTGTCTGGCTGCATGTCCCTGCGCCCACGCTAGGCTCCAGGGTACAGATGTGGTTGCCACCTTCCCAGCGGCTGTGGGCATGGCCTCTCCTCGCCTCCCAGGGCCTGAGCCTCTGTACCTGTTTCTGCCCCAGAGGTTGGGGCTCAGAGGCGGTACAGTTTTAGGGGCTTGGCCTCCAGACTGCCTCTCAGCCTGGAGTAGCTGTCCCCAGTTGTGGGGCCAAGATCAAGGGCAAAGCAGCAGGCCCCAGGGTGTGTGTGTCTGCCTGTCCTGCCTGTCCCTGGTCTGTCATGTCTCTGGTTAGCCCGTGTGTGGAGGAGCCCCTGACCAGCCTGGTTCACCCATGATCAGGCTGTACACATCTCCCCGGTTGGCAAGGGAGAGTGTGTGCGTCTCCATCCCTCCAGCCAGCCCGTGTGTGTCCCCGCATGCCTCCTCCTGCTTGTGTTCTCTTCCTGGGCTCTGAGCCCAGGGCTGAGGGTTCCAGAGCTCTGCCTCTCTCCTCTCTAGCCCCATCTTCCCCTTTTCCTGACTCACTGGCAGCCCTGAGGTCCTTTTCCCAGGGAGGAAGGGAGCAGGGTCTGTGGGTGTGGGTCGGGGGAAGACCTCTGCGAGCTCGCAGTGCAGGGGCAGGCCCTGCCGTTCTTGGGGAGCATCCTAGTAGGTGAGCCCTTCTCCCACCTTATCTGCCTGCTCAGGTAGGCGATGGCCAGAGGCTTGGGAGCAGCAGCGGCCTGGCCTCCTGTGCCCCTGGCGAAGGCCCCAGGCTGGTATGGCTCCCACTGTGGGTGTGGCTGATCTGACTCCCTCCCCTCCATACTCAGGGCTTCTTCCGCCGCAGCATCCAGAAGAACATGGTGTACACGTGTCACAGGGACAAGAACTGCATCATCAACAAGGTGACCCGCAACCGCTGCCAGTACTGCCGGCTGCAGAAGTGCTTCGAAGTGGGCATGTCCAAAGAGTGTGAGTGCCAGGGGCCAGGGGCCAGGCCACCCGCTAATCAGGCCTGTGGTGCTCCTAAAGGTAGGGGAGCGGGTGGCGGAGTGTGGGTGTGTGTGTAGGGATGTGAACTTGCACACCCGTGGTATGGTGTGTGGGCTCATGGCTAAGGGTGGTTTGTGTATAGCTGCAAGGACCTTGTCTGTCTGCACATCTATCTGTGTCCATTGCAGACACCGTTCCTGTTTGCACACGGCTGGCTGTGTGTGCTCGTGTGTCTGCTGCAGGCCAGTGGGCTTCCAGGCCCTGCTGGGCTTTGGGGCAGGGCTCAGAAGTATCCCCAAGTCCCTTCGGATTGTGCATCTTAGGGAAGGGCCTGTACTGAGGGTGTGTGTGAGTGTGTGTGTGTGTGTGTGTGTGTGTGTGTGTGTGTGTTGGGGGGCGTGCGGCTGGCACAGGGATCTAAAAGCCATTGTCCAGTGATAGAGCCTGGGCCCTAGGGTTTCAAGAGAGAATCAGAACATCTCAGATCCCTGAGGGATGGGGGTTTCCAGTTTGGGCTCAGCTGAGGCTGGATGGAGGGAGGAGGGAGGGCTGGACAGGGAGACCCTCTTGTGTTGAATCATGAGTGTTGCCGTGGTGACCAGTGATTGATGATGTCAGAGATAAATGACGCTGACAGACGCCTCCTTGTCTGCGTGGCCGTTGCCATGGAGCCTGAGCCTTGGGGGATGGGGTGGGGGAGGGGGTTGCAGGACCCCCTAGCCCTTTGTAGGTTGGGCAGTAGAAGAAGAAAGTGGGGAAGGGGTGTGGGGGGACCGAGGGGTCCTGCATCACACTGCCACCTCCCGCCACGGGAGGCAGGGGCTGCCTCGTGAGGAACCCAGGAAGTGACGGCTCCATGCCGCATAAGGGGTGACACCTTGGGACCTTCAGGGCCCAGCACTGCCTCCTCCCTCTGCTCCTGCCACCTTCCACTCCCAGAGCTTTCCGGTGCAGAAGGACCAGGGTGGGGACCCCTCTCCCTCCCACCGCATCTCCCCCTTTCCCTCCCTCCCTCTGGCTGCTCTGTGCCCCGGAGCTGAGCAGCTGCCATTTCAATAGAATTAAAGCTTCCGAATGATAAACGTCTTGTCACAGCTGCAATTTTCTCTTCCCAAATTATCCCCCCACTCTCCCTCTCCCTTCTTTCCCTTGCACTTTATTGAATTTGCAGAATCGACATGAGTGATC
>NW_005355708.1:4498711-4508418 GCF_000412655.1 Myotis brandtii | reverse complement strand
CACTGCCCCCTCCTGGGGCCCCCACCCCCACCTCTCTTCCTCCAGCGTCAGCAGCCGCCACCACTGGCCCTGTGAGTGATTGTGTGTCTGGGATAATCGGCTGGTAACGACCCCATCGCTTCTTTAAAGCCGAGTGGTGTGTGCGGCTCAGCGCCCCCGGTGATTTGTCAGCTCCCCCAGCTAATGGGCCGAGAGATTCTCCCATCCGGCCCCCCACTCTCAGGCTGGGGAGCCCAACACCGCCCCTGCCCCAGGAGAGGCGCTGCTTCCTCCACAAGCCAGTCCCAGGGACCCGGGAGACTGCTGGCTGGAGGACGGGCCAGTGGAGGCTGCTTGTTCTTGGGAGCAGAGGGAGTGGGGGACAGGCAGGCAGAGCGCGAAGGTGGGGCACTGCTCAGTTGCTTTCAGACTGGGACCCCGAGTTCCAGGAGTGTGGCTGGAGTAAGTGCGTGGGAGTATGGGCACAGCGGGCTGGTGCCGTGGTCCTGGGGCCCTCGGGCAGACATGGCTGTGGGTCAGGTGGGCATGGAGGGGTGGAGTGTGAGTTGACACCTTGTCTGCCTGCGCTCTCGTGTGTCTGTGAGTCTGTGTGTGTGCACATTGTATGTGTGTCTCTGCGTGCACACTGTATGTGCACTCCTGTGTGTACACATTGTATGTGCATCTGTGTGTACACATTGTTGTGTGCACTGCTGTGTGTGCACATTGTATGTGCGTCTGTGTGTGCACATTGTTGTGTGCACTGCTGTGTGTGCGCCCACCGGGTAATGACTCCTGCAGCCAGCACCTCTGGTGGGAGGAGCTTGGGCTGGGGGGGGACCGGGACCTGTGGATGGACCAGGGCCGGCACCTGCTCTCTAACCACGGGCCTCACCCTCCACAGCTGTGAGGAACGACCGGAACAAGAAGAAGAAGGAGGCACCCAAGCCCGAATGCTCCGAGAGCTACACGCTGACGCCAGAGGTGGGGGAGCTCATTGAGAAGGTGCGCAAAGCGCACCAGGAGACCTTCCCTGCCCTCTGCCAGCTGGGCAAATACACTACGGTACGGCTTCCCCTGGCCCCTCACGGCGTGCCCCTTCTGCCAGGCCGGCTCCCCCTCCCCCTGCCCAGGCCTCCGCGTCCTCCCTCCCCCTCCGCCCCCTCCTCCTGCTTCCTCCTCGGGAGCAGTGCTCAGGAAGCGAAGGCGGGTTTGGGGCAGGCCTGTGGGGGCTGGTGGAGCCAGGCCAAGGAGGGGAGCCTTGAGGAGAAGGCCCTCACTCTCCCCGTCCTCTCAGAACAACAGCTCAGAACAACGTGTCTCTCTGGACATCGACCTCTGGGACAAGTTCAGTGAACTCTCCACCAAGTGCATCATTAAGACTGTGGAGTTCGCCAAGCAACTGCCTGGCTTCACCACGCTCACCATTGCTGACCAGATCACCCTTCTCAAGGCTGCCTGCCTGGACATCCTGGTGAGGGTCTGGGCCCTGCCCCATGTCCTTGGAGGATGTCCTGCCACTCAGATAACCACCTTCCTAAATGTCCGTCTGGAATGGACCCGTCCAAATGCCCCACCCACCCAAACAGCAGCCCTTTCTGTCCCCGCTGTGTCCATTCGCCCACTTGTCTACCTCTCTACCTGGCCACTTAGCCACCCAGCACCTGGATGTACACTGGCTCACCCACTCACCCGCACACATTCACCCACCCTCACCCCATCTTTCTATTAAGCCTTCCCCCCACCCACCCATCGTCCCATCTGTTCAGTCGGTAATAAAGATTCACCTGGGACCTGTGTGGGCAGGCCTTGAGCTGGGTGTCAGGAGCAGAGATGAACACAACGCTATCCCCTCCCTTGAAAACCTCCTGGTTTTGGAGGCGACAGATCTGCAAACAGAGGTTGCGAGCCGCGATAAGAGCTGGCTGGAGATGGGGAAGGGGTGTTCTCCCTCCATGCAGACGAGAGAGCTCCAGCTGCTGGGCCCCAGGGAAGACGTTCAGAGGAGATGACACCCAGGGTGTGGAGCGGGCAGGGGAGAGGGCGGCCCTGACGGAGGACAGGATGTGCAAGGCCTGCTGCTGGGCGTCCAGCTGGAGCAGGACTGGTGGGGCCCAGAGGGTGGGCTGGCCTGAGGCAGGATCGGGGGCGGTGGGGATGCCAAAGCCTCCAGTGACAGAACTCTCCTCCCTGTCATTCATCCTGACCGGCTCAGCCCTCTTGCCCACCTCCAGGCTGGGGCACCTGGTGTGACTTCCTGGTAGGAGTGGGCAGGTGCAGTGTGTGCCGCCTCCCTTCCCCACCCAGGCCCTGGATGCAAGAAGCAGAATCAGGGTTTGACACAGTTGAAGTCGATGCACATTTATTGAGCTCCTGCTGTGTACCCTGTCCTAGGAACCGTGGACATAAATTTGCTATGATTCTTGCCTGGAAATTCTAGTTTCTAAAGAATTCTAAATTTTCTGCATGGAGACAGACAGGAGGCCGACCCAGAACCAGGCCAATACAGAAGCCGCTTGCCATGCGTGGCTATTTAAATGAACTAAAATGAAATCCAATCAGTTCCTCAGGGGCACTAGCATGGTTTTCAGTGTTCGATGGCCACACTGTGGCTGGCGGCTCGTGTCTGGGTGGTGCAGACTTAGACCGTTTTCATTATTGTAGAAGATTCTATCGGGCTGCACTGGCCTGGCTGCCTGCCAGGTGGGCCTGTGGGGATGGCTGCTGGTGCTGGAGGTGCTGGGGGATGGGCTGCATCCCTAAACTCGTGCCTCCTCTGCACCCAGATCCTGAGGATCTGCACGAGGTACACGCCCGAGCAGGACACAATGACCTTCTCGGACGGGCTGACCCTGAACCGAACCCAGATGCACAACGCCGGCTTCGGCCCCCTCACAGACCTGGTCTTCGCCTTCGCCAACCAGCTGCTGCCCCTGGAGATGGATGACGCTGAGACTGGGCTGCTCAGCGCCATCTGCCTTATCTGTGGAGGTGGGCAGGGGCCGGGGGTCCCGGGGCTCGGCCTAGGGTGGTCGGGGAGCCCCTCACCAGGATGTCCAGGGATCACAGCTCAGGAAGGGACCTTGGCCCCTGTCAGGTCCTGTTCAGAGGGGGAAATCGAGTCCCAGAGGGGGGTAGAGTCTGCTCTGTGGCCACACAGCACGGGTGTGGCAGTGGAGACCTGAATTCTGGTTCCCTCCCTGGTCAGACCACCCAGGCTCATGTCCTGGCCAGCTCTGAGCTTGAGCAGGTTGCCAAATTCTCGGAGCCCCCATGTCTGCAAGATGAGGCCATAATGGGCCGAGGAAGGTGGTCGTTAATAACGAGGGCGCACTGTGCCCAGAGGACGACACGTACACGTTGGCTGCTGTCACTATTTTATTGTTACCAGCTCTGCCATATCGTGCTGGTGTCTGTGGTGGGTGGGAGCCGGAGACCTGCCTGGGCACCTTCCTCTGCTGGGTCCCATCCCCACGAGCTGGGCTGTCAGGGCCGCTTTGGGCCACCACATCCTCCGCTCCTCTGCTTCCATTTAAGAGCCTGTATCAGAGCACACAGACCCCTCCACTGCCCTGTGTGGTGAGGCCCCAGGAGCGGAAGCCCAGCTTGTGGCCTGGGCAGGCGCGCCCCCCAGTGGCCAAGGCTGGGAGCACAGCGGTGTTCCTAGCTTGGCCAGGGCCGTGGCTCAGGGGGCTCCTCTGCTTCCTCAGACCGGCAGGACCTGGAGCAACCGGACAGGGTGGACATGCTGCAGGAGCCGCTGCTGGAGGCGCTGAAGGTCTACGTGCGGAAACGGAGGCCCAGCCGGCCCCACATGTTCCCCAAGATGCTCATGAAGATCACGGACCTTCGAAGCATCAGTGCTAAGGGTGAGGCTCCCACACCTGGAGGGAGGCCCCCTGTGCCTGCCAGGGCTGGGCCCCAACAGCTGGCCTCCGTGAACACCAGTGTCTTTGTGCCCGGGACAGTGCCCCCTCATCGGGACCCAAGCTGTCCCCCTCCGTCTAGGCCACGCCCCCCGAGGCCCCACCGGGCCCAGGGGACCTCCTGCCTGTGAGCGCGAAGGTGGCAGTGTCACCTTAGCTTGGTGGTGACGGGCATGGCTCTGGAACCAGATGGCAGGGGTGCGTGCCCTTGAGCAGGTCACTGAGCAGCTCTGAACCCTTCTGAGGGGCGAGGACAGTGATGGTGTTGACAGGGTTGTTGTGTCGAGGTGTCAGCAGGAGAAGCCATAGCACAGAGCACTTAGGAAGGGCCCGGTGTCAGACCAGGAGGTTGGAGTTAAGAACCACTCTCGCCGCTGCCCCTCGGACTTGGGGACTAAGAGAGCTGGGGCCCGAGTCAGGGCATGGTGGATGCTGAGACTGGAGGGGTTGGTCCTCCGGGAGCCATGCTTGCACCCCGGGCTTGCAGGGCTGGGCAGTGGGGGCGTGTGCTGACCTCTGCCCTCCTCTCCTGCAGGGGCTGAGCGGGTGATCACGCTGAAGATGGAGATCCCGGGCTCCATGCCGCCTCTCATCCAGGAAATGCTGGAGAACTCCGAGGGCCTGGACACTCTGAGCGGACAGCCGGGGGGTGGGGGACGGGAGGGGAGTGGCCTGGCTCCCCCACCCCGCAGCTGTAGCCCCAGCCTCAGCCCCAGCTCCAACAGAAGCAGCCCGGCCACCCACTCCCCGTGACCGCCTGCGCCCCATGGACACAGCCCTTGCCCCTCGCCCGGCTTTTCTCTGCCTTTCTACCAACCGCGCGACCCCAGCCAGCCCTGCCCCTCCCTGTCTCCCTTCCGGGGACAGGAGGCAGGAGGGAGGAGGTGGCGACTCTTTGGACAGAGGCCCGGGTGCTGTGGACTGTTAGTCTGCGGCCTGGGTTGTCAGGGGCAAGGCCACGAACTGCGTGAGGACCCCTGGTCCCGGGTCTCAGGATGGGGCCTGGGGGCCTCGTGTTCATCAAGACACCCCTCCGCCCACCACGCCACATCTTCATCACCAGCAAAGGCCAGGACCTGGCCCCTCCATCCTCAGAACTTGCAAGCCATTGCCCCCCGGTTGGGGAACCCCCCTTGCCTCGGTTGGTGACAGAGGGGGTGGGCCAGGGGTGGGGGGCTCCCCCTGTACATACCCTGCCATACCAACCCCCAGGTATTATCGCTGGTTTTGTTTTTATTTTAATTTTTTTGGTTTTGATTTTTTTTTTAATAAGAATTTTCATTTCCTGGGGGTGGGCAGCGGCTCAAAGGGGCTCCCACTCTCTCTCTCTCTCCATGTCCCTGTGTCCCCCTGGCCCTCTCCCCAGCCCTTTTCTCCTCAGTTTTCTCTTTCAAACTGTGAAGTACTAACTTTCCGAGGCCTGCACTCCCCTCCTTTGTGTTGGGGAAGCAGCCAGCCCCGCCCCCCCCATCTCCCTCGGCCTAACCACTGGGTGTGGACAGTTCAGGCGGCCCCTAGGAGGAGGGTGCCCACCACCAGAGACGGGTCAGGCCACGCAAGGGGGCCCGCAGAACATACACGTACGTGTTCCTAACCCGCGTCCTTCGCTGAGCTGCCCCCCCATCCGGGCCCACATGATCTCAGCCCTCCTACCCCCCACTGTGAAGGGGCTGGCCGAGGGGGTCTGAGCTGTCCCTGCCCCCCAGCCTCACAGCCACCAGCACCACCCACAGGGCCCCCAGACACACACACACACACACACACACGCCGACAGAGACTCTTGGCCTGAATTCCTCCATTTCCCCGGCCTGCCCCCCAACCCCCACCCCACACCCGTGCTCCCTCCTTGCCCCGCAGGACGGGCCTAAGGGGGTCCCCTCCCCTCATCCCCTGCACCCCTGGGCCGGGGGAGCTGGCTCTGCCCTGCCCCCCTTGCCCCAGGGTTGGGGTCTCACCCCCCAGAGCCCGCTGGTGCACCTGTTACTGTGGGACTTTCCACTGAGATCTACTGGATAAAGAATAAAGTTATATTTATTCTACACATGCCTCAGCCTCGCTGCCTCACTGCCTTCCTTCAGCATCTGGGCAGGGGGCTGGGGCTGGGGGTCCGATGTGAGTCCTGGGGGCCTCTTGTGCTGTGGTCCTTGAGACCCTGTGGCCGGAGACAGGTCTGCTCTGAGGAAGCCCTTGGTCTGTGTCAGGGAGCCCCAGTCTGGAGGTGGGGAAGGGAGAGGGGGAGAAACTGCCCCCCACCTCAGGGAATCGCCCATCAGGGAGGGTGCCAGTCCCAGCTCCCAGGGAGTCCCAGGGAGAGAGGAAGCCAGCACTGTCCTCGGAGCTCCTAGCCTTTGGGAAGATTGGGTCTGGGGCTTGTTTAATAGCAGAGGAGTTTGCCTGGCCCGTGTGGCTCAGTGGTTGAGCACCGACCCATGCACCAAGAGGACAGTGGTTTGATTCCGGGTCCGGGCACATGGCTGGGTTGAGGCCTGATCCCCAGTAGGGGCTGTGTAGGAGGCAGGCGATGGATGCTCTCTCTCATCAATGTTTCTCTCTCCCCCCCTCCCTCCCTCTCTAACACCAATTTAAAAAGAAAAGAGTTCTATTTTTGGAGTGAATACAGACTTGACCTTCACGGCAGAGTGGGTAGTTGGCATGGGGACCTGGATCAGGGGCTCGTGGCAACCTTACAAGAACACGGGATTGGGATAGCAGCTCAGGAGGCCAGCCTGTCATCTCTCGGCCCCCAGGAGGACTGTCCTGCCCTCTGCCACCCCCTGAGGTGGCCCCGTGAGCAGGGGGCACAGAGGACAGGTTGCAGGAGACCCTGGTTGCTCCTGGTTGAGAGGGTTGAGTATGGCAGCCCTCAAGGGTCCTCGGAGACCAATTTTGCCTCACCCCACACAGCAAGGCTCAGAGAGGGCATGCCCTTGTCCAGGGTCACACAGCAAGTTAGTGGCAGATGGGGGGCCAGTACTCAGGGCTCCCACCTCTCAGCCAGGGCTCTTTCCTGGATCTCTGCAGCCCCGAAGGAAGCGTCAAACACCGAGCTCCTGGGGGTCTGGGAGGTGGCAGTGGAAGGCGTGTTTGGAACAGTTAGCAGCGAGGCTGGGCAGGAAGATTCCTGGGCGGGAAGGGGTTTCTGCTGTGGGGCAGATTCCTGGGGCCCGCCTGCCATTTCTACGTCAGCCACCAGGTGGCGGCAGCTCCTCGCTTATCTCACCATCCGGCCGCGGATGGCGTGGGCCAGAGGCTCTCTTCTCTAATATTTTCTCACATTTTCCTTGTGAAACGGAAATGAAATTTAACACAATATACCTACACAGTAGGTAGGCATTTCGGTATGTAAATGCTTGGGCACGACCACGGGGCAGATACGACATAGTCCCATGTTTGCTTCTGTTTTTAATGAACACATTTGGATTTAAAGGAAGTAAGAAGGTCAGAAGCCACCGTGTAGGGCAGTGATGGCGAACCTTTTGAGCTCGGCGTGTCAGCATTTCGAAAAACCCTAACTTAACTCTGGTGCCGTGTCACATATAGAAATTTTTTTGATATTTGCAACCATAGTAAAACAAAGGCTTATATTTTTGATATTTATTTTATATATTTAAATGCCATTTAACAAAGAAAAATCAACCAAAAAAATGAGTTCGCATGTCACCTCTGACACGCGTGTCATAGGTTCACCATCACTGGTGTAGATGAAACACAGGAAAGTTAAAGGGTATGGTTGGTTGGATGTTGCAATTAAAACTGACAGCGTATAACAAAACCATGCGAACCCCCTCCCCCCGCCCCAGTGAAACCCTTAATGGTCTGTATGGAAAACAGGTTTTCACTATGCAAATGTTCAGTGGGACCTTCTTTAGCGGGGAGCACCTCTTGGCCCCTGCCCACTAAATGCCAACAGGGTCCCCCTCCTGTGACTAGAGCCGTGGCCCCTACATTTACAAGGTGCCCCCCCACCCCCCGGGGTCGTACCTTTGCTGCTGGGACCCTCCAGAGCCTGAGGCTGCCCACAGTGGCTCACAGTTCATCTCTGCGGGGCAGTTTCTCAGCCACAGCATGGGTGGTATCTTGTGCCCAGGGGCTGTCCTATGCATTGTAGGATGTTTAGCAGCAACCGTGGCCTCTGCCCCTTGGAAGCAAAACTGGTCACTGTGTGGGTAGGAAGAGCAACTTCGGTGTGGACTGGAGCACGGACACCCTGGGAAGCCAGAGCGATGGGCTGGCAGCCTCAGAAGCAGGGCCTGGGGGTGTGTGTGGGGGGGGGGGGGGGGGGGCAGGAGGGCAGGGTGCTGGACTTACTTTAAGAACAGGGGAGCCCGTAGGGCAGAGGGCTATTTAGAACAGGGATCCTCAAACTTTTTAAACAGGGGGCCAGTTCACTGTCCCTCAGGCCGTTGGGGGGCAGGACTATCGTTTAAAAAAAAAACTATGAACAAATTCCTATGCACACTGCACTTATCTTATTTTGATGTAAAAAAACACGGGAACAAAGGGGAGGGCCGAGGAGGGGAGGGCCGAGGAGGGGAGGGCCAGAGAGGGGAGGGCCGGAGAGGGGAGGGCCAGAGAGGGGAGGGCCGAGGAGGGGAGGGCCGAGGAGGGGAGGGCCAGAGAGGGGAGGGCCGGAGAGGGGAGGGCCAGAGAGGGGAGGGCCGAGGAGGGGAGGGCCGAGGAGGGGAGGGCCAGAGAGGGGAGGGCCGAGGAGGGGAGGGCCAGAGAGGGGAGGGCCGGAGAGGGGAGGGCCAGAGAGGGGAGGGCCAGGGAAGTGGGAGAAAATGGGGCAGAGAGACTCATGGCAGCCTGCAGCAGGCCTGAGGGTGCAGTCAGAGGGTGGCCCCTGGGCGTCACGTGGGTCCTGGGTGATCCTCTGGAAAGAGCCCCACTGGGGCAGTAAAGGAGAAAAACAGACGGGCAGAGAAGAGACAGGACAGGAGGCAGCCTGTCCACAGCTCTTACTATTCCTCCAGGAGGGGAGAGGGTGGCGGCTGCGAGAAAATGCAGGGCCGGAGCCTGTCTTGGGGAGATTTCTTCTGAGTATGAAAGGGACGCAGGGGAACACAGCAGCAGGCGAGGAGGGTGGAGCTAGAAGTGAAAAGTCTCCCCCTCTGATCCACTGCCCAACCCCATTCTACCTCCAGGAGGAGGGCCCTGCCACCCGGCCCACCTGTGGATGGTGCCCGGGAGCCGACCAGACGGAGGCCTGCCCAGGTGCAGGGCACCTCCTCCCCTGCCTTCCTGTGATGCCCTTGCAGGTAGGGAGGGAGCCACTATGGCTGCTGCTGGCACCGACCCGGACCACCCACAGTGCATATCAGAGATTCCCCCCACACAGCTGACACAGGGCACACACATGCCCACACCGGATGTGCATGTGTGATCACACGTGCACATAGAGTTGCCACAGGATTACACCTGCGTGCACACACAAGAGGGCTCACAGAGGTTTGACGTGTGCACATGCACACACCTCCACTGTGTACATGTATACCTGTGTGCACATACACAGAGAGGCCACGCCTGTCTGAACGGGGGCCTCGGGATGCTGGTGCCGCAGTTGTTTTTGTCCCCAGCGAAACAAGCAGGTCACCATCTGAACCCCACTTTACGCGCTGCTCGCCCACTTTCCCTCGGCTCCCCTCCCGCGGGCGCCCTCCTTTCCACCTGGATCGCGGCATCTGGACCTGCCTCAGTTCATTCTATGTCCCAGCTCGGCTGGGAGCACGAGGGAGGTGCGAACGGAGGCTGCTGGGCCGGCCACCCCGGGCGAGGCGCGCCCCCGCGGGCAGGGCCTGGGAA